>NC_137972.1:50596376-51051376 GCF_963924665.1 Micromys minutus | reverse complement strand
CAAACCTAACCAAAACAAAACCAACCAAACAAAAATTATTTTAAAAAGTGTCTTTCGTTGAGAAATCAATCTTTCTCTAGAAGAAGCAATTATCTACAGAACCTTGAAAGCATTTAGCTTACTTCCTGTAGGAATGTGTCTCCCCAGGGCTGGGCAGACAGCTCAGTGGTTAAGGTTAAGAGGGAGTATTGCTCTTAGTTTATTTTTTAGTATAAACTCACAACTTCAAGTAAACCCAGCTCCAAACACATGTACACATACCCACACTCAGACAAACACATACACATGTAATTTAAAATAAGACTATGTCGCCTATTACTTTACATTCTAAAGGAGGGAAGGGCGGTGACCGTTTGACCAGGTTAATCCCACACTCGTGTATACTCGGCTGAATGACTGTCCCCAGGCCCTGAGTCGGATCCCTGGGTGCACATCTGTGGATGGTGTTGCGAGGACTGCTAGCTGAATGCTGCTTCGTGGATTTGCGAGGTGCATGGAAGGAGAGCTCATAGCAGTTGGAAGTCCAAGCTGCCTTACTGTGAGCGTGTCAGAATCTACTCATTATCAAGTCTGTCTTGTGTTAGGGACTTAGGGCGGGCCTTAGGACGTGAGGGTTTGTGCCTAGATCGATGTTGTGGGGTGCCAAATATATAACTGGGTATCTTGTGTTTATGCAACAAATGATTAAATGATGACATAAAGTTTTAAAACTTAGCTATGAAGAATAACTGTCAGTAGGAAATTGAGTTTATCTCAAAGATAAGCTTCAATAACTTGAAAAATCAATAGAATTCTTGTTCTACCCAGTATAATAATAAACTCTCTGCTGTAACTATTGTCTGAATAGGAGCAATTGCTCTTTTCTGTAGACGTAAGTGACACCTAGAGGACAGAGAGTTCAAAAGCATGTCAGTTATGTTTCCAGAAGCATTCTTTCCTATCAATTAACATTCTAAGGTGGCAGACACAGATTTGCATATGTATTGTCATCAAAAGACATTTGCATATTTTGTGAATTCACTAATATTTTAAGAAACAAGAGTCATTTAAAATTATGGCTTATGGATCCACCACCTGGACCAGCGGAGCCCCAGAGAGAAAGGCCTGGTAAGAAGGGGATCCAGGTAGCCAGGGGGCAGAGAGATCTCTGCTGAGTGCTCACGGAAAGCGCTCCCCTGCCCTGCCTGATCCAGAAACCAGGAACCTAGCATTGGGACCTCTGTTCCCACCCGGCAGCTTTGGGACACAGAACAGAGCTCAGACCATCCGACACCTGGACCAGCGGAGAACCAGGGACACAGGCCAGGTACAAGGGAAAGGCAAGAATATATCACTGACAACAAGATTGCAAGAGGAAAGTAAAAGAGCATATACCAGGGAAACCAAGACAACCTGGCAACACTAGAACCCAGCTCTCCCATCACAGCAAACAGCAGAATGCAAAACACTCCAGAAAAAGAAGACTCAGACATTAAATCCTGCCTCAAGATGATGATGGAGATCCTTAAACAAGTACAGGAGGAAAAGAATAAAGAATTAGAAGCTTTTAAAGAAGAAAGAAGAAAAACACTCAAAGAACTAGAAGAAAACAGTACCAAAGAGATGAAGGAATGGAAGAAGGAATTTAAAACAGAAATGGACACAATAAGGAAAACACTAAAAGAGACAACCTAAGAAGTAGAAATCCTAAAAAAGAAATCAGGAGTCACAGATGCAAGCATTTCCAACAGACTACAAGAGATGGAAGAGAGAATCTCGGGAGCCGAAGACAACATTGAAAACATAGACAAAACAGTCAGAGAAGATGCAAAAACCAAAAAGCTCCTAACCCAAAATGTCCAGGAGATCCAGGACACAATGAGAAGACCAAACCTAAGGATAATAGGAATAGAAGAGGGAGAAGAATATCAACTGAGAGGAACAGTAAATATCTTCAACAAAATTGTAGAAGAAAACTTCCCTACCCTTAAGAATGAGATGACCACGAGCATAAAAGAAGCCTTCAGAACTCCAAATAGGTTGGACCAGAAAAAAATTCCTCCCAACACATAATAGTCAAAACACCAAGTGCCCAAAGCAAAGAAAGAATACTAAAAGCAGTAAGGGGAAAAGGTCAGGTAACATATAAAGGCAGACCAATCAGAATCACACCCGATTTCTCAACAGAGACTATGAAAGCTAGAAGAGCCTGGACAGACATCATGCAGACCCTAATAGAGCACAAGTGCCAGCCCAAGCTGTTATACCCAGCAAAATTATCAATCACCATAGATGGAGAGATGAAGATATTTCAAGACAAATCTAAATTTACACAATATCTGACCACAAACCCAGCACTACAACGAAAACCCAATACAATGAGGGGAACTACATCCTAGTAAAAACAAGAAAACTCGTAAGCAAGAAAACCAAAAGAAGAAAGAGACACAGACACAACTCAACCTACAAAAGCAATAATAGCAGGAAACAGAAACCACTATTCCTTGATATTTATTAACATAAATGGACTCAACTCCCCAATGAAGAAACATAGGCTATCATACTGGATACATAAACAAAATCCAGCATTTTGCTGCATACAGGAAACTCATCTCAGAGACAAAGACAAACACTATCTCAGAGTAAAAGGTTGGGAAAAAAACTTCCGAGCAAACAGCCCCAAGAAGCAAGCTGGAGTGGCTATTCTAATATCGAATAAAGTAAATTTCCAACCAAAAGTTATCAAAAAAGGTAAGGAAGGACACTTTTTACTCATTACAGGGGAAATCTGTCAGGAGGAACTCTCAATCCTTAACATATATGCTCAAAATACAAAAGCACCCACATTCATAAAAGAAACCCTACTAAAGCTCAAAAAATACATTTCACCCCACACAATGATAGTGGGAGACTTTAATACCCCACTCTCACCAATGGACAGATCATGGAAACAGAAACTGAACAAGAACACTGTAAAACTAACAGAGACTATGAACCAACTGGAATTAATAGATATCTACAGGACATATCATCCTAAAGTAAAAGAATACACCTTTTTCTTAGCACCTCATGGCACCTTCTCGAAAACTGACCACATAATTGGACACAGAACAAGCCTCAATCGATATAAGAAGATTGAAATACTCCCATGAATCCTCTCAGATCACCATAGTCTAAGGCTAGTCTTTAACAACAACAAAAACAACAAAAAGCCCACATACACATGGAAACTAAACAACGCTCTGTTAAACGATAGCAGGGTCAAAGAATAAATAAAGAAAGAAATTAAGGATTTTCTAGAATTCAATGAAAACAAAAACACAACATACCCAAACCTATGGGATGCAATGAAAGCAGTACTGAGAGGAAAACTCATAGCTCTGAGCGCTTCGCAAAAGAAACTGGAGAGAGCATACATCAGCAACTTGACAGCAAAGCTGAAAGCTCTAGAACAAAAGGAAGCAGATACACCCAAAAGATGTAGACGGCAAGAAATAATCAAACTTAGGGCAGAAATAGACCAAACAGAAACAAAAAGAACCATTGAAAGAATCAACAAAACCAAGAGCTGGTTCTTTGAGAAAATCAACAAGATTGATAAACCCTTAGCCAGACTAACTAGAGGGCAAAGAGAGAGTATACAAATTAACAAAATCAGAAAGGAAAGTGGAGACATAACAACTGAAACTGAGGAAATTCAAGAAATCATCAGATCCTACTACAAAAGCCTATACTCCCCATAGTTGGAAAATTTGGAGGAAATGGATGAATTCCTAGACAGATACAAGTAATTAAAGTTAAACAGGGACCAGGTAAACCATCTAAATAATCCCATAACACCTAAAGAAATAGAAGAAGTCATCAAAAGCCTCCCAACCAAAAAAAGCCCAGGTCCGGACCGGTTCAGAGCAGAATTTTTATCAGACATTTATTGCTGACATAATACCAATATTCTCCAAACTATTCCACAAGATAGAATCAGATGGAATACTACCTAACTCATTTTTTGAGGCTACAATAACCCTCGTTCCTAAACCACACAAAGACCCTACAAGGAAAGAGAACTTCAGACCAATCTCACTTATGAACATTGATGCAAAAATACTCAACAAAATCCTTGCAAACCGAAGCCAAGAACACATCAAAACGAACATTCACCATGACCAAGTAGGCTTCATCACTGGGATGCAGGGATGGTTTAATATAAGGAAATCCATCAATGTAATCCACCATATAAACAAACTCAAAAAACAAAATCACATGGTCATCTCACTAGATGCCGAGAAAGCATTTGACAAAATTCAACACCCTTTCATGTTAAAAGTCTTGGAAAGAACAGGAATCCAAAGTCTATACCTAAACATAATAAAAGCAATATACAGCAAACCAACAGCCAACATCAAACTTATCTGTGGAAAACTTGAAGCAATCCCACTAAAATCAGGGACTTGACAAGGCTGCCCACTCTCCCCCTACCTATTCAGCATAGTACTGGAAGTTCTGGCTGGAGCAATTAGACACCAAAAGGAAATCAAAGGGATACATATCAGAAAGGAAGAAGTAAAAACATCACTTTTTGCAGATGACATGTTAGTGTACTTAAGCGACCCCACAAATTCCACCAGAGAACTCCTACAGCTGATAAACAAGTTCAGCAAAGTGGCTGGATATAAAATTAACTCAAACAAATCAGTAGCCTTCCTATATTCAAAGGACATACATGTGGAAAAAGAAATTAGGGAAAAGAAACCCTTCACAATAGTCACCAAAACTATGAAATACCTTGGTATGACTCTAACTAAGCAAGTGAAGGACCTGTATGACAAGAACTTCAAACCTCTAAAGAAGGAAATCGAGGAAGATCTCAGAAAATGGAAAGATCTCCCATGCTCATGGATTGGAAGGATCAACATTTTAAAAATGGCCATCTTACCAAAAGCAATCTACAGATTCAATGCAATCCCCATCAAAATTCCAACCCAGTTCTTCATTGAGTTGGAAAGATCAATGTGCAATTTCATCTGGAATAACAAAAGACCTAGAATAGCAAAATCCCTCCTCAACAACAAGAAAACATCTGACCCTCAAGCTATATTACAAGACAATTGTGCTGAAAACTGCATGGTACTGGTACAGACATAGGCTCGTGGATCAATGGAATAGAATAGAAGATCCAAAAATGAGCCCTCATGTATATGGTCACCTGATTTTTGACAAAGGAGCTGTAAGCATTCAATGGAAAAAGGACAGCATCTTCAACAAATGGTGTTGGTCCAGCTGGCACTCAGCATGCAGAAGAATGAAAATAGACCTTTTCTTAACTCCTGTACAAAGCTCAAGTGTACGTGGATCAAAGATCTCCACATTAAACCAGATACACTGAAACTATTAGATGAGAAAGTAGGGAAAACCTTAGAACACATAGGCACAGGAGAAAATTTTCTGAACAAAACACCAATGGCTCAAGCTCTAAGGTCAAAGATTAACAAATGGGACTTAATGAGATTGCAAAGTTTCTGTAAGGCTAAGGACATTGTCAAGAAAACAAAATGGCAGCCAACAGAATGGGAAAAGATCTTTACCAACTCCACATTAGATAGAGGCCTAATATCCAAGGTATACAAAGAACTCAAAAAGCTAGACACCAGAGAATCAAACAACCCTATTAAAACTGGGGTACAGAGCTAAACAAAACGTTCTCATTTGAGGAACACCGAATGGCCAAGAAACATCTAAGGAAGTGCTTAGCCATCAGGGAAATGCAAATCAAAACAAACCTGAGACTCCACCTCACACCAGTCAGATTGGCCAAGATCCAAAACTCAGATGACAGCAGATTCTGGTGAGGTTGTGGAGAAAGAGGAACACTTCTCCACTGTTGGTGGGGTTGTAAACTGATACAACCACTCTGGAAATCAGTCTGGCGATTCCTCAGAAAATTGTACATAGTACTACCTAAAGATCCAGCTATTCCACTCTGGGCATATACCCCAGAGACACTCCAATATACAACAAGTATACATGCACCACAATATTCATTGCAGCTCTATTTATAATAGCCAGAAGCTAGAAAGAACCCAGATGTCCTTCAGTCGATGAATGGATACAAAAATTGTGGTACATTTTGACAATGGAGTACTACTCAGCTATCAGAAACAATGACTTAACCAAATTCTTAAGAAAATGGATGCATCTAGAGAATATCATCCTGAGTGAGATAACCCAGTCACAAAAGAACAGACATAATATGCAGTCACTGATAGTGGGATGCTAACCCCAGAGGCTTGGACTGCCCCAGAAACAACTCACAAACTGTGTGAAGTTCAAAGAAAAAAAAAAAAAAACATTATGCTCAATCCTTACACACTAAGAAAACGTTGACTAATTCCTGGTTACATCCTGTTTTACATGTACTTTTTGCTCATTGTAACTAGTAAGACCTTAATGCAGAGTATCAAACCTTAAAAAAAAATGCTTTAAAATTTGTACATTTATCTTTTTTTTGAAATAAAGTTTTTCAATAAAATAAAAAAATAAAAAAAATAAAATTATGGCTTATGAATAGTGTTATCTGCATATGTTTACTAAGAATGCACCTTAATTTTTTATTTAAAGTTTTATTTTATATTTACTGGGGTTTTGCCTTCTTGTATGTTCTTCAATGCATATGTGCATTGCCTGAAGAGCCCAGAAGAGGGTGTTGGATCCTCTGAGACTAGAGTTACTGGTAGTTGTCAGCCACCATGGGGTTGCTAGGAAGATTAGCTCTTAACTGTTGTTGGGAGCCATTTTGCCATTTCTCTGAAGCAGAGAGAGAGAGAGAGAGAGAGAGAGAGAGAGAGAGAGAGAGAGAGAGAGAGAGAGAGAGATTTCCTGGTCTGCTGAGTCATGGAACTATAAGAAGGAAATCTCACAATACTGAAAAGTATATAAAGCCCAAGAGAATAAAATTCGGGTCTGCTGCCTGCAGTGTTGACTGAACAGCTCTCCCGATTTCTAACCCCTGTCTCTGGGTCTTTTCTGTCTTTCCATCCTCACTTTCCATTAAGAGGGCCATTTGACTTAGTACTGCCAGGGCTGGTACATGGCTGAGCAAAGCATATTAAAGATCAAGGTTAGACGAAACTAGACCATGTCTATAAAAGATCCCATGTTCCAATTTAATGTCCTGATGGCAGTGCTCAACAGAAAGTATGGAGTCATGTTGATATGATTGATAGTTTTACATCAGTCAGGTCGATGTCATGAGGAAAGGAAAAATTCGATCCAAACTTAGTGTAGGTTGGGTTCAGCTCAAACTCAGAGCCAAGACTCAGGTCGTTGTTGGAGTCAGTGTCCAATAGTCATGACCCGAGTATAAGGATAAGGGTCAGGATCAAGCATAGAACTAAGGCTGAGGTATGAGTCAAGATCAAAATAAGAATTCTAGGCAGGGAATGGATAAGCAAGTTAAGAGGCAAGTGATGGACAGCATCAAGGTTAGGGTCAAAATCAGAGTGAAGCAATGTTGAGATTTCTCAAAGAAAAACAAATGAAAGTAGAAAACACCCACAGTCATATTTAAGAGTACAAGTCACCTTAGTTCACAGTCATAATAAGGATCATAGTCTAGGGCAAGGTTCACATCAATGTCAAGGTCAGAAAAGATCCAGGTCACAATTAGACTGTCAAGTGACCATCAAAGGCAGGTAAACTTCAAGGTGAGGGTTGGTCTAGGAAAAGGGTTAAGGGTAGTGGTAGTGTTGAGATGAACGTCATAATCAGAGTCAGGCTCCTATGAACTTAAGTCTCAATTGACTTAACTGTTTAGATTAGTCTGCCCATAGGTATGTCTGTAGAGAGTGTTTTTGATTGTTAACTGATCTAGTAAGACCTAGACCATTGTGGACAATACTACCACTGGTTGGGGCTCTGAACTGGTTAAGAGTAGAGAGCTGAGCAGCAAGCAAGAATTCATCTATTCTATTTGCTCTTGACTATGGCTGTGGCTGTAACCAGCTTCTTGAGTTCCTGCCTTGACTTCCACAACATGACAGGTTGCAACTGGGATTTGTAAGCCAAATAAACCCTTTCCTTCCCTAAGATGCCTTTTGTCAGGATACTTGATCACAGCCCACAGAAATAAAACTATAACAGACTCTTCATCAATGCCATAGTGATGGTCACAGGGCCATTGTGGAAGTAGTTGAGAGACGGTGGAATAAAATGAGGTAAGTGGCCAATGGCAAGCCTAGGGTAGAAGCCAATTAAGGACCAGAATAAAGACTGAGTATCAATGCCCATGTCAGATTGAAGGTTAAATCAGAAGACATTCCAGGTCTACTTAACGAACCGGATCAGTGTAGGGATGAGAATGAGATTCAGAGTAAGGAACAAAGGCAGAGTATCACAGTCACAGCAAGAGTCAAGCACTGGGTCAGAATAGATTTCAGGATCCCATGTAGGCATGACTAGCTTGAGAGTCAGAGCTGGACTGACAGATGGTGTCAATGGAAATACCATCTACTTGAGGACAGGGTAACGGAGACAGCCCGAGGCTCATCATCAAGAAGGGGGGATGTAGTTGGAAGTCACATATAGGGTAATTATTAGTGGAAGGGTGACAATGAAGGTTAGCTTCAGGGTCAGAGCCAGCATGAATGTCAAGGTGAGAATCAGAGTCCACATCTGGCACAGGTTAGAGTTGGATAAAAAGTGGACTGAGTCATGGCCAGGATAAGCACTAAAAAGCAGCCCAGGAGGACTCAGATCCAGAGCATTTCACAGTGACGGTGGACCTACATCTAAGGTCCAATGGTGAGAGTCAAAGTCAAGGTGAGAGTTCAGGTGAAAGGTCAGATTCAGTGCCATGATCAGTCTGACATTGACCATGCCTAGAACCTGACCTTGGCTATCCCTATGTTCTGAGAACATCTCAGCTTCAACAATGGCTATGAAGCTGACCTTGATCCAGATTGATCTTCACTCTAATCCTTGAACTTGGCCCCAGCATTACTTGAGCAGTGTTACTCTGATCCCCAGAATGGTGCTGACTGACCTTAGCCTTCTATTTGAAATTTACCTGACTGTCAAGCTGGTACTTTCTCTCAAGTAAAAACTGGTCCTTACTCTGTCCTCTCTCTGATCCTAAGTCTGTCCATGGCCATTAACGGATGGGTACTCACAGAGCTGACCTTTACCCTGAATCTGACCCTGAATTCAACTCTCACACAATTACCCCTGACCTTGACTCTGATCCTCATCTTCTCTTGATCTGATGCTGACTCTTAACCTGACCGTCCTCACCTGGACCCTGATACTGAAGTCTTTACACCAGTCCTTGTCATGACCCTTGAAGATCACATTGACACAAAGCCTCGCACTAACTCATGCCTTGACCTTCAGCTGCACTCTCATGTGACCTCGACCATTATCACAAAATTGAGCTTAAGCATGATGTCTTTTTAAATTTTAAACATGTGCATTTTTAATTTCTTCATGCTTTCTTTTCTTATGACTTGAGATGAGAAAATATTTCGAGAACTATACCAATTTATCAACTTGCTTATATTTGATATACTTACCTTCAGATATGCTTTGATTCGTGTTAACATGGTCTAAAAAGATGGTTAAAAAGCCTTTATTATTTGTTACTATGGTAACAGACTTGTGATGGCTTATAAATCAGACAGATTAAAAACAAAAACTTTCACATGAGTCCAAACCAATTCAAGTACCGTGAAGAGGCCTCCTGGTTTGAAAGATGGACCGCAGATGCTCGGGGGCCCACATAGTGCCGCTGGTCTTCACTGTCTTTTATTAGGCAGGTACTCGGTAGAACAGGCTGGCTGGCAGCACAATCCAGTCAAGGGGAAGGGCAAGTGACAGAGCACAACGGTTCAGTCATGGTTCACAGCTCAGGGCTCACTGCTGTGGAGTGAAGATACTCTAAGAGTCATTTGTGTCCCTCTGACTATCATATCATGGAAATAATAGATTCTAGGACTCTCAAGTTGGCTATGGCCAGCAAAGGAACCTGTCTCTCAGGAAGATATTTCACACAGTTCTGACCCGTCAGACCACCTTGAAGGATAGACCAGATGGACAATAAACACACCAGATTGCACCTTGACCTGGATTGCTCAGTTATGTATACATCTTACCTTATATTTAAATCTGAGCTTGATGCCAGGACCCTAAGGACGGTACAGGATGCATGCCAAATGGATTCAGGATGTGCCTGAAGGTGGGGTTACTGAGTCCTCTTATTTGCCCCTCTTCCCATAGTGAATAAACCCCTCTCTGCCTTTCACTGTTACTTGTCTTTTAATTAGGTTATTGAGAATGGATGGCTGTGCCCAGCTTGTTAGGGGTGCCAGAGCCCATGTGCCGCCTCTAATATCTCCATGTTACGACCACTGTAGCACTGGATCATTTTTGTGTCTTTTCATTATAAAGAGTGTAATCGCTGGCTCTCTCCATGTCTGTCGAGAATGGGAAAACACACATTGGTGTGTTCAACAAGAGCAAAGGATATCAACGGTCAGTGTGTATCTATCTTCTCCAACAGAGGAAAACAAACGTGTTTATACTCAGAAATTATGGCTTTTAAACGTTTATTTATTTGTATGTGTGTATGCATATTTTGTATAGTGTATGTGTGCACCACATGTGTCCATGGAGGCCAGAAGAGGTCATAAGATTCCATAAGATTACTCAACTGACGTGAATACTGGGACTTGAACTCAGACCTCTGGAAAGGTAGCAAGAACTCCTAGCCACTGAGCCATGTCTCTAGCCCTTCAGGAAACTATTTTATAAATTAAAAGATTAAACTTACTAGCCACATAGTTATGCTTCTTATAAAATTAAAGTGAGAGGATCTTTGCAAAGCTCATATTGGAAAAAGTCTTCATTGAAAAATGTCTGATAAGAAAATGCCAATGAACTAGCTTATAGCAAATGACAAAGAGTATTGTCTGTGTGCATTGCCTCAAAAGGTTAGTCTAGTGTGATCACTAGTGAAGATAAAAGACTTTGACATTTCTACTCCAGAAACAATCATCCTGAGTTCATTAAAGTGGCCAATAGTCAGGGTAGACAAATGCAACTGAATGATGACTCATTCTTTAAAATGTTTGGGCTACTGTAATCATACATATGTACATTTATACACATACATGCATGCTTGGGCATTGACTTGCAAATGCACATCACAGCACACTACCCCTGAGCTACATCCCCAGCCCAAACATATTAATTTTCTCCATTGAATTTCATTTTACTCCTTACCAGAAAAACAAAACAAAACAAAGCAAAACACCCTGAAAGCAGGCAAAGTCAAGAAATTAGTGATAAGAAAAAAAATAGCCATGATATTACTAAAGCCAGGAAATAAAATAAGCCTAGCCATTTTCTGGATCAAACAGACTCTGTCAATTTGCCAAGCGAGCTAACGATTTTAATCCCCCATTACAACTAGCTCCACACTGCATGGTGCTGACCTCGCTGTGGTGTTTAACTTGGCCTGGAGCCCACAATGGACATAATAAATGGGCAACCTTCCTAATGCTACAACCCTTTAATACAGTTCCTCGTGTTGGCTTGAGCCCCAACCATAAAATTCTTTCATTACTACTTCATAATTCATTGCTACTGTAATTTTGCTGCTATTATGAATCATAATACAAATATCTGATATGCACAATATCTGAATGTGACCCTCAAGGGGTCATGACCTACAGGTTAAAAACAGCTGCCATAAACACTGGAGAGGACACGGTTTGATTTCTGCACTCAGATGGTAGAGTATTGTAGATTACACAGTATGTGTTCCACAGGTGGCAAGAGAGGGAACACAGAATTGAATCCCTAGAGCAAAGTCATCAAATCAGGAAAACTTTGTTGTAGGGAAGAAAAGATTCCATTGACTAACTTTACCTGGTCAAGGCATTCGAATGTCTCAAACTTGCTTCATTTGTACGACCCAAGACACTTCAACAGCAAGGACTCCTTTACATCATGTCCGAATTGTCATAATTTCACCTCATACAACCCTGTGCATCAACAGGACTACATTCTACCATCTTGTCTCAAAACAAAAATGAGGCCCTGGGTTCAACCAGCAGAGTGTCCCTGAGAAGTCTGTTTGTAAAAGAGAAAAGGTAGAGAGCAGGGCATGTGTAATCCCACCCCTTGGGAGGAGGCAGAGAGGATCAGAATTTTACGGCTAGCCTCAGCTACAAAACAAGATGGGGACCAATTTAAAAGTATAATGCTGCAACTCCAGGCCAAAGGTTTCTGTTTTTCTGTTTTTGTTTTGTTTTGGCTTTTGAGACAGAGGGCTCAGGCTATGCTGGACTCGCTCTGTAGACCAGCCTGATCTCAATCTCAGAAGTTTGTCTCCTGTCTCTGCCTCCCAAGTGCTGGGATTAAAGGTTTGCACCACCACATCTGGCAGTAAGGGTTCTGGTTTTAAAAAGAACTTAGAAATCCAGGCATTGTGGCATACTGTGTATTGCTAGTCCTTGCAAGTTAGGTACAGGGAGATCAGGAATTTAAGAACGCTTTTAACTGTGTAGTAAGTTTGTTACCAGCCTGGGGACATGAGATCCTGTCTTAATTACCACCACCACCTCAAATGTAGTAAGTGGGGGCTAGAGAGATGGTCAGTGGCTAAGGACCTAAGCTTGTTGTTATAACACCCATACCAAGCTCTTGGGATCTGACCTGGCCTCTGTGGGCAATTGTAAACAAATGCTTGTGCTCTACCACAGCGATGCACAGACACATAAATAAACACACAAACACATAACTAAAATAAACAAACAAAAGCTCTTACAATATTTAAACCTCAGAGAAAACAAGGCGCTCTCTGTCTTGTTCAGTATTACATAGGGACCCTATTTATGTGATCTAGTCATGACTATATATGGCCATTACAGAACACAGCAGGAGTTCAGTAAATACTAGGTAAGGAATGACTTTTACTAATTCTGACTAGTTGCTGTTGGTAGCTGGTAGCATTTGTTATGAACCATGATGATGTAGTCGGGTATTTAATGCACGTTTGCCATGATGTGTTAAACCACTTGTCTGTTAGCTCATATTTCAGAAAACTGTTGATCATGAAGAGGGAAGTTATAGAACTGGAGAAAGGGCAAAGGGTATTGACTGCAAGATGAAGGGGCTTTGGTACAGAAATGTGAATTTCAAAAAACAGATGTTGCTGCTTCCTCCTTTGGCGAAGAACTGTCTTTGGAGGAAAGGGAAGAGCTTCAGGCTTTCTTATTTATTAATTGTCTGTTCTGTTGTGTTTTTCCAGAAATTAAAAGGTTAGGTTGTACCAAGCCACCGTGTTTTAACGTTTCCCTAATTGAATGAAGGTAGTGATGCGGAGTGAAAAGGTTTTCACTTTTCTGCTGAGACTGAGCGTGCAGTGTGCTAATTTCACACTCCTTGAGCACAAATTATCCTTGCATGAGGAAGGAGAAACCACTGTTGAGGCCCACAGATAAAGACATAATTTTAAGAAACAAAGAAGTAGATTTAAAATTTCTCAGCCCCAGAGTCTTATAAGTTCTTCTAGTTAGGAGACAGATGTTCTCACATGTCTAGCTATTGTTCCCACGTTAGATTGCTGCAAGGCTTTGGTTGGGATGGCAGTGGGTACTTGTGCATGTTGTTAAGAGACTGGAGAGAATTTCATGGGTGGATAGGGACATTTGACAGTATAAATGCAAGGGTCTAGTAATCCATTTAAGATTATACGATTCCTGCCAGCTGTGTATGAAACAGGTCAGTAGCACTTGGAATGGAGGATACTTACAGCCTGGGTGGATGTCAGCTGAGCTTTCTATCATGTGATCAAATGTGGAGACATCTTTGACCGTACGCTAGAATCATTACTTCACTTCATTCATTTAATAAATATTCAGTTAGACCTAACCGAGGCCATTTATTTGTAAGGAAGTCTGTTCCACGTGTGTTTCATGTGGAGGTTATGCTAGAACCTCGGACGAGGACTGAGACACAGGTAGCGTGGGGGAAGGAAGTACCTTAAAGTATGTGTAAGCAAGTGGAAAACCGTGAGGCAGGAGAGGGGGATGGTAAGTCTTACATCACCAAGCAGGTGAGTACTACAAGCAGCTATGTCTCAATACTCATGGCTGTCCCCGAGAAGCTCTCTGGAACTTACATAACATCTCCCCATGACAGTGAAGTCTGGAGCCCCTCTGCACCCACATGCTTGATTTTGTCCATGGTGGGGTAAGAGGATGACTGATGTCAACTTCTGAGGAGGAACGCGTCAGTTCACTGTGACTGTTTGCCTTTGCTGTAGGTGAACTCAGGTGAGCCAGGAGTTATCAGATGCACCGTGACCAGCAGCTTTTACAAACTCCTTCCTTTCCGGAACTAACAAACTTCAGAGTGAGGGAAACACACAGTTGCCATGGAGGTCACATAATGCTGAACCTCAACGACTGCTGCTTACACTGACTGCAAAATACTTAACATTTTCTGGATCTGTGCAATGAAGAGGGACCAAAGATTATCGTATAAAACCCTTTTACCATCATATAGTTTCTAATAATCTAAACCATTCACAGACTCATCCCTTGTATACTAGAACCTCAGACGTATAGTAGGCATCCCTTGAAGCTGCACAATGAAGAACCGGCCGGACTTTGTCCACTGCCCGTCTTATAAGAAAATCTACCCATGAAGAGGATTGTTCTTGATATTACTGTAGAAAGATAAAGAAATTTCAGAACAAAGCAAGCACAAGGCCATGGTTAGTTTTCTGCAGGTGCCACTATGTAGAATCACCTAAAAGGAGAACCTTAATCAAGAAACTGTCTTGATCAGGTTTGCCTGTAGAGATTGTCTTGGTTGTTAATTGATGTAGAAAGACCTGACCCATTGTTCATTGTGGGCAGCTCCATTCCTTAGGTGTGTGTATAGGGGAGGGGACATTGTCCTGAACTATATAAGACAGGAGAATCTAGAATCTAAGTGAGAGCAAATAAGGAAGGATCTGTGTGCTCTCTCTCCCTCACTCTTTCTCTCTGCTCTTGGCTGTGGACATGATGTTTTAAGTTCCTTCCTTAATTTCCCTGCAATAATAGAGTATATCCTGGAATTGGATGTCAAATAAATTCTTTTCTCCCCTGAATTGTTTGTCTGTGCCAGAGTATTTGTCACAGCCACAGACATGAAACTAGAACAAGGCTCTTGAGGACCTTGCCTGAATCTATCTCTAGCACTGCACAAAGCTATCCTGCCGTATGTGCTGAAACTTGTGATTCTAGCACCAGGGAGGCTGAGACGGGAGAATGAGAAATTCAAGGTAGTTCTCAGCTATAGGAGGATCAGAAAACTCAACCCAGCCTGGGAAAGATGAGACAACGCCTCAAAAAATGTTTGGGAAACAATGCCAGTAAATTGAACAAGACTAAAAATGAGCAAGGGAAACAGGACTGTTCATGGAGATGACACATGGCCCCACATGTGGCAACATGTCCCCTTGTATCTATCTGGGGATGACGACCATTTTACATAACAGCAGCACTGAGCTTATGACAAAACAAAGGTATTCATTCACTTTAAAGAGCAGTTCTTGGAGGCAGGCTCTCCCGGGGATGGATGCAGATGACGGATATTCGGTCTGTAACATTAAGCCTAATGTGTTCATTCACTGTGCATGCTGGTGGCTGGGAAGAATAAAAAGTTGCACTCTTTGGTATAGAGGCCTGCTGTTTGCTTGACAGAAGGTCATAAATAAAAAGCCTGCACTGCCCCACAGCACTTTGGAAGGTTCAAGATGAAGAAGGTAAAAAATGACCAACTGAGCATGGGACAGTCAGGTAGGTAATGGTGAGGGAGCCAGGGGATAGAAATTCAAAGTGAGGCCCATCAGTCTTCAAAACTCCTTAGTGGGGAATTACTTGTGGTTCTGAGCACTTAACAGAGCCCTTGGCCAATTACTGCAGCCTTCTCTCATGACCCCAGAAACACAATGACTTTGGAGGGTGGAGGGAGACCTTAGATTATTAATTGATTAAAAACAATGTCAGTGTTTTCCTTTTTCTTTTTCTCCTTCTTTCTTTGGCATAGGTCTTATATAGACTAGGATGGTCTCAAACTAGCTTTGTAAGTGACAATGACCTTGAACTTCTGATCCCCGTGCTGGGATTATAGGTCACCACAGCTAGTTTATGTGGAATGCCACATGTATGCTAGGCAAGCAGTCTTATTAACTGAGTTTTGTTGATGAAAGAAACAGTTCTCATTTCAGAGGGGTAAGAAACAGTTTATGCAGGAACCAGATGAGTGGCCAGGGTCTGAGAATATAACGTCAGGTTATCCTAAGTTCGAGTTTTCCATCGTGATAAAAGTGTGATGAAGCTTTTGTTTGCTTGTTTGTTTGTTTTTTTTTTTTGTAACAAGACAAACAAAGTTGTAATTTAAGGCACATAAAAAAGATCAGATTAGTCGGTTGAAGGAAATCAGATAAATCTCTGTCTGGGCCTCTAATGGTATCTGGTGACATTTTTAACCTTTTGGTTGTTGGTCACTAGGGTACTTTTTAAACGTTCTACAGGATTTACCCAACGACCACAAAGATGTTATGTCTTGTGGTTGAAATTAAAGGAGGGCTGGCATAAGGCTTGTGATCGGTTCATTTGTTTTATCTAGGCAGGGACAGAGTTTTAGAAAGAAAGAGAGGAGAAGCCAGAGGGAGTAAGATAGAGGAATATGAGAATGGCTTTCTTCGTGTGGTTTTGTACAGTTATAAGTTGTTATGAATACTTTATAAGGGATGGATTTGTATAGAATGATTTGTTTTGTCTAGGTGGGTACATTATATCATTTAGTTCTGAGTTTATGGTGTGGATGTCTTGTGAAGTGTAAAATTTATTGAGAAAAGCTGAGATAAAACTATTGTTAAATTACAAGTTTCTGGAGTTCTGAATTTGTTGGGTTGGTGGAGTGTGGACAGAGCTCGTGGGTAGCTCTCAGCCAGGAGAGACTAACCAGAGAGTGGCTACCGATGAGAGAAATATAATGTTAGTTCTATATGGCCTGTTGGTGTGGGAGCTAATGTGGGAGAGACCGCCTGGGTCAGAGAGCACCTGGGGCAGTGTGGCGTGGTGCCATGCTGGAATGGCTCGCCACTTTTAATATTTACTGCAACCAGGTCTTATATTAAGGAGGACAATAAATGGCAATTAGGGGCCCCTAAAAATTGGCTCAAGATAATTTGGCTCTGGACTTGCAACATTCTAACCTCTTCACAAGCAGTAGTGGAGTTCTTATCAATTAAATGGTCTTACAAATGGCTCAGCCTCATGGGTGGTTTATTCTCAGGGCTTCACACCTCAGGCCTTAGACATATTTTTTGGTGAGATAGGCTTTTTTTTTAAGTGTTGCACTTTCTTCAAATAAAAAGCATCTCTATATTGTAATAAAATACATGTAATATAAAAATTGTCACGGGGTGGGGGGCAGGGCAGCTGGGATTGTAGCTCACTAGTAGAGTACTTGCCTAATGTGCATAAGACCGTAGGTGTGTGAGCCACCAAAGGGGTCGTCGGGCTGGGGACATATTTAGCTTACAGTTGAGTAGTATGAGTACATTCCTTTCTTATGGCCGCATCATAAACCATCTCTTGAAACTATTCAGCTGCTCCATAAATAATGGGTGTGTGTTTCCCCTCTCCTAGGCCCTGGCCATCTCCAGTTCACTTCTATCTTTATAGGCTTTACATCTCTAGGTGCCTTACACATGTGGATTTACCCGTCCTTTTGAAGCCTTAGCCATCTCACAGAGCACAGGTTCTTCAAGGTTCCCCCATGTCACAGAATGTGCGAGATGAAGGCTGAGGAACATCTTATGGTGTGTGCAAATGTGCAGACTTTTGGGTTTTAGGGAAGGAGTCTCAGAAATAGGGGCCAGTGTTCTTTGCTTTCCGCTGCAGTGATGAAAACACCGGCCAACATCCATCTGGAGGAATAAGTGGTTTATTCTGTCTGACAGGAACTCAAGGAGGGGCAGAGGCCTAACCACAGAGGAGTGCTGCTGTTGTGTCAGGAAACATTTGTGAGCCTCAGAAAGACCGACCACTGAGGAGCTGGGTTTGAAGCAATCGCATCAGGGTCTCTTTATTCAAGCTGGAGCTTAGGCCACACCACCATCTCTGACCCAGGAGAATGGGAGGGGCACCCCAATCCCAGTTTTAGGCGAGCATTTATATAGGCAATAAGGAGGTATCTAGCCTGGTACACATATGATGGGGGGGGGCACATTATGGCGCATTATAGCCTTTAACGTAAGAGGCTGGCTGGTGCTGGGAGCCAAATCATAACCTTAACTTCGGTTTTCCTCCAGATTAGCCTGTAGGCAAGTCTGTACAAGTACCAGAGGTGGGCTTGTAACCTGGGGGTGCAGATTTGTTGGGGGGTTAACCTGAAAACTGGTGCTAGGTACCAGCTTGTTAGTTTACTTGAGTTCAACCTTGGGTCAGATTCTCTCAGATGGAGTCTGAACCCAGAAGATTTGGTCTCTCACTGTTTACTGGTTTGCTCACCTTGCTTTTGTATACAACCCAGGGCTGCCATCAGCAGTGGGCTAACCCCGCCCCCAACACACACATCAATCACCATTCAAGAAAATGTCCCACAGACTTGCCTACAGGCTAATCAGGGAGGCATTTTCTCAGCAGAGGGTCCCTCTTACCAGATGACCCTGCCTTGTGCTGTCCCAGCCTTCTTCCCTTCTCCTCCCTTTTCTGACTTGAGTAGGAGAGTGGGATTTGACATTGCAATATTATCACCGGGCATCTTAAGAAATAAAAAATAACTTCCTTAGGCTTACACTAAAATTGATAAGAAAGTACACAGGCTGATATTTCTCATCAGCCCACAGCACAGACTCTCCACCTAGGTGTACTTATGACCATAATGAGTCAACATTGAAATCTTGTTACCCCCAAACTGCGTGATTTTCATTAAGTGCGTTCCTCTTGGTATTGCAGATTCTAAGTTTTAACACATGCACCGTCACACATACCGTCATAGACGTACAGTGGTTTCACTGTCCTGGAATCGCTCTTTCCCGCAGAAGCTGTGATCACTGAGCGCACTGGTTCTAGGTAAGCAGTCTCCCCCTGCTTCTTCCTGTCCCCCTAGAGCTGTCTTTCTTTTGTGTCTGCTGAGTTCTTTCAGATTAGCTAGTTTTACTGAGTAAGAAGCATGCTCAAAAAGGGCAGCTTTTGGAAATCTCATCTCTTCTACAACGTTCTGGAACTCTGGGTCAGTCCCCACCTCACAAAAATATCACTTAACCTGGCTGTGGTGCAGGCTTGTGATCCTATCACTTGGAGGCAGAGACAGGGGGATTGTGACCTTCGGCTACTTAGCAAGCTTCTGGCTAGGTTGGGCTCCTTAGCAGATCTCCTTCCTCCCCCCTCCCTCTCTTCCTCCCTTCCTCCCTCCCTCTCTTTCACAAAAGTTAAACAAGAAGCAGACTTCTTAATCTACCCAACTTCAAGTATAGTGTGCCCATGATTTAAAAAAATTAGAAAGCAAGTAGTAGGTAGGGCTGGAGAGATGGCTTAGCTGGCGAAAGCACCTCCTGCCCCTGCATAAGACGACTTTGGTCACCAGTATGGGGATCAAGCTGACTGTAACTTCCTGCAACTCCAGATCCAGGGCTGTGCTGTCCTCTCTGACTTGTGAGCACTGGCATACATGGATACATCACACACACACACACACACATACACACACACATACACACACACTCACACTCTCACACACACTCACACACACACTCACATACACACACACTCACACACACACTCACACACACACTCACACACACACTCACACACACACTCACACACACACACTCACACACACACACATGCACACACACATACACACACACACACTCACACACACACTCACACACACACTCACACACACACTCACACACACACTCACACACTCACACACACACTCACACTCTCACACACACTCACACACACACACACTCACATTCACACACTCATACACATACCTTAAATTGTAAGGAAAACCTTCAGGTTGGGGGCCAGCTAGGTGGCACATCAGGTGAAGGTGAGTGCTTGCCACCAGGCCTGATGAATAAGATTAAACCTTCCGACCCACACAGTGGAAGGAGAGAACCCACTCCCAGTTTGTCTTCTGACCGCCACACAACACTATGGAGGCAGAGAGAGTGGACACATGCCCACACTTACACAGTAAATAAGTGTAATAAAAGTTTAAAATCATGTTGGGAAAAGTAAGAGGGTTATACAGAAAAATAGAGAGAGATAATCAGTGATTATCAATTGTCTGAGTCAGGGTTTCTATTCCTGCACAAACATAATGATCAAGAAGCAAGTTGGGGAGGAAAGGGTTTATTCAGCTTACACTTGCACATCACTGTTCATTACCAAAGGAAGTCAGGACTGGAACTCAAGCAGGTCAGGAAGCAGGAGCTGATGCAGAGGCCATGGAGGGATGAATCTTACTGGCTTGCTTCCCCTGGCTTGCTCAACCTGCTTTCTTATAGAACCCACAACCACCAGCCCAGGGATGGCACCACCCACAATGGGCTGGGTCCTCCCCCCTTGATCACTAGTTGAGAAAATGCCTTACAGCTGGATCTCATGGGGGCATTTCCTCAAGGGAGGCTCCTTTTTCTGTGATAACTCCAGCTTGTGTGTGTGAGTAAGAGAGTGTATGTGTGTGTGAGGGAGAGTGTGAGTGTGTGTGTGTGTGTGTGTGTGTGTGTGTGTGTGTGTGTGTGTGTGAGAGAGAGAGAGAGAGAGAGAGAGAGAGAGAGAGAGAGTGTGTGTGTTTGCTGTAATATGAATGTGGAGATCAGAAACAACTGTCAGGAATTGTTCTCACAGAACAGGTCCTAAGGCTCAAACTCAGGTTTTTCAGACTTGGTAGAACTGTGTTTGTCTGCTGAACATTTCCTGGCCCCAACTCTAAACGAGGAACCCATTTCCTTGTCTGTACTTGAGGTAAGGTATATATAGTCCAGACTTGCCTCAAACTAACAATGGAACTGAGACTGGCCTTGAGCAATAATTATTTGTTGAGGATTTCATACACAATGCATTTTAATCATATTTACCCACTGCTTCCCCCACCTAATCTTCCCAGACACATTTCCCAACATGTCCCCTCCTACCTTTATCTTTTAAAAAATGAATGACCCAATGAATCCAGTTACTGCTTCCATATGTTCATGGTGTGAGGTTATCCACTGGAGCACAAGCAACCCACTAATGGCCACATTCCAAAGAAAAATGCCTTCTCCTCCTTCAGCAGCCATTCAGTGCCTCACAGGACCCTCTCCATCCATGCTGGAATTCTGGCTTGTCTGCTCGTGTAACCATGGCTGCTGTCAGCTCCATGAGTGTCACTGTCACGCCATGTCCAGAGCCAGCACTCACTCCTTTCCATTCTCCAGGTCTTACTTTTTTTTCCTGTCTCCCTTCCCACAGTGTTGCCTGAGTCTTGGGGTACAGGGTTGATATAAATGTCTCGTTTAGGGCTGAGCGGCACAGTAACTTATTTTTAGTGCTTTGACCATTATGGATCTCTGCATTAACTGCAGGCCACTGAAAACCAGCCTTCCTGACTCGGGCAAAGAACAACACAAATCTATAGGCATAAACATAAACGTTTGGAGGACATGTTGACAACGTGACTGAAGATGCCCTTGTACTTTTAATCCTCTTGCCTGCACACCTGTGTGCTGGGGTTGTAAGTGTGTGGCAGCATGCCGGTCCCTCCTCATTTCTGCAGAGGAACATCAGCCCATGCTCTCATTGACCATAACGCTGGACCAAAGCTGAGGAAAATCATCAGATACGATCACCAGTGTCAGGTAAGTGTCACAGGGTGACATAATTATTTACTGGTACTTCAGTCGTGGGAAGCAATTACAGAAGAGGCATTCCTTTGTCATAGATCATTGTGACAGGACTATGGGTTTGCTGCATAGTAAATGCACAAAGCTTAAGGCTTTGGGATAATTCCCACACCTCACAAAATGAAGGTCCTTGTCAGAAATGGTGACAATTAGCCAAACAACATCCCATCATGATTATTTTTATACATCTTGAAAACCGAGCCATAGCTTCATCTTGGGTTAAATATGAAACAAAAAATCCAATTATGGGAGATAATTGAGTCATGCTTTGGAAAGTGTAGGTAGGTGTATTTCGGCTTGTTCACGGCGCAGGTTGAGGGATTAAGCAGTATCCTGTGAGGAGATGTCAGCACAATACGAGTCACCAACGAAAGCATACAAACGACAGGGGTGGCAGTACTGATGATGAGTATTCATTAGAGGTGTCCTGAAGCTGAGGACAGATGCACTGCTCAGGATGTGCAGGTCTCATCAGCCTGCACACGGCTCCTTCCTCTGCACTTGGGAGTTATCCATTATGTCAAAGACCTCTCAATGCTTCCTGCTGCCCTAAATTCAGGTCCATGCGTCACTCACTCCTTTTAGCTGTGCCTGCCGAAAATGTGGGATGTCATCTCAGGGATTTGGTTACAAGATATGGTAGCTTTGCTTTTTCATGTTGAGGATTTTGTCCAGGGTTCACACATTGTAAGCGCACATACCATCACTAGAGCTATCCCCCAGGCAAAACTGGGGCTTCTTTCTTGGGTGCTCTCTTCTTTTTTGACCACTTACTTTGATGGAAGCCAAATGCAATATGGAAGGTCTCCATTTTTTATGAGTGAATTTGAGTCCAGAGGACCCTCACTGGTATTTGAAGGTTCTTGCACACCGGAACAAAGAATTGGTCCAGAGACATGAACAGTGATAGAAACTCAGACATTTTATTGAGTTCTTCCCAGTATTAAGGGACTAGGGAGTCAGACATATCTCTAGAATGTGGACTGTGCCAGTGAGGAGGAAGCCCTTAGTGTGTGAAAATGTGAGTGAACGCATGCTGTTGACAAGAGTTGGCCCTATCAAAGATGCGAGCCTCAGACCCATGGGAAACTAGCCAGTCCTCACTGTGATAGTCTTGCTTGTCAACTGAACTACAACTGGAATGAACTAAAATCCAAGCATCTGGACATACCTGTGAATGTTTTTGCTTTCTTAACTAAATAATTTGAAGTGAAAAAGACCCACTTTTAGTGGGGAGACACACCTTTAATACAGATCTTTAGAGACTAGAAGATGTACCTTTAATCATGATCTTTTGAGATGGAAAGATCCACCTTTTAATCTGGGCCACATCTTCTGCTAGCAGCCTATATAAAGAATATGGGAAAGGGTAAGCTTGCTCTCTTCGCCTGCTTGTTCTGGCTCTCACTGGTAAGTTCACTCCACTACTGTCATTAGAGTCTACCTCTTGGAGATTTCAGTGTATACTGAAGACTGTCTGAGTCCATCTAGGTTTGTGGACTATGTAACTATTGAGTTCTTGGACTTGCTGTTGGTAGACAGTCATTGCTGGACTAGCTGGACCAGAGCCTGTAAAACATTCTAATAAATTATCATCTGTCTGTCAGTCTTTGTATCTATTCATCTATCATCTATTTTTTTGTTTTCTATAATTTATTTATAATATATAATTCTATAATTTATATACATATATATGTATGTGTTTCTGTAGAGAGCCCTGACTGATATACAACCCCCAGGGGGTGAGGCTCAGGAGGAGACAAAACCTTCCTATGGCCTATATGAAGGTGGTGTTAGTATTGAGGTCTGCACCCCTAGCATAGCCATTTTGCCCCATGCCTGCCAGCTACTTCATAGTGTTGCTTTAATATCTACCAGACATTGACACAGAAAAATAACTTGACTCCCAAGGTCACATATCCTGTTATGTTCTGTATATTCTGAGGTTTGTTAATCTTAAGAAATTATGCAAAGCTTTATGTAGGACCCATCAAATTAAAGGTCAATGTGAACTAATATGTCTAAAATGGCTTGAGTCAGAGCTGACCACTGGGCAACACTTCCTGCTCCCCAGTATGAGCTCATTATAGGTTTTGCAGTTTTAGCCTTTATATGCTGACAGAGAAAGATGATCATCACTGTCTTCGGTCCCCAAATTCTGAGCTAAGGTCCTGATCAATCAGTATTAGTGTCTGCATTCAATAAACCATCCCTGTCTGACTGAGATTGGTGTTTGTGCAGTTTGTGGGGTGACTATTGGACCCCAACAATTAGTGTGTACAGAAACTGTCCACTGTAGCTTTCTCCCTCAGGATATTTATGGCCTGAAGAATGTTTCCCTACAAAAACAGTTCCTACTTAAACTAGTTAAACCGGATCCTTGATTCGGTTATATGCAACAACTTGGCTCCCTATTCAACTGTATATAATAAACATGCTAAGCTTCTGAGGTACTGTGTTTGCTCCATCAGAGAACCCACTCGACCTGATCCCAGCTTCTCTGGATATATTTGTGCTTGTCTGTTCTTCATTCCCTCTACACCTACAGGCCCATCCTTGGAGTCATGCCGGACGTAGCAGCAGACAAACGGTTTTAAAAGGCAGATTAATGTGCTTGCCACTCAAACATTTAAGATGGCTGACTTCCTGATTCTTCCCAACACAAAGACTGGGTGGCTTTTTATTTTTTACTTTTTTTTAACAAGGGAGGTTAATTCTTTGATGAGATTATCAAATATCCCAATGACAGAGGTGGTTCTAGAGCAGGAACCACTCAACTTTCCTCTTTGTCAGGATTATCCAACTCTCAATGATAGCCCAAACTAACCAGTTCTGAGGGAGGGAGGGGACTCTTTGAACTTCCAAACACGTAAGTTTTGAATATAGCAGACAAACGTGAACCCAGATCTACTCTCCCTATACTGGGGAATCTATCTCTTTGGGTGCCTTGCTCCCCCCCACTCTCTCTTTCTCTCTTACTCTGTGTGTGTGTGTGTGTGTGTGTGTGTGTGTGTGTGTGTGTGTGTGTGTGTGTGTGTGTGTGTGTTATGTGCACTTTTCCTTCAATAAAATGTGATTGAGTGCTGAAACTTTCCTTTTATGCTTTTTTACTGATATTGGTGTAGAAAAAGTGAGAAGGCTAGGCTGACCCCATGACAGGCTTCGAATTGGCAGTTCAGGAGACCTAAATCTCTGATTCCAAGAACTCGGCAGGTCCAGGCCTCAGAGGCTACCCCACCCTCACCTGGCCTGAGGCAAGGACAATGGGTCAAAGGCAGTTTCCAGACAGACTTTCTCAGCTTGTAGCCACCTGTACATAAATGCTGGGGGGCTGGGCGGCCACATGGCATCTCCTGCAGGATTGAATACTGCCTGAGAAACCAAGAATTGTTAGTGCAGAGGATGCCAGCCAATCAGGTACTGCTGTTTAGATGCTTTCTTAGGACCAATGGGGCACTGGTGGTAGGTATTGAAGGAGCTTGCAGTTGATTCTGCACCACCTCAAGTCCAACCCCCAAGGGCAGGTGGGGTCAGGCAGCAACTGGTGCCCAACGTGGTGGGCTACTTTATCTTCTTCATTTTGTAGCTGCTTGTGAACCTTCTTTCCTGGGGGCGTGTTTTGCCTGTTACTGCAAGGACTGTGCTAGCAGTTCAACCGGATCCTGCGATGCTGCTGTCTTGCCCTCTTCTGTTGCTTCTTCATAGGTTGGCCCCTTAGTGTTTTATGTTGTGGGTCCTAAGAAGGTGAGCACTCAAACCTCATTCCTGTCTTCTTTGTCTTTTCTGGGACAATGTGCAGGCATAGGGCCTTTGAGCTACACCTGAGGGAGTCCCCTGCTTAGTACATGACTTTTGTCACCCCCTCTGTCATATCTGTCATACCTGTTTATCATTTGTTTCCTCTGCACTCATTGTCATGGGTTCCCTCCTTCCACTGCCAAGAAACCCCAGTTAGGGTGCTGAAAACCTTTCTGATTACTCTGGTCTCTACTCATGACCTAGATCAGTTTTAGGAGGAGGCTGCTATTTGGCCCCCTGGACATTGCCGAAGAGCATGTGGGACCCTGACTTCTGGATGCGAGTTCTCTTCCTTGTCCACAAGTGCCAGGTAGTCTGGGATTATCCCTCCCTTGTTCTTTGTTCCCTTCCTCCTTTCAGTCATCAACAGTCTTAAGAATTCTTCTCCAGAGGAAGGGGTGGCTGCCCATAACAAACAGTGCCAGGATCAGGCTAGTATTCGCCTTTCCATTACTGATTCTGTCCCACTTTCTTCGGGCAAACAGGTTGATTTTAGCCACGAGGATGAGGGCACATCTGCTCCAGCCCTCCCCCCTTTCCCGGCTGTCAGGCTCCAAGGTACTCCCTGGCTCTGCTCTTCCAGGTCCCTCCCTCACTAGCCATTCCACTCCTGTCCCATCAGAGGTAACCCCGGCTAACCTGTCGTGATTTAAGGGGACGTTGCCTTCCAGCAGTCACTCCTTCGGTAGTCACTCCTGTGATTCTCATCCCTGGACTGCCTCTTCCCTGGAGCCCCATTCTCCTTGGGTATATTGTGAGGCTTTCCCTGTCAATCTTGGCCCTTATATGGCAATTAGGCCTTGCATTCCCACTCCTTTGGCAGACTTGGCACTAATCAGAAAAGCTGCCAATGATTCTGGCCCAGATTCCCCTTATTTTGAACAGGTACTGAAACAACAGGCCATGCATCCCCAGACCTATTACAGTTGGTGTAATCTCCTTAAGGTGGTGCTCAATACTACTATGTCATGACTTGGCTGAGAATATTAACCTGGAATATAACCTTAACATTACTTTGACATGCTTACTGACCACGGAGCATACACTAACCCTGTCACTCAGGCCTCTATTGGACGGCAAGCTTACCTTAACCAGGTTGCCGATCTTGCCTTTAAGGCCCTTAAGGCCTGCACTCCTCAGGACCCTCCTGTTTACTTTCGAAATCTTGTCCAGCAGTCTGGGGAGTCCTTCACAGACTTCCTGTCCTGTGTGACTGAGGCAGTGGAAAGGCAGGTTGATGCTGCCCCAACCAGAGACACGCTTATCAAGCATCTTGCATGGGGGTGGGCCTTAAAGTCTCCACTCACAATGCTGTGGCAGCCGTGGAATGACGACATTCATAAACGGGTTGCTGCCACTTGTGATTTGGACCCTGGTGTGGGCTCTATTGCAGCCCTGACTGCCTCCATTGACCCCTTGGCCATGGAGTAAGTATAGAGGACACATATTCCTCCTGAGGGCTCCCTGATCCCACCTGCTGGGGCTGTGAGGAAGCCTGGTCATCTCAGATGGGACTGCTCCTCATTAAGGCCCAAGACCAGATGTCTTCATTGTACCAAGGTTTCTACTGGGCTAAGGATTGTGGTTCTCAAAAGCAGGAATACAATTTAGACTCCAAAAGGGGCACCCCTTAGCCCCACCAGTAAGAGGAACACCTGCTCAGTCACGAGTCTTTTGGAACTTGCCTGTATTTCCTCATTCCCCAATGATGACTATACATTTAGACAGCATACCTGTTAATGGGTTGGCTGACACAGGGTCAGATGTCACTATAATAACAAAAAAAAAAAAAAAAAAAAAAAAAAAAAATCACTGAGGTTCTCTCATTGGACATTCTAGTCTGGTTCCTCCATTATAAGAGTTGGAAGCCAACAGGCCACAAAAATGACTACCTGACCTGTCCACTGGCAGGATTTGGACAGCAACCAGGGATTCTTTTACACCTGTTGTGACAGATATTCCCCCACAACCTTTGGGGATATTCTGGAAGACATGGGTACCATCCTTACTATGGATAATCGTACCTTTTTGATGACATTATGTAACATGACCAAGTAGACCTCACAGGTGACAAAGTCAGGGATCACCCCCAATTCTAATGGCCACTACCCTCCCAGCACCAATTGGCACCAAGGTACCTGACCCTATACCATTGGCCTGACTGTCTGAAGCCATTATCTGGGTGAACTAGTGGCCCATTTTGGAACCTAAGCTTTCTGCTCTCAAGGAACTGGTCATTAGAAACCCTTGACCAACAGACATAATACTCCCATTTTTGTCATTAAAAAGAAGTTATGAAAATATAGGCTTCTACAGGACTCGAGAGCCATTAATGAAGATATGGAAAAAATGGAGACCACTCAAGCAGGACTGCCTCATCCTAGAGCTATCCCGCCCAAGTTCCATGTGACGATCCTAGATATTAAGGATTGCTTTTTCAGATCCCCTTGGCTCCCCAGGATAGATGCTGTTTTGCCTTCATAGTATGAGAGCCTAATATGAATAAACCAGCAAAAGATATCAGTGGACAGTCCTGCCATTTGTCAGTTATGTGTGGCTGAAGCCATACAGGAAGTCCCCAGGGATGTCCTTGTGATCTGTTACATGGATGATGCTATGCGTGTTCACCGTAGCCTGTTTGATCTTGAAAGGGTGCTTAACATAAAAAACTTAACTTGAAGTCACTCCTGAAAAGATTCAGTGAGTTCCCCATTTGCCTTCCTGAGTTTTTCTATTTCTGACAAGATTAAGCCTCCAGCCTGTTCCATCATGGCAAAAGCCTCCTACTCCCTTGTGGAACTATAACAATTGTGTGGAACTGCTAACTAGCTCAAACCTTTCCTGCCTATTTTGGACCAGTTAATTCACCAAGATGACGAACACAAAGGGAAAGAGGAGAGGCACTCTCTATATCTTCTCTGGGCCTTTTAGGAAACATGGAGTTGTTCCTTTGACCACATACATATGAATCTACAAGAAGGTGATACTGTAGACATCAAGGGGATGGGCACTGTTAAAAAGGAATGCCCCAGAAGTGTTTCCTCATAAAACTGGAAGAGTCTACAATGTCACCCAGAACGCCATGGGCATCACTGTAAACAAGCAAGTTAAGGGCAAGATTCTGGCCAACAGGATCAGTGTGCGGATTGAGCACATCAAGCACTCGAAGAGCAAAGACAGCTTCCTGAAGTGGGTGAAGGAGAACTATCAGAAGAAAAAGGAAGCCAAGGAGAAGGGCACCTTCAGCTGAAGCACGAGCCTGTGCCACCCAGAGAAGCGCATTTTGTGAGGACTAAGAGAAAGAAGCCTGGGCTGCTGGGGTCCATTCCCTGTGGATTCATGGCCTAA
This sequence comes from Micromys minutus, assembly GCF_963924665.1. Lineage (NCBI taxonomy): Eukaryota > Metazoa > Chordata > Mammalia > Rodentia > Muridae > Micromys > Micromys minutus. The sequence goes on along the minus strand of NC_137972.1, from coordinate 51,022,293 downwards.
TGTACAATGAATGAATGAATGAATGAATGAATGAATGAATGAACAAATAAATAAATAAATAACTGACCCAGACTGAAAAAAAAAGGTGGCAGAGTTCACAGTCTTGTTGGATACTCAACATGCCACTAGACAAGTGTCTTACTGCTTTGTCCCAGCTGCCAATTACAGTTAAACACCACAGCATACCTAGCTCTCACCCCATTCCCAAGGCAACTATGTCCTTTTCTGATGCTGATAATGCCAGATATGGAGTTCTTATTCAAGGACCACAGAAAAGGACACAACTTATATTCTTCATAATCTTGGCTCAGTGCAACTAGGTGAATTATTTGGACTCCTGAACATGTGTGAGTATTGCCAACAGGAGCCAGTTAATATTTTCTCAGACAGCCAATATGCCATACAGGCTGTCCATACCCTGTCCTTCTATATTAAAGAGCAAAACAGTCAAATACATGTCTGCATGTGCTCTATCCAGAAGGTCTCGAGAATAGGGCATATCCCCGGTTCATCTCACATATAAGATCACTCTGTAAACTGCCTGGCTTGTTAGCAGAAGAAAATAGAGAGTTGATGCCCTCATTACGGCTGCAGACATGGAATTGCTCAAACAAGCCAGAATGTTACACCAGCAGTTTCACCTTTCTCCTCAGAATCTACATAAGCTCTTGCCCAAATTACCTATGTCACAATATAAACATCTTGTATGGCCCTGTACAACTCTTGCGCCACTGGGTCCCCTTGGCAGATCAGAAGTTAATTCTAGTGGTCTACACCGCAGTGCAATCTGACAAATGGATATTACCCATTACCCAGCCTTCGGTAATCTTTGGTATGTGCAAGCTGTGGTAGATACTTGCTCAGCCTTCATATATGTGGTGGCCATGGCAGGTGAAAAGGCCTCTCATGCTATTGAGCAATGGTGGCAATGGGAAGGCCTTGGGCACTCAAGGTCGACAGTGGACCTGCTTACTCAGCTCAGCAGTTCAGAGTCTTCCTATTCTCATGAAGGGAATACTTGCTCAGGTCACCTCCCCAGAATCCAAAAGACATCCACATCTAGCCTTGGTGGAGGTCCTGGCTCACGTGAACTCTCTTTCCTTCCACGAGAAAGGGTTGAGCCCTGCTTACAAACATCGGGCATTTTTGCTGAGGGACACTCCCCTTCCACTGGTTAGATGGAGGGACCCAATAACCTCTCAATGGCAACTGCCTGTTCTGCTTCTGACAAGGGGGCAAACTTATGCTTGTGTTTTCCCCCAGGATGCAGCTGTGCCAATATGGGTGCCCTCTAGAGTTGTTTGAACGGCCATGGACCAGGGGATGATGAAGGAGCCAAAAGAAGACCAGGCCATGGAGACGTAATATATGGATTGTATTTATTAATTTTTCTTCAGCCTGGCAGGGCCGATAAACTCTGGGCTTTGGTGGCCCTGTCCTCCATTCTTTTGCATGTGGCAGTTAATTCCCTGGACTATTCTTTTCTCTTCCAATGTGAGTTTGGGCTTGCCTTTCATGGACTTAGTCACTACTACACAGAGATTAGAAGGCACCTGGTCCACAGAGGAAATTCTCTGCTTTACACCAATGTCTCCGCCACCAACCCTTGTATCCAGTTACACAATATGACCACAGGGGACTTTCATATTAATCTAACCTATGGCACCATGTTAGTCATGGAACTTCACATTTCTCTTAGTGATTACAAATCCCCAAAGAATTTCCCAAGCATATCATATCTATCCCTGCCTTGCTGTCCAAGGGTCCCTCAAATGTTCACTTTTGTGGGACTCTCTATCTGTTGGGAGCATGGCCAGCCTACAGTAGGTATAAAATTTGCTAGAGACTACCAAACATTGTCATCTAACCTCACACTTGGCATTTGGAGGTTTACCTCACATGATGCTTACAATATTACTGACTATGTTAACTGAGATCTCATTAGATTCTGATATGACCCCACTATGAGCAATTGGGATGTATGTGGCCCCCTTACTCTCCTAAAGGATGGCTGTCTCTTTAATGGGACATATTTCTACATAAACCAGTTAGTGAAAATATGGACTGGGGCAACCCCTGTGAATGTGACTGGTAGCCAAATTGGACAGAAAGCCACACTAGTCTTAGTCTGAACTGCTGTTTTTATTTCTGGTCACTAATACCTCCATTGTCAGAGACAGCCTTAACTGCTTTAATGAGAAATGTCTCCTGACAGCCTGCTGGATGGGGTGTTCAACAACAGCTATCCTGATGAGGGAACCAGCCACCATTTGGTAAATACCACTCACTTTCATGGTGTCACTGATGACCCAGACTCACTTACAACCCCTATACCAGGGAAGGAAGGATTTTGGTATTTTGGCTGCCATTGCTGCAGGCATTGCTGGGGCAACAGCATCTGCTGATGCCTTCACTCAGACAGCCACCACAGTAGAGACTGTCAATGCTGTAGTCTCTAAGTCAGCTGAGGCCCTGCAGGAACAGAAGGTACTAAATCCACATCTTTATCAAGCCATCCACATATTATAACAGATTGACCTACTGGCAGAAGAGTTGGCCCTTGTTAGGGACAAGTGTCAGCTGGCCTTTGACCCCAGATTCACTCAATCTGCCTAACCTCTTACCAAGTCCATAATGCCACGGAAGCCTGATGACAGTTGGCTCAATATCTTAAAGGTACATGGTCAGCCAAAATCTTTACTTGTGCTATGCTGTTAAGAGAAAGCATAGCTAACCTCAATGCAAGCAGGGTATCTGTGCTCTCCCTAGATGGCAAGTTCTTGGGAAAAGTGTGAGACAATATTAAGAGGCTGTTTGACCCCTTATGGATAGCCACTTGCGCTATGATGGGAGGAATTGACATACTAATAATTACTTTGCATAGCTCCAGGTAGCACTCCATAAATAAGCAACACTCAGGTGCTGATGGCTCTTGAAAAAATCCCAGTTGTGACCCCCCTAAGGAAGTGATCAAAGCTTGGATGGCAGAGATCCATTAGACCACCATGTAGGGAGTTCCTTGTCTACCCTTTGTGTGTCATATCTCCAAGTAATTGCTCTTTGTGGGTTGGCAGTCAATGACAGGTAAGATCCTGGAAGACAGGACAACCTAAGATAGACACACTCCAGTATATTGGGAATCCTTGGAGGTGGGGTCAACAATGTTGAGGGAATGGCATCCCGGCTTCCATTAGGCTGTCAAAATCTAAAAACAAAATGGTGCAAATGCAGGGGGAATGGTGGCAGTAGCCACCTCTAGGTAACTGTTTGGGTCCGAGCAGCCTCAAAGGCATCTCCTGCAGGAGGAAGACCTAATTGAGGACTGCCTGAGAAACCAAGGATTGCTGATGCAGAAAATGCAATCCAATTGGGAACTGCTTTGTACAAGAAATGCTTTCTTGAGCCCAATGGGGCAAGTGAAAAGTATAAAAGGAGCTTCCAGCAGTGTTGATGAGCTGGCTGTGGTGTTTCTCATTTGTGGAGTCTGCACTTCCAACACCTCAGGGCAGGTAGGGTTGGGCTGTGAGTAGTCCAGGGTACAAGCAACACTCAGCTACTTCCTCAGTAACAGTTTCTAGCCCATGCCCTGGCAATGAAAAGTCCCTAGAGATGGAGCAAGAAAAAGGTCACCTGCCCCAGAATTCCGCTAATGTGCTTTAAATCAGGCCTACAAGCTCACTTGGTTATCTGTCTTGGGAGACCCCAGCAGGCTGGACTTCTGCAGAGTAAAACACTCTTTGCGTTTACATACTATGAGTCTGTGGGTATTATGCTTTGGCGAATCATGGACCCTTACAAAAGAATCTATTCCTGCAGCCTTAACAAACTCCCTATGATAGCTTCTAGAGACTAGGGGACTAGAGAAGCAGGGGATGGTCAGAAGTAGCACTTGTTTTGGGTCATGTACTTACTGAATTCAGAGAGCTCCAGCATTTCTCACAAATGATGTACTTACACATCCTTTACTTGAAAGGTTTTCTGATGGGTTTGCTAACTGCCTTTTTTCATATGCTAATCTCGATACCTCCTCCTTTGCATTATTATCCTGCCACACTCATATGCAGAAGCCACTGCAAGAAGCAGAGATTGCATTAGTCAGCAGAGTAGAGGATGAGAGGGTGAAGTCCCTCACTGAACTCTGAGGATCTGATGCAGACAATACAGGTAAGTGGCTTTCAAAGAATCCTCTTCCACTGAGCCCACAGGATCAGCTGTCATATATCCTCAGGCTCTTGACAAACTCTCAGCCAGTAGAATCCAGAACAGCCTCATCTAGATATAGCTCCATTGAAGCTGTGCTAAATACTAAATACTAAATACTAAATACTAAATGTGGGCTCTCTGAAACTGCTAAGTAGTGTGAACGAACACACAAGAATGTATAAAAATCAAGAAAACTTCTTTCTTTCCTTTCCCTCTTTTTACTTGTTTATGATACAAAGGCTCAGTGAAAATTGCTGAGTATATATGTGTGTGTGTGTGTGTTTGTGTATTTCATGGCACTAAGCAGCCACATGGGCCTATCACAGAAATGTGAAACTAAATAATAGCAAACACTACCCACTGTCATCATCCGATTCATCTTCACTTTCCAGAGTTTCCTCAGCACATCTCTCTGCTTTCCTCCCTTAGATCTCTCAGAACAATTCATGTCTTCCTTTCACCAGCCCAGCTGAGCTCTAGTTTAAAAGCTTTAGCCTTAATTCATTATGTATGATATAAATTATTCTCGCAACTTCCTTAGCTTTTAATTATACCAGGTCATTCCTTCCATCTATTGCTCTTCTTTCTGTCTTTGCAGCTTGCACGAATTTTCCAATGCCACAGCCCCAGTAACCACATACACTACCTGATGGGTCAATCACAAGAGCTGTGCATCTTTCACCCTGTAAAACCCCCAAACGGGACTTCAGCCAAAAGGTCTGAGAGCACTCTGGCATGTACAAGCATGTCTGCACACAGCTGCGCTGCAAGATGTTGTAGGGGAATATTACAGCCAACATTCGATCTGCAGTTGGAAGCTTCTTCTCCTGCTATGTCTAATGAATGGGCGTCTGCCAATGAGCCTGTGAATCCCATCTCAGCATGTTGATCAATGTGTTACATTAAAAAAAAAAAAAGTGGTCCCACAGTCAAAAGTACTAGCTGCTCTTTCAGAGGACCCACACTCATACTGTGGCACATGTGCATGCACTCGTGCAAGTCTGTATACACACACACTAAGTAAATGTAAAAATAGTACCTCCAAATTTTATCTTTTCTCAAGTTTGACATATATTGCCAAGTGAGAGTCCTCTAACACTTACTTTCCATTTACTATAGTGCTTTGAGACTAACCCATGTTGTACAAATCATTAATTTACATAAAATGTTTGTGATTTATTGTTGCATGTGTGTGGTGTGTACAAATGGTGTATATGATATGTATGTGAACATGTGTGTGAGGATGTCCATGCCATGTGCTCTCCTGGGGCGAGGCACTGTTCTATCAGGCACTCTCTGCCTTATCCATGTGAGTAAGGGTCTCTCACTGAACCTGAGTCTTGTTATTTACTTTATTTTTTTTGGCTAGGCTCCTGGCCACTAAGCCCCTGGGATTTATGTTTCTGCTTCGCAGTGCTGAGGTTACAGGCACTCTCAGCCTTGCCTGGCTTTCTTATGTGACTGCTGGAGATTCAAACTCACACTTGCACAGTAAGTGCTCTACCCACTAAGCCATCTCACCAGCCCCAGGTTACTTTTATTGTTGAGTAATGCTCTTCTGCAAGTAGGCAGTACAATATGTCCATCCATTCACTAGCTGGTAGACAGTTGGGCATTTCCATTTTTTTCTGTTTATATAAATCTTTTAATAGTAGTGTAAAAGTTTTGGATACACTATGTTTGTCTTTTAGGGTGACAATTGTATTTTTATAGTAGTTATATAATATTCATTTCAGCAAGACAGTGCATTAGTTGTTTTTCATCCTAGACAAAATTGGTCTTTTTTAAATTTTAGCTACTGCAGCGAATGTGGTTCTTTTTTGCTCTTAAAAAAAAAAAAAAAAGACACTGTCTTGCTTGCTATATAGAACTGGCTAGCACCGTACTCACCATGCAGCCCAGGCTGGCTTCAAACTTGTAGCAATCCCGTGCCTTTGCATTTTGAGTGCTGGCATTATGGCATACAGTGGTATTTTATTGTGGTCTCTACTTGCATTTCTCTAATGTGGATGCCAGTTCCAACAAGGCAACCACTGATACTTGTGCCATCCAACACACTAGTATATATGCATGCCTTGCACTGGCAGTAAGCTGTTGCAATAATGGCTGCTGACTTCCTTCTAAGTCCAGGCCATAAAAAAACATAGATTAACAGTTGCCAAGAGAGGGAGTCTTCTCCAGGGATGAGTCCATTAATTGATTATCCAATACTAAGAATCAGTGCTAAATTCATGTATGTACAAAAACAGTAAGTGGACTCGGTGGGTTGTATCTGTGTGTGTGTGTGCGTGTGTGTATGACAATAATCATCAATGAAAAAGAGGCGATGGATTTAAAAAGGAATAAGAGGGGAAAATGGGAAGGGTTGGAGGAAGGAAAGGGAAAAAAATGGTGTACATTTTAAATTAGAATTAAAATTTGGTCTAGAAAGATGGCTCATGGATTAAGAGTATTGGCTCCCCATTCCCAACAGAGGATCAGGGTTCAATTCCTGGCACTCACATGGTGATGAACAATTGTTTATAGTTCTAGTTCCAGGGACTTACCACCCTCTTCATGCCTTCTCAGGCACGTATAGACTAGCAGAACACCCATATACATAAAAATAGATATAATAATTTAAAAAGATTGGGGGTGGGTAGAGAGATGGCTCAGTACTTAGGAGTACTGGCTATTCCAGAGGATCTGGGTTTGTAAACATGGTGGTTCACAACTGTCTGTAACTCCAGTCCTAGGGCATCTGATGCCAGGTATATACAAGGTACAGGCATATGCGCAGCAAAGCACCCATACTCATAAAAAAATTAAAAATACTATAGTTTCTATCTTGTTATCGTTTAAGGTACTCACTCTGAGGAAAATAGTCACCATGAAGACCCATAAATAGCAACATGGAGAGGTCAATATGGTGGGACTGAGGCCTCCTGCCAAGCACTGATCTGTCAGTTATAGAAATGAGCTACCACATTGGAGGTAGATTCTCCAATTATAATCAAGTTTTATGAGATAATACTGGTCAATGCTGACACTGTAAGTTCTGAGAATCCCCGAGTTTGAATTACCTAGCTTCAGTTCTCCCAGAGTCTAAACTAAAAGAAATGGTATGAGGACTTGTTAAGCTGAAACAAACTGACCAACCAACCGACCGACCAACCAACCAACCAGTCTACCAGAGTTCTGGACATGGAGATGGAGTAGAATAGTGTTTAGTGAGCTGTGGGGCTGCCTTGATGCCGAGCAAACATAAAAGGTGCAGGGGCTCTGGGGAGAATGCTCATGGAAGCTTACTGGGAGACCCCAATTGGCTGTGGGAGGCTACTGATGAAGGCACCCTATAAGACTGTGGTAGGGAGAAATCTCAGATGGCCTCAAGACTCCTGCCCTTTCATGTTCACCGCCTGTGCAATTGTCCTCTGCCTTTGAGTGTGAGCAGAACCAGGTGTCCTGTCATGGTCATGTTGCACTGCATTACAGAAACAGGGTTTTGTAAATTAGGTCTCCAATAAATTGACGAAGTTAATCAAAAGGAAGACGATCCTCTGTGGTCCACATGAGATTACCGGAGGTTAAAAAGTCCATTAGTCACTTAGTTCCATGACATTCCTGCTATCTGAGATATAGTGGGTGCTTAATATATGTGGAGGTTAGAAGGTGTTGTCTAGTAAATGTGAAGACAAGCCACTCCAAGAAACTTGCTAAATAGTTAATGACATGTTCACCCAAGAGCACACATTGCCTTCATAGTGAGCAGACGAACAATTACTTATCAGAGCAAGTAATTTTTTACTCCATTTTATTTTTAACAGACACGGTGACTGTATACATTTATTGGGGTAGTGGGTGATAATTCAATACATTCATACAATGTGAAATGGCTAAGTCAGCAATTAGCTTGTCTTTGAATTTATCTATTTTCTTTTAGCTCTCTATAAAATAGGCAGGTGGAACTCTAGATGCAGCCTTTGTGGCAGAATGCTGCTCTTGCATGTTCAAGGCCCTGGAAAGAAAAACCAAATTATTAGCCAGCTGTAATGGCTCACATCTCTAATCCCAACATTTAGGAGATAGAGGCAGGAGAATTGCTATGAGTTTGAGGTCACTAGCCATAGTGACTTCTAGCCTATCATGAGCTATAGTGAGATCTCATTCCCCACAAAACTCAAATACAAACTGAAATACACACACACACACACACACACACACACACACACACACACGTAAACTGTTGCAAAGTAGCAGCAATACTTATTCTTCCTGACTTGCCCCATGTATCCAAGGGCCTCACTAGGTAAACACATATTCTACCACTGAGTTACACTCACTGTTGAGCTGAATTTTTTTAAGTATTAAATTCTATTTATTTACTTATCAATATACTAATATGTAATAAAACATATTACTATGCAAAACATATGATATATAATAAATATTAGGAGTGTGTGCCCCATGGGCAGGTGTAGAGATTAGGAGACAGCTTGTAAGGAGTTGGTTGTCTCTATCACCTTATGGGTCCTAGGGAGTGAACTTGCATGACAGGATTGGTCGCAAGAGCCTTTACCTGCTGAACCATCTCACTGGCCCTATCTAATAGGAACTTGTTAGTATGCAACTTTCTCTCACCTCCAGACTTGGTGGCAAGCACCTTTACCTACTAAGAGATCTCATTGGCCCTATCTGTTTGGGTCCAGCCTGGACACAGGATGGAGTTCTCAGCTGGAAGCAGGGATATCTGGAAGGCACATAATTAACAGACACAGACAACTTTTCTGGTACAAACGACAGCCAATTTTTCAAGGTTTAAAGTCTCTCTCTCTCTCTCTCTCTCTCTCTCTCTCTCTCTCTATCTCTCTCTCTCTCTCTTTCTCTCTCCCTCCCTCCCTCCCTCTTTCCCCCTTCCTCCCTCCCTCCCCCTCCTCCCTTCCCCTCCCTCCCTCCTTCCCTCCCCCTCTCCTCTCCCTCCTTCCCTCCCTCCCTCTCTCCCTCTCTCTCCCTCTCTCTCTCTCTCTCTCTCCCTCAGCTTGTGGCTGCACACACTCTGCTTCTCTCCTGTGCACTTTTCTTGAACTCCCATACACCTACACACCTCTGTAAGTTCCTCTTTCACTCACAAACACACTCTCCACATACACCTCACATTATCTCTTCACATCTTCTCTCCTCTCCCCCTCTCCTCCCCCTCCCTCCCTCCCTCCCACCTTCCATCCCTCCCTCTCCACTTGCTCACACATGCTCTCTAGCCTTTCTCTTGCCCTGGTATTTTATTGTTATTCCAAAAACAGGTAGAAAAAAAAAGACATTGTATAATCATTGCCAAATTAAATTCACAAGAATAACCACATCCTACAAAGAATCAAGAATTACAATTGTTCCCCAAAGTTTCAAGCTTCCCCTATTCCTAAGCCTGTGGCCAAAATAATAATAATTGCAAACTTATCATATTCTAAACTTTAATTTTTGACTTATACTTCAGAGCTCAAAGCTCCCAGGTCAACTACTTGCATTTTCCTGTGAAGCTCTAATGATAAATGACATGGGCAAAGCCAGAGAGAAGCAAGTTATCCCCTAACTCAGTATTTCTGCTAGCTTTCTGCTTCTGTACACTGCACACAATGACTTTCCTAAGAGTTCAGTGTTTTGAATTAGTTTTACTAATATATGCTTTTATGCATTCTATACTTGTTTATCCAGGAACCACTCTCAAATGTTGTTTGAAATGCATTTCCTAACTTCAATAGTTTTTTTCCTTTCTTGGGGTCCCAATGTTGGCTCTAATTCATTTTCTAATAATTTCTTCAAACTTTCTTTACAAGTCAGACATAAATCTGGAACTACCATTTTGCAATTATTACATTGTTTCCAAGATGAGATGGGGGGGGGCACAATCTGCCCCTGGGCCATTGGACTGTGCTGTGCTGTGCCCCTATGCCTCAAGTTTTAATTGTTTTAAGAATCACTACATTAAGGAACATCTAGTTTCACAGAATCCACCAGAGCAGATGGAGAAACAAATAGGAAAGTCAGAATAAGTATGCAAATGAAATCTATACAGCTGTTGTCCAGGGATAAGAAGAAATGGGAACAACTTTTTTTTTTTTGTTTTGTTTTGTTTTTTTTAGAGCTGCCTTAGGGGCTACTGAGATTTCTTCATCCTGGAAGTCCCTTATTTCTGATGGTGGGTCCCCTGGAGGGGTGTGTCTCCTGCTTCTCAGGATCCCAGATGCCATGGGACCTTTTTACAAGGAGCTGCCCTGGGCTTCTAAGATATTTCCATCGTGGCCTGGCCCTGGCAGTCCCTGTCCTAGTATGCTGTCCCCAGCACCCATCTAATTGTATTTTGATAGTCGCTATCTCCACCCTTCTTTCCTTCCTAGCCTCTAGTGATTACTTTCCTACTTTAAGTAAATTAATTTAAAGGGAAATAAATGTCAGTCGAAATGGAGCATAGTACTTTTTTTGGTAATAAAAATGTATTTTTGTTTAACTTTTTTTTTGAAATGGATCAACAGAAATTCAAAGAGAACTTACACAAATAAAGCGAAAGAATAACCAACTTGGATTGCGAGTAGAAAACCACAGGGCTGGCCTTCAGGTACATACAGGCAGTCCTTCCTCCAGCCAGCTACGCTTCCCTGGGCTCTCCTCCGGGGATCTTCCGTAGATCCCATCCAGGGCCACAGGCTCGTGAGAGGTCCTTTCCTTGCGCATCGCGAACCCACTGAGGATGGGCAGGAAGCTGGAGAAGCTCCATCTCCCAGGGTCCTCCCTGAAAGGGTTCAGCAACCAGCACCGAGCGATGCACGTGCTGTTGTTGTGGTGTGACATCACGAGTTCTGCCCCGGAAGTAGTTGCTCCATGTCCCACCCCAATATGGCGGCGCCCAGCTCTTTAAGTCAGCACCTGCTTTTGCTCGGCTTGTAATTTTAGTCTTAGCGGGGTTGATGTGACTATGGACACGCCGGGCTTCACGGTCTCGCTGGTGGTGAGTCCGGGTAGGGATGGGCTGCTGGGTGCATGTTGCATGGGAGCTGTGGCGGCTACTCTGCACTGCTGCTTTCTTCCGGGCTTGATCTGTCCTCAGGTCACTGGCAGATAGGTCTAGGACCAACCTTAGGGGCGTCCAGGGAGTCTGTTCTCAAGGTCAGGAGGTCCTGCCGGGCTTTTAGAGGCGATGTGGAATGCTTGACACATTGTCTTATTTACTGCAGGCAAAACATCTTCCCTTACACATTCCATTCATCTGAACTTGGGAATTAAAAAAAGAAAACATGTAAATACACACTATTAAGGAAAAGACTTATGACCCTTCCGTCTAATACACTGGCTTGTCTTTTTGCAGTTTCTACACATTTAGTTCATAGTAAAGTGCTTATTTTGCTCCAAGTTTAGGCTTTGAAGAAATACTAAGCGTAAGTGTGGTGTTGTGGAGTTAATAGTTTATTGGTTAATTCTGTCGAATTTTGAGAACCAGTGCTTTTTGAAGGGCCAGTAACAGCAGGTCTAGCAGGGGATATTAAATTCAGCAGATGTAAAAGATTGGTTAGGGCTGGAGAGATGGCTCAGTGGTTAAGAGCACTGACTGCTCTTCACCAGTGGTCCTGAGTTAAAATCCCAGTAACCACGTGGTGGCTCACAACCATCTGTAATGAGATCTGATGCCCTCTTCTGGTGTGTCTGAGGACAGCTACAGTGTACTTATATATAATAAATGAATCTTAAAAAAAAAAAAAAAGAAATAAAAAAAAAGAGAGAGATTGGCTAACTTTGATTTCATTCTGGAGGAGTGAATAGAAGCAGACAAGAAATGACTTCATTTTTAAAATGCTCTTGCAAAAAGCAAATAGAAGCCCAGAGGCATTTGTTCACAGAACTAGCTACTGTTCTGGTGAAAGTGTTGGAGATAGTGTTGAATAAGGGAAACCTGCCCATTAGAATCAGGTGTTGGAGACAGTACAGCAGTGAATGCTTGGGTAAATCACAGGTGGACTAGGTTCAGGGCATTATGGGAAGAGGTGATAACTGGTTATGGGACAGTCCTTCTAAATATATGAGATTCGGTTAGGTTTTGGGTGATGGCTCAGTAGTTAGAGCATCTATAGTGCGAGTATGAGGACCCGAGTTCAGGTCCCAGAACCCTTGTAATTATTATTGTGGTTGTTGAGTGCTTTCGAGTACTGATGCTAGGAATGTATTAGGAAACAAAGTGCAGATTTTACAATCTAGAGGGAGATACATGAACAAATATGGTCTCCTGTGTCCAACATGTATCATTAACAGTTTGGCTGATGGTGTGGCTGAGTTGCTTAGCACGTGTGGGGTCATGCACTGCACCAAAAATAACATTTGATTACAGTCTAGAAAGAAGAGGATCTAAACTCAGTGTGAAGGATGGGGATGCTGTTCTTACTGAGTTTGCTTGCTTTGTTCTATGTGGTGTCTGTACGGTTCCTGTGCCTGTGTGGAGACCAGAGGTACACATCAGGCATCTTTCCTTGATTGCTTTTCACCTGTATTTTTGAGATAGGATCTCACTAAATCTCAAGCTTATGAACTCAGTTATGCTAGCTGACCAATGGCTTCATGTCTCCCCCTCCCCCTCCCTTCCTCTCTTTTGAGACAAGGTTTCATGGAGACCAAATTAGACTTAACTTGTTACACAACCAAGATGACCCTGAGCTCCTTGAACCACCTCCCTCCACTTTTCAAGTGGACACAAAGAAGTACTATTCAGCTGCTAAAAATAAAAATAAATGAAAACTTCCAGGTAAATGGGTGGAACCAGGAAAGATTAGAATGAGTAAGGGTCCCAAACTCAGAAAGACAAATGCCACATAATCTCTCAGCTGTGCGTCTGCCTCAGAACCACAGGCAGCGCACAATCTGGAATAACTTCAGAAACCAGGAAAGTAAAAGGGACCGTGGAAGGGGGCTAGAGAAAGAAGAGCAGGACTCAGGTGATACAAAGAGGGAAATGGGAAAAGCAGGAAGAGGGGGAGGCTTTGCTTTATGGAGGAAGGAGGAGTCAATATAGAGTGAAGGGGAGAGAGAAGGGACGGATAACACCAATGATATTGATAAAGCATCAAGGAATTATATAAGAGAATATTTACCTAAAATCATACACAGTGCATATAAGAATTGTGTGTGTGTGTGTCTGTCTGTGTCTGTGTCTGTCTTACATGAAGGTATGCCATTTGAGCTGACAGTGCTCCCCACACATGTAATACCAGGCATGAGAAACATTCATTTGAATTAGTGGTCAGAGTAGACAAATGACTCGAAAACAATGTAGGCAGGTCATGGCTCTTTCCCATGGTTGCCTCTCAAAGGCTGAAGAATTCTACTGCTGAAGACACCACACACTTCCCACACCGGACTAGAAACCTAGCCAACTACCTGGGGCTAGCAAGCTAATGAATCTAGAACCTGCTACCTCGCTTTACTAGGCCAGCAGAACTGCATTCTAAAATAGATCCTTATGTTCCCAGGTAAGTGTAGTAACTCTCACCTCTCATCAAAGAAATCTCTCTCCACACCAAAGGGAGATCGTTACTGAAAACACAGCAGATCATATGCCGAAATCAGTGGGTTAAGGGAAGCCTAGCCTCAACTGATACATCTACAACAGATTGTGCGCTGCCTGTGGTTCTGAGGCAGACGCGCAGCTGAGAGATTATGTGGCATTTGTCTTTCTGAGTTTGGGACCCTTACTCATTCTAATCTTTCCTGGTTCCACCCATTTACCTGGAAGTTTTCATTTATTTTTATTTTTAGCAGCTGCATAGTACTTCTTCGTGTCCACTTGAAAGGTGGAGGGAGGTGCTTCAGGAGCTCAGGGTCATCTTGGTTGTGTAACAAGTTAAGTCTAATTTGGTCTCCATGAAACCTTGTCTCAAAAGAGAGGAAGGGAGGGGGAGGGGGAGACATGAAGCCATTGGTCAGCTAGCATAACTGAGTTCATAAGCTTGAGATTTAGTGAGATCCTATCTCAAAAATACAGGTGAAAAGCAATCAAGGAAAGATGCCTGATGTGTACCTCTGGTCTCCACACAGGCACAGGAACCGTACAGACACCACATAGAACAAAGCAACCAAACTCAGTAAGAACAGCATCCCCATGACTGCTTTAATATGCCTTTGAACCTTGGAGAGACACAACAGGAAACTAACAATAGGAGCTACTTGAATATTTAGGATACTTCCTACTCTTTACGTTTCTTCTTCTTTTTTAAAAAATGGCTTTAAACAGTTGTCAAATTACAAGAGCAAATTAAGAGTGAGCTTTAATTTTGTTTAAAAAATTAATTCATTAAAATTCATCTTAAAGATAAAAACGTACAAGTTGCAAATTAGCACAACCGATAAGCGTATTATTTTCATATAAAAATTCAAGACCTTTGAGCATTGCAAAGAGAACGTGGACAGGAGGTGTGAGAATGTTTGAAGACGTCCTCTGCACTGGGACACAGCTCTGTAGTGGAGTGCTTGCCTAGCACAGGCAGATGTCCACAGCTCTGATCAGCATGGGAGGAAAGGAAGGACTTTCCCGTCTCTACATGGCTGAGAGCTCACTTCTCTTTTCTCTTCCCCACCTTTTGCACAGGCCGGAGGGGTAGCAGGTGCCTCTGTGGACTTGATATTATTCCCTTTGGATACTATTAAGACAAGGCTGCAGAGTCCCCAGGGATTTAGCAAGGCTGGCGGTTTCCGTGGAATCTACGCTGGTGTCCCTTCTGCAGCCATTGGATCCTTTCCTAATGGTAAGGGTGTTGATGGTCACACCGCTCAGAAGCCAGGATGGTGTTTTCAGAGCAGTATAAGAGGAGTATTTAATTTTAACACGTAAAATTCATTGTCTTACAACTGATTTTCTGAATTTATATTTTGTTCTTTGATTATTATTAAACAGAATGCAGAGTGCTGTATGTTTCATTCCAGGACCCAGAATGTTTATACCAAAAAAATAGAAAAAGAACATAAAAGATAATCTTTTAAAAACATTTTTGCTATTATAGCCCCCAGTTAGAGACTTTAAAGCGTTGCCTTTTCAGCACGATTCCTTAATGCAATGGTTCTCAGCCTTGCGGCACGCCAGAATCCTCAGGCAGCTTTATAAAGGAGTGTTGCAAGCATCCCAGGGGACCCAGGGAGAAGCTGGCTGGTGATCACTGCTTTGGGATGTGAGCAGGTGAGACAGGCATCACTCATCTTACATCTTAAATGAGGCAGGTGCTTTGCTGTTTTGTCCTGAATACTCTATAGCCAATACCTGTTGTTTGGGCTTTAACATCGTGTCCTGACTTTCAGTGCTCTCGTTTGGTAATTCAGGTGATATATTTCCAGTTGCTTACCTGATTTTAATTGTTTACCAGTGGATACTTTATTTTTCTTTTGGATTGAATTCAGGACCCTGTACATGCAGAGTAGGCAGTGTTTTCTTGTGCCTACCTACCTCCCATCTCCCAGTCTCTGATGGATACTTCTAATGCTTAAAAACAAACTGAGCCAACTAGCTAAAGTGTTACACAGCACACATGTAAAGAATCGTGGCTCTAGCTTCTTAAATGTTGGGGTCTCTTTTTCCAGATAATGAATGAGTTTGTCAACCTGATATGTAAGTGCCTAGTCTTTGAGCATAGCCTTCACATAAAGAAAGATTTATAGTGCAGAGAGAAAATGGTTTTCCATCCACTTTTGTCAAGTCACTTTCTTCCTGTCCCCTAGGAGTCATCCTTGGGATTACCCTCGACTCTCTGCCATAGTTCTTTGAATATTAGCTAATGAGCTGTTGTTGAACCCTGGCTCTGTATAATGCACATTTCTAAGAATGGGCAGAGGTGTCAGAGTATCCCGAATAGTCTTAGCTTTGTCCATGACACTGATGCTTTAAAAGAACCTCACGGTGGTCCTCCTCTGTAGACACGTTTGAGGACCTTTCAGCAGGAGAGCTGCAAAGGCAGAGGCTGCTCTGTGCTCACAGCATTTCGTAGTCACATTCTTGTGGCTTTTATGGCTCTTTAGATCTCTCTCTCTCATGTATTGCAGCAAGGATCCAGGCAGGTGTGACCTCACTGGTGGTGTATGTGGGACATGTGCTGCTGTTATGCTCACAGGACTGCTTTACATTCTCCAGGGCATTTACATGCAGAATAGGATTTTTGAATTTACAACACACCACACACACACACACACACACACACACACACACACACAGACACACATACACACACACACACATACACACACATACACACACATACACACACACATACATACACACACACAACCTAACATGAACACATGTGTGTTTCTGTGCCTGTCAGTTTCTGGAAAGATTATGTTCAACCTTCTTGCCTTTTAGACTATAAAGTTCAGGAGAAGTCAAAGCACAGCCTTTTTGAAATGGCGTTTTGTATAAATTTTGGATGAGTCAAACTTTCCTTTGTATAAACATTGTTCTTTTGTTATTGGTTAAAGCTCTGTCTAGTCTGAGTGCAGAGCCCACTGTAACTGTTGATGGCTGTGGGTGTTTTTGAGAACAGAGTCAGCACAGGTGAAGGACTGAGAGTGGGAAGGGAACCTTTTAAGAAGACCAGTTCCCTTTAAGAAAAGAGCAGAACAGAAGTAACACCAGTCTGGAGTCTTGTTCGTGTGGTGTGGGTCTTGGCTAGCCCACCTCCTGTCCTCTGCTTTGCTCAGAGCTTCCCTTAGGACCGCACTGTACCATCATTTCCAACTATTAGAGCCTTTTCGGAGGCTACCTGTTTGGCAGAGGCCAGAATTTATATCTCTATGTCACAAAAATAGTAGCTATCAATGATAGGCTTGAGGTAGTTGATGATGGAGTCTAGGAGCCTTTAGCTTCCTCCTTTGTCCTGGGGTGGGGTGGGGCTTAGGGAGTGTCTGCATCTGCAGAACACACCGCTGAGTGCAGTGGAGTCCTCATAGCTGGACATGTAGAAATGGGTCAAAGTGGGGGAAGCCGTGTGAGGAACCACAAGGGACTAGACTGGCTACTCATAGCTTCTGTATTTGTAATTACTCGTGTGAGCAGCTGGTGGGTCCTTTACACACTGGGTGACTTTGGGAAATGTTTTTCTTTGCCAGGTTGTTTTCCTGGGTAATTAGTGCTCTCACATCCTTCAGATGAATTTGTTGTCCCTTTATCCTCTGTGCCTTACCTCTTATGGAAGAGGTTAAAAACAAAACCAAACCAAACCAGACCAAAACACCCCAAACTCTTGATTGATAGTATACAGAAAGTTTTAAAGCCTCATGTGCAGTTGTAATAACTTTAGAGCAATAAAAGTAGTTTTCTATTGACTCCCCTCCTGCCCCCAAAAGATAGGGTCTCACTATGTAACCTTGGCTAGCCTGGAGCTTGCTGTGTAGACCAGACTGGCTTCAAACTCAGAGATCAGCCTGCCCTTGCCTCCGATGTGCTTGGGTTAAAGGTGTGTGCAGCTAAGCCTGGCCCTGACTTCCATTTTTAATGAAATAGTTGATGTTCGTTAAGATGAAGTAGTGAAAAGTAATGTGGTTATTTTGTGTAATCAGCAGTAAACATTGTAGAGCTGACATTTTACTTAAGGTATGTGTCTTAACCTACCTATAACCCGGTGCAGCCGCTTGTGTTTGTGACTCTGTATAGTGATACTTTGGGCCTGTGAAGCCCACAGTCTGTTCTCAGAAGTTTGATAGGAAATTGTAAGTTCCTCATCAGTGAACTGTGGTGGCACCAGGCTACCGCGTAAGTGTACTTAGGATAGGATCCGGAATTAGGAAAAGGCATGCACTTAGCATTTCTTGTCTCAGAATTTAATGATTATGGTCCCAGCTTTTGAGAGACATTCCTTACTTAGTAGGCGAGATATTCAGTTATTCTTAAAAAGACTTTTACGTTTCAGCTGCTGCGTTTTTTCTCACCTATGAATATGTGAAATCTTTGCTGCACACCGACGCCACTTCACACTTCAGACCCATGAAGCACATGCTGGCCGCCTCTGCAGGGGAAGTGGTGAGCAATAGGCTTCGTGTGTACAATGCCACAGATGTGAATTATGCCTGTGTTTGTTGGTACAGATAATTGTCTCATTTTTAAAAGTTAATTTTTTTAGCTGATAGATAACTGATAGATAAAAATCTAAAACCTATATCTTTAAAGCAATGCATTAAAACATATTACACAATGTTATGCTATTTTATTTTGGTGCTGTGGTTCAAATTCAGAGCTTTTTAAATGCTAGACAAACTATCACTGTATCAGATTCTACTGTGTAATGCTTATGTCAGAATACACATATTTATCTCCTCAAAATGTATTATTTATGATGACTTTTATTAAATTAAACAGATCGAACTCCTTTTGAGTCAGGGCTTTACTGTGTAACCATATTGGTCTTGAACTTGTGATCCTTCTGCCTCAGCCTCTTGAATACAAAACTGAAGATATGTTAAAGCCACTCCAGGCTTTAACAGTTTTTTTATGTGTGTGCTGCATTTAGTTCTGTGTGCTGTGTATACACACGTGTGTCTGTGGTCCTGTGCCCTGTATGCCACATCAGGAGAGGACGGTGTTGGGTCCCTGCTCTATCGCTCCCTGACTTAGTCCCTTGGGACAGGGTCTCACTGAAGCTGAACCAGGCAAGCCCCAGCATCCTCCCGTCTCATCCCCACAGTGCTGGGCTTACGGTGCTCGCCTCACATCCAGCTCATGTTGATGCTTGGTCCTCAGGTTGAGCTGAGCCTCTACTGGTTCTTGTTTTGTTTTTGGTTGTTTGGTGTTTTAATTATGAAAGTTGTAAAATCCCAATAAAATCGAGTTGGTTGAACATGACAGTTAAAAGACAGCCTTAGGATGTAAGAGGACTCCATTGTGTACTATTGGATGAGGCAGCTCTAAAACATCTTTATACAGATAGAACTAAAGAGATGGTAGAAGGCATGTGTATAAGTTTGCTTGGTATTGTTTGTGTTGTTATGGCTGAGTTGGAACTAATTTTCCCAGAATGGCTTCGACAGCACAGTTTTAGGTCACAGAAAATATAAGGCACAGTGAAGTAGCAGCTGTGGCTATGAACAGGATTTGGGTACAGGAGAAGGGACTATGGCCTACTATGTCAACCTGTGATCCATACCCTCTCTGTTTCTATCTTTTTCCTTCAGTGTCTAGATTCTGAGTCAAATATGTGTATCTCTGTGGTGAGGGCTCTAGATGAAGTGTGTGTCCAGTGAGTTGGCATCCTGTTAAGAAATTGTTGCCTAATATGAGCTCAAAATAGGCTTGTATTTTCTTCTACACATTTTATAGTTATACTTGGGTCTTTGCTACATTGTGAGTGAGTTTTGTGTATGGTTTGGGCATGTGACCTAACCTTATTCTTTAAGTATATTTTTATAGCATGTGAGTGCCCATGCTACCATATGCATGTCGAGGTCAGAGACTTCCGAGGATCAAATGTTTAGGTAGCCAAGCTGTTTCATGTAGTGTGATGGCAAGCTATTCTTGGTTGTCAATTTGACATGGCTAGGAAGATCCTTAGTTGAGGAATTGCCCCCTTCAGATTGGCCTGATGCTGGAGGACCCAGCCCACTGCAAGACTTACTAGCTTAGGAAGGAAGTTGGCCTGGGCTGTTTTAGAAAGGTAGCTGATTGTAAGTCATGCTCCTTTATGGCCTCTTGTCTCAATTCCTGCTTCCAAGTTCCTGCCTTAGCTGCTCTTAATGATGGGCTATCTGTAAGGTGAAATAAGCCCTTTCTTGCCCACAGGTTGGTTTTGTTTAGTGTTTTATCACAACAGAAAACAAACTAGAACACAGAGCAAGCATAATTACCTGCTGAGCCATCTCAGTGGCTCCTTACTTTATTCTTTGGCATGTGAGTATCCAGTTTCCTAATGTCTTTACTGAAAAGCCATCTCTCCAGCCCTGGTATATCTGTGAATTTCATAATCAACTTAGATATTTCTGCAAGAAATCAGAGGTATTACATTGGAGTCTCTAAATTAATTTGGGGAGCTTTGTCATTTTAGCAATTTATTAATTTAAAATCAGTCTACGTTTAATTTAAAAACTCCTTCTAACCTTTTGTTCTAGGCTTAAATCAATTCTGATTATGTTCTGACAGTAGACCTTATTCTATACAGTTACTTTTGAATATTTTAAGGGATGAAAAATGGTGTATGATGGTTTAAGTGCCTGTAGTGATGTAAAGATTCTGTTTTTTATGATAGCTGTTGCCTTTTTAATTTATTTATTACTTATTATTTGTTATTATGTATTCCTGTGTTTATGTGTAGGTACATGGATGTTTCTGTAAGTTTTGGCAAGTATGGATATATCTGAGGAGACCACAGCTCCCTAGGTCTTGGTCCTTGAGCTGTCTACCTGTTTTTGAGACAGAATCTCTCACTGGGACCTGGGGCTTTGCTAGGCTAGGCTGACTGGCCAGCGAAATCCTGAGATC
This sequence comes from Micromys minutus, assembly GCF_963924665.1. Lineage (NCBI taxonomy): Eukaryota > Metazoa > Chordata > Mammalia > Rodentia > Muridae > Micromys > Micromys minutus. The sequence continues at coordinate 51,001,628 of NC_137972.1, read as the reverse complement.
TGGTGTCTCCCCCTCTGCAACACTGGACATGGCATTTTACATGGTGCTGGGGATCAAATTCAGGTCCTTGTGCTTTGGGGCAAGTATTTCACTGAGTGATCTGTTTCCCCAGTTCCTCCTCTGTTATTTAACTCCCCACCCCAGCATGAATCCAGCGTCTCTCATGTAGCACCCTAGCCCTAAGGTATACCCCTAGCCTTGCCATTACTTTGTAATTGCATGTTGCATTAAACAGCTTCAACGTAGTTTCATAAATGGTGTGTTAGGCTATATTTTCTAATATGTTGTTGAAGGGAAGCAGCCTGGGTTATGGGGAGAGTTTGTGCGCCATTCCCAGGCAGTGCCTTTGCTTCAAGCCAGGCTTGTTACGCTGCACACAGGTTTCTTAGAAACAATGCTGTAGTTCGTTGGTATTGGATATATACACAGTTTCCTTGTAGCAACAATAAAGGCAACTTGCAAAGAAAAGGGCACTGCCAAAGTAAGCATTCCCTGTAGCTACAGCAGAGGCTTGATTAAATGTTAATGATGAATCAATATGACTCTAATCATAACCTTCTGCTTGTAATTTGCAATACAGAGAAATCGATCAAATAAGATTTAATATGTAACCACAGCAAGAAGGTCCCGTTTGTGCCATTTTATTAGGAAGTTTGCTATACCGAATCTCTAAATCCCTACCCCAATTATCTCCCAGCCCAGCTTTCATCACACACAGAATCCATGATGAAGTTAGTTCAGGGTGAGGCAGCTTTCCCTTCGTAGTGTGGGCGCCACGACCAGCAGTGGTGATGCTCTGCAAGGGCCTTCAGATTTTACTTTTCTTGAATCTTCTGCTTCTTGAGGCTTGGTTTCTGTTCCTTTTAGAAACAGCAGAATTCTTTGCATTCAGAAGCAGCACCGTGTGAATGAAGCGCACGCACAATGACATGGAGATGCCCCACATGGGCGCTGCTGGCTGTGCCTTTCAAACCCATGCTCACTTAAGACAAACATCCAGGAGATAAATTACCTTGTTCTGTATGTGCCCTTCGGGTAGCGTCTAGCAGCACAGCACCACAAGTGATCAGGGAATACCCACAATGGGATCAGCTGCCTGTGGCTGCTTGCAACTGAAGGTCTTTGGAGATGGTAGGGGGCTCTGGCAGGTCAGAAGAATCCCAGCTGACACTAGTGCGTCCTTATATGCAGATGGACTATTTCTGAGGGTGGAACACGTATAGACTTGGCTTTTCTGTAAAAGGATGTTGTGTGAATGTTGCAGCCTGCTCTCAAAGGCATATGCTGTTGGAGAGTCTTGTTGCTAAAGACACATTATATTAAGGTCTCCCTCCTCTGGTAACTAAAGGCTGATGGACCTGCTGTGTACCAGTCCATTCAGGCCTTTGCTGGATACAGTGTAGTCAAGGTTTCCGCTAGATGATGTGCTTGGCTAAGTGTACTGAGGACTTGGTATGCTTCTCAGACACAAAGCTCAGAGCACATGCTGGTATTTGCTGTGTCTTGCCTAGTGGGGATGGATGTAAGCTTTCTGCTTATCCTGTTAGTATCATAGAATGAATGAGATGACTTAACACTTGCTGTTCTTGTAGAGGACTGGCATTTTATTCCAAATACCTATATTTGGCTGCTCACATCATCTTTAACTCTGGCTCCAGGATCTGACACCCCTCTCTGGCCTTTGGGGAAACCTGAATGCATACAGCTGTGTGAACACATAAATAAAAATTAAATGGAGATCTGATGTTCATTATGACCTTTAAGAACCACTGTGTGTGTTCACACCTTTAAGCCCAACACATGAGAGGCAGAGGGAGGTGGTTCTCTGTGAGCTGGAGTCCAGTGCTACATAGGGAGACCCCGCCTTAAATAAGTAAGTAAAGAAAGAAAAGAAATGAAATAGATAAAAAGGAAAACAAAACAGCAAACACCATTGAGAAGGTAATAAAGCTCAGAAGAGAGTGTTGGATGCTAGAATTGTACTTAGAGTGGCTCTGAGCCACCAAGTGGGTGTTGGGAACAGAACCCAGGTTCTCTGAAAGAGCAGCAATTACTCTTAAACACCGAGCCATCTTTTCAGCTCCCAGTTAAAAACTTTTGAACATAATTTTATATTTTGAATTATTCATGATAGACATTGACAATAGTCATATATATATGTGTGTGTGAATCATCCTGTACTTTTAAACATTTATTTATTTATTTATTTATTTATTTGTTTATTTGTTTATTTGAGTTAGGATCTCACTTGGTAGCTGGGCTGGCCTTAAACTCCTGATTTTTCTGTCCCAGTCTCCTGAGTTCTGGATTCCAGGCACACACACAGGCCAACTCCTGCTCAGTTGAGTAACCGAGTCACAGGGCACAGGTAGGTGAGTGGACAGTAGGATTTCCTCTCCTGGGCCGAGGCAGTGTAGTGATTGAATCTGAAGGAACTCTCCATGGTGTTGCTGTAGGAGCTGCTTACGGTTGAACACAAATAGGGAGAAATGTGAGTGTCCCCTGTGACCTTATGCAATTAGAAGCGAACACGGAACTGCTACCTACCTGACCCCTCTGAAATCAAGCAGGTGCCTTTTCTCTTTGATGCGGTGTGAGCACATGTCTATGCTCAAGGCACCTTCGGCCTGCTTTCCTGTGTGCCCGGGACCCATTGTTTTACACAGTGCGTTGTATATACAAATAAACAAGTAGGCAGACTTATTTCTTCCTAGCAATTCTAAACCATGGAATTATATAAAAAGCTGTTCAGTAAAACAACCCATCTGTATTGCCCTTTGTATCTTATAGGGAGCTCTATTTCTTTCTTAGACCATTATTCATTTCCTCTTAGTTTCCTTCACTTTTGCTGTCTTTGCCTGACATTATGGATCTAGATTTGAGTCTCCCATGTCTGGGCTGAGGTAGAGGGACAGAAAGTGTACACACAGTACACTCAAGTGGTCCAGATGTTTTTAAGAAAGGGAAGTAGATGGTAGAGTGAGATCCTAAAGGCAAGGAAGGTGAGTTGGTTTTGTCTAGATGGGGATAGGTGATGGGGTGCTGATTTAGAAACTGTCTCCTAGAATGTTTAATCTTCGAGCCTGGTGGACTTAGCTAATTTTCTTATGTGTATGTGTATGTGTATGAATGCTTGAGGGCACACATAGTGAGCCCTGGTGTGTGGATGTATGTGGAGGCCCAAAGTTAACATCTGGCACCTGATCTGCAGTTCTCCATGTTATTCATTGAGGGAGAGCATCTTAGTGCTGAGCAGAGAGCTCACTGATTCAACTGGTCAGCTACCCAGATAACCAGCTTGCCTCAGGGATCCCGTCTCTGGTTCCTGAATGTTGAGATTTGAGGTGGTCACCATGCCTACCCAGTTATGTGGGTTCTGGGGATCTGAACTCTGGTTTTTACCATCGCACAGTCATCCCCCTGCTCCTAACTTACTTATAAAAGTAGATGTTATTGTATGTATTTAAGATATATACATTGATGTTATGGAATAGGCATAGATAGTGAAATGGTTACTATAGTAAACAATTTACATATCTTTCACCTTACATAGTTAATTTTTTCATTTCTTTTTCAGTGGCAAGGGTAGCTAAGATATCATTTAAGAGCACGCCAACTTTCATACAGTTTTATTGCCTTGTATTATACAATGTGATTATTTGTTGAGTGGAAGCAAGAAAGAGTCTTGTATCACTTGGCATACACTTTCAAGCTCCTAATGGTGGGAGCGTAATGACAGGGCCATCTAGGTGAGGGCGGACTGCAGGCTAGAGGATCTGCCTGGTCTGGGTAGGCGCTTGGTCTTCACTCTTTGACATTCTGCACAGAAGAGCAGCAGTGATCTTAGCTGTGCCTTCTAGATCAGTGTCTGAAGCTGTCTGGGTGTGGAGAGCATAGTAAACCAGAGATCACCAGAGCCACAGGAGGGGCTATGGAGGAAGACAGTGAACTCAAGACAGGCTAAAGAGGACTCAGTAGAGAAAAGAATGTTTAGAAGAGCTTCTCAGTGACACTCCTTCAGCACATTGTTGACTGATGTGTGTTGAGTGCCTGTTAGATTCTCCAGCAGGGCTTACTGATTGAATGCAGTCCACACCATTCCATCTTCTCAGCTGTCCCAGCCACCGCAGGCCCAGTGCACAGGCAGAAGAGGAGGCAGGAGACAGGGCTCACTCTGACTTGGCACCACCTGCATTGTTACTCACTTTTGTGTGAGCGTGCTGAGGACCTGAGGGATCTGATGAAGGGTTCTTGCTGGTGTCCCTTCTAACCCTTGTAGGTTTTACATCTTGAAAATTTTCCTTTTCTTATACAGTGTGCAGTTTTAGTATAGATGGCATTGATTTATGGTTCCAATGTCATTTTTTATTGATCATGCTATTTCGTTAGTGTACAAGAGGGAAGAGAAGATGTGTTAATTTAGGGTTTGGGAAATATATCAGTTAATGGAAGAAAATTAAGTTGAGCTTTAGAGTAACAGCATAACGTTCAGACATTATGATGAAGTTGAAGGAACCATTTTGAGCTGTGTGCAATGTTCCATTATTTTGTGAATAAGAAAATAGAGTCGTTCCCTCTAAGATCAGCAGCATTAAAGGAAGTTATGTTTAGCTATGTATGTGTGAGCCCAAGATTTGTTGAGGCAAAATCATTTTTAGGACAATGCTGACTTGTGAATGTGGCCTTTCCTCCTAGTGCCCGTTTTCCGGTTGTCTAGATTACAGGTCTTGGAAAGGAAATGAGTTAAATGCCTGGATCACTGATTTGCCTTGGTCTGTAGCTGTGGGGTTTCTTATATTTGTGTGTGCTATATATAGCTGGTACCATGGCAGGTGCTAGGAAGCAGCAGCAGAAGTGTTGATTCTATTTCTGAGTAGCACATAAAATAAATCACTGGATTCATTTATTGACTGGCCAGGGACTATTTTTTGAGGACTTCTGATATGGGGATCATTAATTTTCAAATTATAGATGAGGGTCAGACTGTAACTTTTACATACACACACACACACACACACACACACACGCACACATACACACACATTTTTACACTTTGATTTATGGAGCTTCTGCTCTTTCTCTCTGGCCGAACAGGCTTGCCTGCCTGCTGCCCTATTCCCAGTTCTTACAGGGATGAAATAATGCAGTACTTAAACACAGTGCTCAGCCTTGCACCTCACACAGGAACTATAATAAATGCTGTTTCTGGTTTCATGCCACATAAATTGCTGTGTGACATATTTTTACAGCTTTGATACAAGAATACAGAGAAATTAAACTCAAAAAAGTTGAGCGAGTTGTTGAAGATTCTGCAGCTTTGTGTGGACAATAAAACACCATGGAGGATGATGAACGAGGCCAGCGTTTTCGTGTTCTGCCAGGAGCTCTGTAGAGATTTCTGCCTTTTTATGTTCTATAAAATGACAGAAGTAGAGATGAGAAAGTATAGGACTTGGACAATAGGCATTTGGATCAGGTGTCTTTCTGACCTGTTCCTGCCTGTACCACATTCGACCTCCAGGCCCAGCACAGCCTGTAAATTGTATACCCAGACTCAGCCTGGTGACCCTGCCTCACTCTGGCCCACTTGCACCCTCTTCAGTCCTCAGGCCGAGTCCTGTTTTTACATCCTGTGCACCAATCCAATCTGGTGAACCATCCCCAAACTCTAGGCTTGGCCCAGGACTTTGATAGATACTGTGTGCCAGTCCAGTCCCTTGTGTCTACCTGACTTTGTCCCACCTGCACCATATATGACCTACATGCCCAGCACCGCTTACACAGCCTGTGCTCTGGCCAGCCTGGTGAGTCTACCTGACCCTAGCCCACTTGTTCCTTCCTCAGTCCCCATACCCAGATCGAGACCCACAGCTAGCACCTTAGCCCAGCCCACATTGTCCATATCAACCGTATAACCAATGAAAGAAACCCACATGCCCAGGTTTCATTAAAAATAAACAGTAAAAAAGGTCAAAAAAGTATCTCCTCATACAACCAATTCTGTAGAAATGTTCTCCAGTGAGAATGACCTAGATGAATCCTAAGACTGTGTAACAAAACTCCAGTATCAGGCATGAGAAATCTTCTTTTGAGTTGTTGGTCAGGAGAGTGCAAACAACTCCTTAACAATGAAGGGTGTTACTGTTAGTCTTGTCTCAGATCAGTCAAAGTTAAGACAGTTGCAAAAGATACCATATACTTCAGACACAGGACCTAGAGGAGTTGAGCTGCTTCTGATGCAAAAAGCCTCTCTCTGCAGTTAGCAATTATAGTGTCAGAAGGAGAGAGTGCAGAGGAAAGGAAACTAAGCTGCCCTACGTAGCTGTGACACCGATGAACTGCAACAGTGACCAGTGTGGCGAGCCGTCTCTAATTTTAGCGGTAACTGGACTTAAGGCCCAGGAGGGAAATCTCCTGGCTCTGGAAAGGCAGCCAGGTGCCCAAGGCTAGTGAGGTCCTGGGTCTTAGAGGAGAACTCACTTCTGCCATTCTCCAACCAGTGTACTTCCTGTCTACACTCTGTCTTCTTGTCCTCATCCCCACAGAGACTTACTCTCTCCACTCATCAAAGACACCCCAGCAGACAGAGACCAGAGGTTTAAACAACTGGTCAGTGCAGAGGACAGCTGACAGGAATGCACAGCCGTTACACCCAGGGCTCAGGGAACATGGTGGAAGATGCTGAGCAAAGCATGTAAGAGCCAGATGACCAGGAAGGCTGCATCAAGATTGTGTCTTCTAGATGTGACAGGGGAGCTACACTCATGACCTCTCACCAGTAAAGCTGCCTAAACAATGACAGCACCAGTTGACATGTCGAATATGGATGGGGGAAATTTCACAGGGTTCCACTACAGGCAACTAATGACTGAAGAGAGGGAGAGTGAGTCATTTTCCAGGGTGAGCACATGTGGGCGCACACACACACACACACACACACACACACACACACACACACACACACACACCATGTCAAGCAGATAACCCCAGACAAAGGAAAAAAAGCCATAAATTTAAGATGGAGTGGGGGGAGATGTAAGAGAGTGGAGAGGGGGGAATGATATAAACATAGTACATGCATATTAAGTAAAAATTAAAAAAGCTAGTTGAGGCAAAAAATGCAGATCATTTTGAGTTTCTTTAAAGTAAGGAAAGCATGTTTTAGAACTTACTGTTTCTATTGTAGAGACATCATGCTCCTCTCTCCTGATATGTGAAACCTGAGAATGTTTCTTGGTAAAAGAGATTGGGCAGATATGACTGGAGATCTTGAGAGCTGGGGTTTCTGAAGTCATCAGGGGGAGCCCAGTGCAATCCCAAGCATCCATACCAAGAAGGAAGGGAAGCAGGAAGGTCCAGGAACCCTGAGGATGATGAGCTGCTGCTCTAAAGGTGGAGAGAGAAGCCACAAGCCAGGGGATGCAAATGTCACTTGTGTGCTACAGAGAGCGTCTCTTCAGCTGAGGAAGCCCCTTCCTATAATTCCTCCCAAAGTACACTGCTCCAGCTTTCCATCATGCATGTGCTGTGTGTTATGACAGTAGTTAACTGTCACAGTGTGTCTCACCTTCAGGGTTATTTGTTAAGAGGGACCTACAGATCGATGAGTAGGGCTCCATTCACACGAATCACCTCTGTGATCTGTGAGAGAGAACACAAGCGGGAAGCCTTTGGTTTGTATGACGATTCCTCAACATTTACTACCTGGGGTCTGCAGGTCAATATGATTTCTGAGAAGGCTGTTCACTTAGCATGCAGTTTGGGTCACCAGTTGGTTTTCTCAAGAGAGAGACTAGATTTAAAGTTTTCCTATGGTGCTTATAGGGTAGTTGTATAAGTGGGGAGCCATTTAAGGAAGGAGGGTTTGCTAAACTGTGTCACAGTATGAGAGATGGAAGTAGGATTTCCAAATTGCTGTTCACCAACAGATACAATTCCATATCTAACCAGGAGATGGCAGACTTGGCACACAAATGATCTGTGGAATTGTAGAGGCATTCTTTATTTTAAATAGTGGCATAGAAAGATATGTTTGCTATGAATTGAAGCCCGCATTCTAAAGAGAGTTTGGGAAACTGAAAAGAAAGAGGTGTAGAATGCAAGTAAACAAACCGCGTTCCAAGGCTTTGTTACACTCTTTCCCATGTTCCTTCCAACAGTCAGCCATGACTTCGTTCTGTCAAGCACAACAACCGACTTCTTTCAGATACACTTAGTCTCTTTTTGGCATATTTGGCATATTCTTGGGTTTCTGTTGAAAGTATTCCAGAGTTGCCATTTGAAACCCTATGAGGAATTTACTGATTTAAAGTTAGCTGAGTCTCTCCAGTGCTTGTGTGGCAAACTTTGAATGAAGATGATTTCTGGAAGTGGTGATCACAAAATCTGAGTTGACCTGTGCTTCCTGGGCATTGGTAACTCCACACCAGGAGTACAGAGATGTCATTGTGATGGTGATGTCGTTGTCCTCAGTGCTTTCTTACTATGATGCTGAAGGTTATTAACTCACTTCCATACATTATGGTTCATAGGATTGGTTTTGTGTTTTATTTAATGGATGGGTGGGTTGCCCCCTGCAACAGTAAACTAACATTCAGAGAGTTTCTTATTTCAAAGAAATGAAACACAACTTTTGGTAACTGCATTTAGTATTTAACCAAAAGTTAGTCTTAAGTTTTATCATATTTCTGGTATTAATTCAAGTGAGCCCAGCATTCTGTTTTCTATTTTAAGGTTGAGAAAACAGTGAAGGCACACCTGTCTGTCTGTCTGTCTGTCTGTCTGTCTGTCTTTCTTTCTCTTATACACACACACCTCTCTATGTCTCTGTCTCTGTCTCTCTCTCTGTCTCTCGCTCTCATACATACACACACTTCTTTATGTCTCTCTCTCTCACACGCCTCTCTGTGTCTCTGTCTCTATCTCTGTCTCCTCTCCTATAGGCTCTATTACCTTTTCTTGATCTTCCTGTCTCTCTTTCTGAGTTTTAGGATTGTGGGTATGTACCATACACATTTTCTTTTTGGGAAACTACCATTATCTTTTGAAAGAACTTGCACATGTGAAGCATTTTCAGGTCTAATGAAAATGTCACTTTTCTCGTGTCCTGCGTTCATCCCATGTATATGAGGACATAGTATGTATGCCACAGAGTGCATGTACCAGGGGACCTGGGGACTGTTATTTGCATTTTCTGTCTGTCTGTGCTTTTGCAGTGAAATGCTTTGTTGTCCCTCACATTGAAATTGACGAGACATCAAAAAACCAAACGGAAGGCATGCGGGGGGGGGGGGGGGGGCGGGGGAAGCATTTCTTTGTAGGCTGTCTTGGGCCCAGATTGTCTTGCCACAGAAGTCAGACGCCATGCTGGGGCCTTTGTACCAGGCAATGGCCAAGACTGTTTTTCATCTGAGAACCTTTTCCAAGTTTTTCTTTTGTTTCTGTATTTTTAAGAAATAAAAATGTAATCTAAGAGCATAAGAGGTTATGAAGCATGAAGTTCCATAAATATTTATGCTGAGCCTCAGAAGTGGACAGCTCCTATTTTCCTGACATATTGGGGTTATATTTCATTGTTGACCTCCTGAATTGAAAAGCACAAGGCATTACTGTGCCCTTTTCTTTCTTTTCTCTTTCATTTATTTCTGTGTTTTCATTCTTCGGTGAGTTGTAGACAGTGGGAGCTTGTCTTTAGGTTCCTGTTGATGTCAGTGGACTTAATTTTGCATCTCTGTTTTCAGTGGGTTTCACACTCTACCCAAAGAAGCAATTTGTGTGCAGGTTCCAGCCTCTAAGAAGCTGTCTGAACTGCTCTGCTGCAAACCATCGCTAACTTAAACAAGAGACACTGTTGTCAAACCTGGTATTTATCTTGCATCTATAAATTTATTTTAATTTGCCCCCTTCATTTTATTTTCTCCACCACATAGAGCTTTTGGTCCGCAGAACTTGTACATTGTAATTGCAAATAGTTTAGAAAATACGGATAAGCAGAAAATAATTACTTGTAATCTTACTGTATTTTTCTTTATTCTTCATATGAATATATGAATGGCCTGTTTTATAAAAAGATAATTGAAAAATAAGGGAATATCAGTAAAGATATTTCTGTGGAAATGTATAATGTTTTGGTGTTTTTCTTCCTTCTTGGTACTTTGAATTGTTTTTTTATAAAAAGAGTTTTCTTTTTCTTCAGTTGGTTAGTGAGATTGATATATATATATTCTCACTCTCAAGGTGCTTATGGGTCAGAATTTTTTTTTAACATTATGTTACTCAGTAGGACTTGGGAGTTGGCTTAGTGGATAAGCTTGCTCAGTATGAAAGCAAGAGGATCTGAGTTCAAATCCCCAACACTCTTGTAAAACCAGACATGGCTGCATGTATCTGTTACCCCCTTAATGGGAGACAGTGTTGAAGATAACCTTGGAGCCTAGCTGAAATGGCCACCTTCAGGCTCTGTGGGGAAATCCTGTCTCAAAGTGTAAAGTAACAAGCATTTGAGGAATGTACCGAATGTTGACTCCAGAATTCAGCATGCACATGTGCACAGGTGTTTGTACAGCTGTACACACACACACACACACAATGAATAAGTTAGGTAACAGTTTATTTGGGAATTAAGAATAATGAAAGACCTTTTTTGTGACAGAGAAGGTATAATAATGGGAAACTAACAAAAAAAATTAGAATAAGAGGCTGGACGGTATTGCTCAGTGGGTAAGAATAATTCCTGTGAGAGCCAGATGACCTAACATCCACATAAAAGCCATGTATAACCATGTAGGCCAGTAACCCTGTTGGAGGGTGCTGGAGACAGGAACATTTTAGAAATTTGCTGTCTGGATGTATAACTGAATTAGTGAGCTTTAGGTTTGGGGGAGGGGGAATATATCTGTCTCAACAACAAGAAAAACAACAAGAAGAAAAAGTAAGATGAAAGTAATAGAGGACCCATGTCTTGCATGTACATCCCTAGGTGAGTCACATAAGCTTGCCCAAATGTACACATATACTACATACATAGCATGCCACATACAACCAAAACAATAGTATCTAATGAATACCATAAAAACTTCTGCTTCAGAACAATTAAAAAAAATCACACACATGTATGAAATTGTATACATATCTATGTTTAGTCATTAGTCAAGAAATGAAAGTGGAACCGTTAGGAGCAGAGAGGAGCTGAGGGAGGTCAGGAGGTCAGACGAATGCTTATAAGGTCACTTGGAGTAGCACAGTAGTGGCCTGAGGCACCTTGCCCACCTCATGGGGCTGGGGTTATTTGGTGAAAGGATGGTCCCATGGTGAACAGAACTGGCCAGAGCTCCTAACCACTTTCATAGCCTCTATATCTTTATATATGGTCCCACTTCCCCCTGGTCGCCAACCTCTGTTTTTGTTGTTACCATGGTAACAGAGTATTGACTCACTTAGATAAAGTCTTGACCTTTGCTAGACATAGGTGTTTTGAGCCTCCTTGACAATAGAGGAGGCCAACAGTGCAAGGGGAGGTCTGCTGGGAGACCATCCCCACAAAAAAGGGAGCATGTTCTCACCTTGGTTAATGTGATAGATGAGCGGTGCTGGGGATCTCTAAGGATACAAAAACTCACTCACGAGGCAGGGTCTGTACTGAGTGTTGAACTGCTGATCGCTAAATGAGTTTGTAAACATAGTTATCATTTATGGTCATTTGTCTCTGATCTGGAGTAGGAAGGTCTGTGGAGGGAAGGCCACAGCAAGAGCCTCAACTCGGGCTGCCTCTCTGGGTGATATGATGATCTCAGGAGCAGCATGAGATGCCACTGCTGGGCTGCCCCACTACACTGACACTGGACTTTGATGCCTCATCCCTGGATGCTGCTCTTATGCATGAGGACAAAGCCGTCTTAGCAGGCCCACTGGAAGCATAGCACAGAATGTAGATGTAATTTCCATTAGAAATTGTGAAAAACAATAGGGTGGTTGTCTTAGTTAGGGTTTTACTGCTGTGAACAGATACCATGACCAAGGCAAGTCTTATAAAGGACATTTATTTGGGGTTGGCTTACAGGTTCAGAGGTTCAGTCCCTTATCAAGGTGGGAGCATGGCAGCATCCAGGCGGGCATAGTGTAGGCAGAGCTGAGAGTTCTACATCTTCATCTGAAGGCTGTTAGTGGAAGACTCTCTTCCACACAGCTAGGTTGAGGGTATTTAAGCCTATCCCCACAGTGACACACCCACTCTAATAAGGCCACACCTCTTAATAGTACTACTCCCTGGCCCAAGCATAAACACACGATCACAGTGATTCTTATGCTGCATCCACACACATCCATAATATATTTTGGTGTGTAACCAGGGCAGAAGAATTTATACTGTGATAGTTTACCTCCTCACACTACCTGTCCCAGATCTGGTGTGCATTGCACTTACGGCATATTTCAGTTGTCTTGGCTCCTTTGTCTGCCCCAGGGCCAGGGGTGGCCTCTGCCTTGTATTCAGGATAGTGCCCTCTAAACTCAGACTGTCTCTGAGTGACCCCTCTGGAAAGCCTCTCACAGCAGCCAAGACACTACTGCTGCCTGGCTTTCCTGGCCCTGGCTTTCACTGACGGTTCTGGTCTTTCTTGTCCCTTAGGAGGTGGTGCCCTCAGGGCGCTGTTCCTGGTCTTGACTCCTCTCTTGGCTTTTCCTCTGGGTGATGTGTTGTTCTTCTGGCGCCAGCCCTCATCTGACCCCTGGCGCTTCTGTAGTTCGAGCCATGGTATTTTCCTTGTCTACTAACTGTATTAAGGTTCTCCAAGGAACAGAACTGATGAATAAACTAATATATACCTAGGTATTAGTATGGGATTTATTAGAGTGATTTACAGGCTGTAGTCTACTAACAAAGCAAGTCTGAGACCTTATTCTGTCTTTTTCTTTGAATTTGACCCTTCTCTTAGTCATCCTTATTTCCTGGCATTCTTCATTAGACTTTTGTGGCAGCCTTTTAGCTTGTCTCCTGCCTTGCAGCTGGATTCTGAACTTTTCTCCCACACTGTACTGTTTCCTGCGCCACAGTCTTGCCACAGGTGACTGAGTCTCTGCTTTCACTTTCTAAGTATGTGGCATGAAGCTCCAACTCTGTATGATAGTGGCTGGGGTCCCCTTGTCTGACTTCATGGAGCTCCTGACCGTGACCTGGTGTTTTGATAACAGGTTATGGCTTGGGTGACTGCTGGCCAAGGTATACTGTGCTGACACAGGTCTGCGGTCCCTCAAGCACTCTTTGTGTTCATGGGCTTTTTTCCCTTGTACTTTCTCTCCCCACCTTTCCCTTTGCACCTTTCTTGCCAGCTCCTTCTGGCTCATTTGGAAGGTTCTTCAACTGAATAATCTCTAACAGTTTCCCCTGAGTCTGGAGGCTACACCCAATACTCCACTACCCTAGCCTAAGTACTCCCTTCTCCACAATTCCAGAAACCCTTGTTTGTGCCCTACCCACTGTGTTTATTAGAGACAGGACATTGTTTCTGTTCTCCTTCTTCCTTTTCCTCCATTTGTTTTCTTTCTTCTATTTCTTTTTTATCAGTATTTCATGTAGCCCAGGCTGGCCTTCTACTCCATAGAGTTGAGGATGCCTTGAGGTTCCTGATCCCAAGTTCTGAGGTTACAGGCATGCACTGCCACACCAGATAACAGGGCACACCTTATTCATCTTTACAGTGGAGGTCACGTACAGTGTCTGCCTCAATATCATTTTTAACTGAATTGAGTTTAAGGTAAATTGGGTAGGAAGGTGTTGGACTCTTTTGTAGACATTTCTTAGGTATTGTGGGATTCAAATGTGTGATAACTGAAGAAACAGAAATTAGTTTTTTTTTATTGTTTAAAAATAAACAGTATTTTTGGGAGAGATATAACTTGAGGTAATGAATCCTTCATTAGAACCATTATCCCTTGTTATGTGTCAACAAAAGCATCATTGCTTTGAGCTTTCAGCGACGATGATTCATGCCAGCCAACTCCACAGCACATACATCATGTCACCCTTGTTCTCACACCTCAGAGTACTGAGGCATACATCTGTGCGGTGTGCTACACGAAGGGAAATACCAAGGCAGAACGTCCCAGTGTCCAAGCCTAGAGCAAGCCAGTTGCTTTTGTAAATAAAGTTTTATTGGAACATGTGCAAGCCGTTCATTCACATGTCATCGTCTATGGCTTTTTTGTACTAAAATAGTGTGGTTGAACCATTGTAACAGAGGCTGTGAAGCTTAAAGAGTCCAAAGTGTTTGTGACTAGTGTTTTTGACATTAAAAGTTTTATAACTCTTAGAGTCATTTAGCTTTGGAAAGAATAAAATCCCTTTTTGTTATATCCAAGTTATATTAAAATCGGTGATTAGTGATTAGAAGAATATGCTTTACAAACAAGCCTCAGCTGACTGTTCCCCAGCAGTTTGCGTAGCTCTGTTGGCTCTGTGAAGCCAGCCAGGAGGACGTACCAACTGTCAGTACCAAGTTGATTTCTCCATGTCCTGCTACCCAAGTGTGTGCTGTCTGCAATGATAGTGGCTTAACCGTCAAGCTCTGGTGGGCAACCAAGAGCAGTGGCAGTAGCCTGTCTTGGGGGTCTCCAGGGTATCCCTTGAACAACCCGGGGGAGGTATCCTATGGCTGACACTGGACTTTTTATTGGGCAAGCTATGGCTTTTGCAAAAGCATTATGCCCTTTTAGGCTAACTATAAGTAAGCACTTTTATATGAGTGTGGGGTGATAGTGGTATGTGGTGTGTGTGTGTGTGTGTGTGTGTGTGTGTGTGTGTGTGTGTGTGTGCGTTTTGTAACCTTATTTGACCCATCTGTGCACTAGCGGCATGGATGTTCTTGAGTTTACCAACTGTTTCCCGATCAACAGGAGGAAACACATGTAATTATGACCAAGAATCCATGGATTGAGAGCTCACAGGCCCCAAGGGTAAATCTACTAGTCCTCTGATAAATGAACAAAGTATCGAACTGCCATCTGAAGTCAAGCCTCTGTAGATTAGTGTAGCCTAGAATCAGATTTTTCTCTGTTCAGAGGACAGCAGTTATCAAAGAAACTCAAAACCGGCCAAAGCATTGTGGTGTGTTCAGCTATAAGTGGGACATATATTTCATACCCCCTCCTCCCAAGGCTCAGGAAATGTCATGGAAGAGGGAGGAAGAAAGATAATAGGACACAGAGATGAAGGAGAACTGGGCAAATAATCTTTTAGACTTGGCAAGACCACTGTACCCATGACTCACAGCAGCTGTGGGTGCCTGCGCAAGACCTACACAAGATCAGTATTCCAGCGTGGAGTGGGGAGAGTCACCCTACCCCCAGCTAAGAAACTTCAGCAAGTTGCTGGCTGCCTCTAGTAGGTTGACCATGCTCCAGGAGGTAGCTTCACACCCATACACATATGACAACACTAATTAGACGTACAGGTCACACACACACACACACACACACACACACACACACACACACACACACGCATATTCATATGCAGGACAGAAGGATGAGGTTGGGATGGGATTGTCTTGGGGTAGCTAATCTTATTTCCTTGTATACATGCATAAAAGTCTTAAATATTTAATGTGTACATGTATGAAATTCTCAAAAGAATGAATAAGAATACTATATTTTAAGTATATTTAAAGAAAAAGAAACTTTGGCTAGCATGTTACTACATGTGTGCCAGACACTGAGGTAAGAGGTGAGCTGAAGGCCAGCATGGGCTACGTAATGAGAACAGGTTTGTTGTTGCTATTGTTGTTTTCTTTCTGTTTTGCATCAGTTTTGTGTAATAGAGATTGAACCTAAGGCCTCATATGTGCTGGGTGGGCCAATTGGCCTATGTCCTCAGCTCTCTTAATCTTTTGATGCAGTCTTGTTAAGTTGTTCAAGGAGGCCTTGAACTTTAGATCCTCCTTTTCTAGCCACCCCAGAAGCTGAGATTATAGACCTGTGCTACCAGGCCTGGCTATCTATGTCACTGAAAAAAGATCATCTGCATGTCTTGCCATCCTTTACATGTGAACATATATTCATATTCTGAAGGTTGGAATTCATTGTCCTTGTGCATAAGCAAAACATTGCACACCAACCCAAGATGCAGAAAGCATTTGCCAATCTGCATTGCTGCTGTGTTGAGGTTTAAGCATAAGCCTTCCCTTTAAGTAGTTTAATGATTTTTTTTTATGTCTTCCTCCCTGTGTCTTTCTCCACTCCTACCTTCTGGTTTGAACAACTACTTAGTCTTCTATTTCTGAAAGAGGGCAGGAGTCATGCCACCAGTCAGAAAACCTGATAAGGTCGAGTGGATTCAGAAACCCCAGCAGTTCTCATAATTGAGAATGGTAGATGTTTAAATCAACTACTGACCAGGTTCCTGCCCTGGAACACATGACCAGGACACCCCATTGAGAGGTCTGTGACAGTCAGTTATGTAAGGGCAGCACCTGAAGTCCTTCCACATGCTGATAAGGCATCCCTAGTGTCCCTGACCAAGCCAATAGAAAGCATCTGTCTCTAGTCCCCCACCCAACACAAAATGTTTATAAGTCCTGTCCACAGGAATAAAGTGCATGAGTTATTTTACCAAAGACCATCCCAGTGTGCCTGCTTTATCTCGCTATAACACCCTAAGAGAAGAGAATTCTCTCCCGAACCTTTTGTAGCTGGAAGCTGCTCCAGCTAACTGTAGCCACTTCCTGTTTGGTGGCCCTGATTTTGGCTCCTAACTGCTTTCTATGCCTGCCACTTGCCATCAACTCTGGGGCAGCAGTGACCGATGGGACCATGGAAGAGACCTGGTACCCACTTTGCTCTGGTTCCCCCTGGGAGAGCCACAATTCCTCTGCCACTTTTCGAGCCAGAGCCCCACAGATCCCGCAGATAGTGCCCGGTACGCCGACCAACAAACAGCCTTTACAGTGTTAATTCCCCTTCACTTTATAGAAGGCAATTTAGGAATTATTTGTTGACTTAGCTAGGTTTGAGTATGGCTAGTCAGGACCAGTGTCTGGGAATGGCGGGACTGGGTTCCAGCGTGCCGGGGGGTTGACTTCTCAGTTGTGTGGTGGGAAGGCCTAGGTGCCAGGCTTGCTTGAGATTTGGCAGAATCTGGTGTGTGGTAGGCAGGAGTACCAGCTTACAGTCAGCCTTCTTTCTCCTGGTGTGCTTCCAGTCAAGCAAACAAAGGCTGTTGTGGTTTATTCTTTGGTCAAACAAGGATGAGAAGTCAATTGTGACATACTGTCCTAGGAGTTGAAGAGTCATAGAGTTGAATTTTCTTCCTGCCGCTGAAGGTTGTGTGGAACACGGTGTCAGTTAGTGAGTAGAACTTGTTCAGAGCAGGGCTTTGGCACTGATGACAGTATGTCCCCAAAGGTTCAAGAATTTTAGGTTAACAAAAGACTTTTTGACACCTTGCATTAAACCTGAGATGATGTTTGCCCTAATAGTTTTGCTTATGAAAAGATGTCAATTTTTACAACAGCTACTTCCTTTCCAGATATAATTAAATTTGTATATTTTAGGTTGCCTGTTTGATTCGCGTTCCTTCTGAAGTGGTTAAGCAGAGGGCACAGGTGTCTGCTTCTTCAAAGACCTTGCAGATTTTTTCTACTATTTTAAGTGAAGAGGTAAGGCTGCCTTTAGGTCCCCTCTCTTTTTCCTCTGCTGAGGGAGATGGCTTCTCAGTAGAACACCAAGGGCTCATTACATGAGTCTCAGGGGGACTTTAGGGTGGGTTTAATGTTCAAATACAATAGCTTTTTTGCTGGGATTATGTTTCCTTTTGTTTTTTAATTATTTTCATTGTTTTGCCCAGATTTTGAAGCAGCCATGTATTAAGTGCCACTGTTGCATGCCGAGTGTAATTTGTCTTAGGGTCAGAATCAGACCAACTAATCACGTGAGGGAACTAAGATGAGATACTCTTCTCAAAATTTGAGGGCACATAGGAAAGAGGCAATATTTGATATAAAAGTATAATAATGGGCTGATTATCATTACCAGAACATCATAATCTTATATAAAGTTGTCGTTGCTTCCTGGGTGTGGAGGTACATGCCTTTTATCCCAGTGCTCTGGAGCCAGAGGCATAAAACCTTGTATGTTTGGTGTCAGCCTGATCTCCATAGTGAGTTCCAGGTCAACCAAGACTACATAGTCAGACTCTGCTACAAACAGATGAGTGGACGGATAATGGACGATGGATAGATAGCCTGACCCTGCCTCAAACAAACAATAAGTAAATGCCCCTTCTCTTTCTGATCGGTGCTGGCTGTGGTCGGATCTGCCTTACCTAGATGCATGGCTACTAGAAGCCTCTGTTCTGTTTTGCTTTCATGTTGGAGTCAAAACCTCATTGTGTTGCTTCAGGTTGGCCTTCAACTGGGGTTACTAAGGCTTGCTGCCTGGGCTCCTGAGAGGCCACCACACAGTGACTCTCTTCTTTTTCTTCTTAACTAATGTGAGTCAATCTTAGTTTAGCTTTAAAAAAAATATTTTTTGCTTTTGCTTTAGAGGTGGGGGCTTCCTATGTGGCTCCCATTTTCCTCATCCTCTCAAGTGCAGAGATGACAGGTGTGTGCCACCATATCCCACATCTTTCTTGTCTGTTATCAATTGTAGGAGAAAAGTCATTCCTATTGGCTGCTTATTGGACTACATGTGTGCTTAAGCATATAATGCTAGGATTATCAGCAATATACACTTTACTGAGAGGTTATTGGCAAATTTCTAAAGTCTGTCTTTTTTTACATTAAAGGATAATGAATATTTTATGTACTGGATTTTGGATATATATATATATATATATATATATATATATATATATATATATATACATACATACATATATATATTTATATAAATGTAAATATTTTTCAAAAGACAAAAATGCTATTAGTTATACTATGCAGCTTGTTTCATTATTAGAGATATCATGAACTTGGGCTTATGTAGTTTAAGCCACTTTTGAATGTTTAACTCAAGAAGATAGTGGCTAGTGAATGTCTTAGAACTCAAATTTTCGAGTATGTAAATCTCTTTCTAGAATGTTCTTCACAAATCTTTGTTGTTCCACTTTTTTAATCACTTGGCTTTTGTTTGTTTCAGGGCATCCAAGGACTGTACCGAGGTTATAAAAGCACAGTTTTAAGAGAGGTAACCCACTTACTACTCCCCAAGTCCCAAACAACGATGGCTGTTGATTGGTGAACCCATATTTCATTTCTAAAATATCAGAAATATATTGGAGAAACTGGCTTAAGAAATCAAAAAGAGGGGCTGGCTCAGTGGTTTAGAGTACTGGTTATTCTTTCAGAGGTCCTGAGTTCAAATCGCAGTAACCAAATGGTGGTCCAGAACCATCTGTAATGTGATCTGATGCCCTGTCCTCTTTTGAAGATGACCAGGAAGATGGAGCACTTATATACATAAATAAATCAATCTTTAAAGAGGTTGAAAGGAGAGCAGCATCATCCAGAAGCTGTTGAGATGCGCGGTGGTTGTTCCGTCTAGAGGAGTGCTTGTGATGGTTTGCTGAAAGGGCTGGTGTCACTGTCATTCCAGCTAAGTGTCTCGTAGCTGACATAGTAAGGAAGAACTCAGGTGCCTGAGAACAAGTTCATGGCAAGGTCGATTATGCAAGAAGCACTCCAAAGACACAGGCTTCCGAAGCCCACCACAAGGAGGCAGCTTTCAGTCCCCCGATAGGAAGTGCAGTGGGCTGAAGGACTCATCTAGAGAGAAACCTGGTGCTTTCATCTTGTGCATTCTAGCTAACATGCTATACTGGGGTTTTGGAGTGGGGTGGAGTGGGAGAGGGAGACTTGGCCCTCAGTAATGACCTCACTAATGTAGACAGCATGCTTTAATCTTTGCCTCCCACAGGGGAGGCTGTTTGGATTTTTATACAGTGAAGTTTAAGAAGCAGTTTTGGTCCAGGACACAGTTTTCTGTAACAGAGGGAAGAACTTACGGTGTTTCCTCCTTTTCCTGTTATCCTGGGACCAAAACATTTTAACTTGTAAAAATATTTGTAGTATAAATAATGGGGCCACTAATAGAATATTGAAATTGTTTGAAGGCTCTTGTTTTGCACTTCCTGTGGCTTTCAGGCCTCCTTGGGATGTACCGACCAGTGTGTGGTGTGCCTAAAGCTTTGGTTTTCACTGACAACCTGTAGTACAGACTGGCAGCTCCCTTTCTGGCAGACTGAATGTTCTGCCTGTACTGCTACTGTCTGTGAAGTGTCACTGCTGTGAGTCTCCTTCTGCCCTTTCTGACTCCTGGTGCCTGTAATTTGCCCATCTTACACCTGGATACAGGAAAAAGTGGAGGAAAGTAATCAACGTGTTTGATTTTTCTGAAATGGGCTGAATAAATGAATATATTTCCATTCTGGAGAGTGTAGTATCTCATACAAAGACAAAATACATGCTCACAACTGTTGTTCCATCCTTGCAAAAATTTGTTTTGACATATGTTGTGCTAGTAATTAATTTTTTTGGCTACAATCCTTGCGAATTGGGTGACCTTACTGAGATGACTTTGTTTACTCAAAATGGCAATACTTTGTTGGCAATTTAATTGAGGTCTTGTGCATTATGCATGCTCATAAAGGTGCCTTCAGAGCTGATCCCAGTTGGGGTGTATTACTCTGTGTACGTTCTCGGCTGGAAGGAGAGAGGAATTGCTGCTGAATGAAATGTAGCTTCTCTTCCAAGTGAGACAAATCAGAAGCGATATGTCTGCTTTAAGCAACAGTTTTGCATTATGAGCAGTTTTGAGCCTTACATTATCTTGACAGTCATATCAAATCTTTTTGTCTGGAGCCATTTGATTGTTTCAATAAGAAATACACAGGAGCTTTAGAGAGAACCACAAGGAAATGTGTGCAGTGTGATTCTTTTCTTTAAAATAGTCTTCTCACTGGCCTTTGGGAGGGGATTGAAGTTTGGGTCCCTGCATTATAAGCACGATGCGTGTTCTCTGGGCCTTCTCAGCAGTATCGCGCATTGTGCTGTGCTTGGTGTTTGTAGATGTTGCATGTGCTTCCTCTTGCACATCTGAACTGGTTCAGTTTCTGTGAATTTTACATTGAGTCTAATCAAGGTGAACACATTGGACTGTTTACCTCACCTTTTCTCTTCTCATCTTCCTCATATACTTGACCATATTAGCTATGATTGAGTACCTTGGTGCCTTGAGGTCATTGTAGTAAGATGCTGTGAGCATATTCAAGATGATTTCAGACCCACTGGCCTAAAAGTTCTGTGCAAACCTGACTCACACTGTTGAATGTGACACAGAAGGACTTGGGTAGGGAAAGACAGCAGAGCAAAGCTATGTTTCAAAAGAACTTGGAGTAAATTCAGCTGATCTACAAATCTACTCAGTATTTTACACATGGGGAAGCACATGGGGAGTGTTCTTTGTCATGTAGTTAAAGACTGCTAAGGTGATGTACCTGAGCCCACATGGGGCGCCTCTCAGCATCTGTCACTTAGAAGCAAGCCTCAGGGCTGAGGAGAGGTGGCTCAGGTGGTCAAGTACCTGCCACACAAGCATGAGGACCTGAGTTTTTATCTCTCACAACTCACATAAAAAGAGAGCTGTGTTGGCATTTGCCTGTAATCTCAGGGTTGGAGAAGGTGAGGTAGTCAGATGGTAACCCAGCATAGCTGAAATGAGAGTTCCAGATTTGGTGATCGTGTTAAAAAAAAAAAAAAAAAAAACAAGGTAGAAAGTGATTGAGGAATACATCTGATGTTGATCTTTCACCTCCACATGCACATACTTGCACACACATGAAGAACACACAGGTGCCCACCAGATATGCACAAAATGAGCCATAATTCTTGGAGGCTTCCCAATTAGAAGTAGTCAAAGATACAAGCAGATAGAATGGCCTGAACAAAGACAAAGAACAAAGTGTGTGTGTGTGTGTGTGTGTGTGTGTGTGTGTGTGTGTGTGTGCCAGATGAATCTCAAGCCAAGGGAGGATCCTTTCAGAGAGTACTGATGAGGTGGGGCACTTGCAAGGAGGATAAATGGAACCTCTCAGCTCAGCTGCATGTTTGCTAGAAGGCTGGAGGAAAAGACATGGATGCCCCAGAAAGAGCCTGACTTTGTGTCCTTGAGCTGTAGAGGAGAAAGTTCCAATTTGTGGCTCTTGCTGCTCAGATGTGAAAGGATGATGCTGTTGGTGCTGTGTTAGTGATAGAAATTTCCATCTTGATAATGAGTGAGTCAACTGTGCATGTCAAGGCACATCTTTAATCCCAGCCCTCTCAATGCAGAGGTGGGTGGATCTCTGAGGTCTACAGAGTGAGTTCCAGGGCAGTCAAGGCTGCACAGAGAAACCCTGTATTGAAAAACAAAAACAAGAAAAACAAAAGGGTGACTCCTGGCTTCTTGTATAGGGGTTCACTCAATAGTCTGGAGTTACATAAGGATATCTCTCTCACCTCCCTACTTCCAAGCAAGCCAAATGTACAGCCTATTCTATAAATTTGAGGCCCAAATTGAGGTTCAAAGGTCATTGACTAGCTCACTCCAGAGGAGACATGGTCACTTTGCAGACTCTGGGTCACTCTCATTGTCCTGGCTGGCAGCAAGCATGCCTCCTTGATGCCTGTGGGTTTGTCATGCATCACATCTTCTTTCTGATTCTGCATCTGCCCTCATTTGGTGTCTCCCCCAAGTTCTTCATGTTGTTACAGTCTCTTGATTGCCTTCTACAGCCATTCACTTGATCCTCTGAACTCTGTTTCATGGTAATGGTGTTTGCAAGTGCCTGATTGTACAAATGAACCTTTATGTAGTCAGCCAGCCCCTGTTGGCGGCCATTATAGTTTTGCACCAATGTGAAATTCCATTTATATGTCCTCTCATACATGGTCCAGGTTTGTAGGTTATATGTCTAGACATAGAACAATTTGGCTAAAGGAATAAATGTGTAATTTTGACAAATGATACAAAGTTGTAGTTCATGGAAGTTCTGGTCTATATTGTTGAGAATGGAAATGTCCCTGTTTTTTGGCTTTCTAGTGGTGCTAGCTGTCTGTAAGCTGAAAATAATGTCATCTGGGTTTTGACTTTGAGTTATGCTGAATGTATTAACGTGTGTTAGAACTCTTTTGTTTATCAGATTATTTGAATTATCCACCATTTTTTGGAGAATTAACCCAGGGAATTTATGTAAATCTTTTTGTCATGCCTCCTCCTTAATATGAACTCAAAAGACATAAGCTAAATTTCTTATATTCTTGGTTATCAAGAGTCTTTAAAGTTGAAGGCAGGGGGATGACTAGGAAAAACCTGTGTGAGGGATAGCAAGATCCTGTCTTAAAGAAAACCAAAAGGCTTTAACAGTAAAAGATACCTACCTGTCAGGTACCACTCTGCCCCCAAATAGCTAATTGCAGTTGGCAAGCAATGTTTCCCAGTTTCCCCTGCTTGGCTGGGAGCGCTGCATACATGGGTCTACTGAAATCTTAGGTAGTTTGGAAAGTTGTTACAGTAATGCAGCCTACCTTGATACCCAGACTTAAAATTGACTCGAGGTTAAGTTTTTGCCTCTGGAAGCTACTTGACTGTCAGCATTCGAATGTGTGACCGTGGTTCATGGTAGTAGGTGTTCAAAAGAGGGGCCCAAGTACTGCTGTTGCTCAGCCAAGGGGCAAGATGCTTCATCCAGATATCTGGGAGAGAGGAGCTTTATTATTGTAAGTAGAATGTGGGTATAGTTACTCTAATGGTTGAACTTTCAGAATCAATCTAAATAGGTTGGGAAAATTTGTGATTTAAAAATGTTTGTTGTTAATTTACTGTAAAAGTTTGCTTCCCCCCAAATAAGAGCACCATCTTAGTTTGCTTTCTATTGCCATGATATAACATTCTGACCAAGAGCGACTCGGGGAGGAAAGGGTTATTTGGTTTACATTTCCATGTCAGTCCATCACTGAGGGAAGTCACTCACTCAAGCAGGAACAGGAGCAGAACCCATGAAGAAGGCGCACTGCTTACTGGCTTATTCCCATGGCTTGCTTAGCCTGCTTTCTTAAATAGCCATTGGGTGGTACCATTCACAGAGAGCTGGGCCCTCCTGCATCAATTATCAAGAAAATGCCTCACAGGTTTGCCCGAGTTCCTATCCCTGTTGAAAGAGCATTAACCAGCACAATGACCTATTTAAAGAAAGCCTCTTGCTTTGCTAGGATAGTTCCCAGGCCCTGGTGGGCAAGCAGGCTCTTGACCACTGAGGGGCATCCTCTGCCCAGCCCAGAGACTTTGAATAAGCCTGGCACTTCAATGTCCTCTTGTGGACACTGATATGAAGCAGCTACTGCTGCTGGAACTTTCCTGCTGTCTGTCCTTAGGTCTGTCCACTGCTTCTTCCTTTCTTGGTTGTACATTGTACTGTCTGTAAGGGAGGTTTCCTTTGTAGCTATGCGTTCCAGCATGTGTCTTTAAAATTGTTTCTTTGGTTTGCCTCTTTGCTTGTCCTTGGTTTCTCCTCCTCGTTTCCAGAGAGTTTGCTTTTCTAGTCTGCATCTCTTTCCAAGCGACGCCTTTTCTCTGCTCTTTGTGTGCTGCTTCTCTAGCTCAGAACCTCCTACAGCGGGCTGTCTGGAAACATCCCTCATTCCAGGTCCTTTCCTCTGTTTTGTTCCCATGCTACCAGACACCAGGTTCATCTCTGAAGGGCGAGGCGTTTCTCACTGGGGCTGGGAACAGCCATGCGCTCCGGATGCTATGATCTGCACAAGTGCTAGGCAGTGAAATTCCAACTTGGGCATACTTTCCCAAGACTTCCACTTTCTTAACCCTTAGAAAAAAATATTTTTGTAAGTGTGGCTTTGTTGGAGTAGGAGTGCTGGAGGCTCTTTCTCACTGTTATGCATCATGTGATTATCAGTGGCCAGCAGCCTTTCCAAACTTTTAATGCCATGTTGTCCTTCAGTTACAATTGAGTGCAAACACACTGAGCCTGATTTTAATCCTCCCGAATTCATTTTATTAACTATGACCAAATAGAACATCTGTTTAAATTCCATAATGTTGGCTTCATGGGAAAAGAAAGGGAAATCCCCATTTGTCCTTGGATTTTGTCCATTGCTTTCTCAGTCAGCATATGTGCACTAAGACATTCTTATTAATGGGAATGTTAAACAAATGAAAAATAAAATTTCTCCTTAATCACAGAGCTTTATAAGATGAGTCACTTAATTGCATTTGCATTATTATCACTACTGTAGAGATCTGTGAAGAATGGGGGACAGTTCATTCAGTTAATCCTGTACTGCGAGATCTTGACGTCACTGTCCTTGAGCTTGGACCTTAGCCTATGATTTTTATCTTCTCATCACAAACAGTTTTAAGCAGAACAGTTTAGTAAGATGAATTTACTGTAGAAAAGTAACGTCAGCCCTTGATTGTATGTGTGATTAGGTTTGTCTATAGAAGCAGCTGATAGCTACTTTTCTTACTCTTTGGATGAATTTTGTTTTCACTGTGAAGTTTCAAAAATGTCTGCCAGATGGCTTAGCTAATAAAGACCTGGCACCTTGAGCTTGATCCCTAGGACCTCATGGTGGGAAGAGAGAACTGACTCCCATAAGCCTTCCTCTGACCTCCACACATGCACATGGCACTCAAGTGTGCACACAGACACATAGGCACAATAAACAGAGTACAGTAAGAACTATGGAGCCTTCACATATTTCTATGGCATATTTCATAATTTTCCACCAACCAACTCTTCTAATATCCATCCAGTGGAGTCAGTTGCTATATTTTTATGTCTTCTACAAGTACCTTTATCTTAATTTTTATCATTTCTAGTTTAAGTTGTTCCAGTGGAAGTGATACACACACACACACACACACACACACACACACACACACAAACACACATACCATTATATGTATGTTACCATTGAACACTGTAGGTTGAAATCTTACGTCCTGTTATTGTGTAATTTTCCTGTTGGAAAAACTCTATATGTGGGGTATAATGGTGATATGTCTCCCTTCCACCTGTGGAACAATATATATATATATATGTTTGTGTGTGTGTGTGTGTGTGTGTGTATATGAACACATGTATATATGTATATAAACATATGAATGAACTACTTTCTAAAATTACATACAGAGTAAACAACCTATTGTTTCATGAAGATGATCCTTCATCATATATGTGTGTGTGTATGTGTGTGTGTGTGTGTGTGTCCATTAAACACCAGAGATTGAAAATCTTAAGTCCTATTACTATATAATTTTACTGTCAGAAAAGCTCCATCTTTTTAGAAGGATTAAGAGAGAAACTATGTTTATGCTTTAAGAAAATTAAATTTGAAATAACATACAGAAATTTTATAAGCAGTTCAAGGCTGAAGGTTATTTGAAGGATCTTGAAGATTTTTATCTGTGAAGCTTGGCAGTCTGGCTCAGACTAGCATGGGCTCATATAAAGAAAAGTTACAGTTTGAAATGGATTATGAGCATGTAGTTAATATATTTTTAAATCTTGAAACTATAAAATATTAGCCTTTTTTTCAGATCAGTGAGCTGAAGTTTGTAAAATTCAGTAGAGCTAAGAAGTGGTGGGACTGGAGCTTGAGGTTGTGTGTGTGAACCGCCAGGGGTGCCTTTCTTTCACAGGATGCCTCTTGCTCACACCTCACAGACAAGCCCATTGACTGCTCATTTTCAGTAGCTAGGAAAATGGCAGCAGATGTGCAAGGTTTGGATGAAGATCTAGGAAGTAGAATACAAATCACAGCTTGCTGTGTGGACATGTGCTTCTGTGAGTATGTGGAGGATGCGTGTCTGTGTGTGGGCATCAGGGCACATGCTCATGCCTGTGCATGGAGGCCAGAGGAAGATGCTGAGTTCTGTCGCTCTTTGCCCCACCCTCTTGAGGCAGGGTCTGTGATAGGCTGGCAGCCAGCGAGCTCCGCTGACTCTCCTATCTCTGTCCCGTCACAATGGGATTATAGGCGAGCATGTGGCCATGCCCTGATTATCACTTTTTTAAATATTATTTGATGAGTGTTGGGGACCCAGGCGCCATCCCTAGAGTGCAAATTTTGAACTTCTAAAAAGGTAAAAATTAGGCATTAATGCTTCCTTCTGCATCTTTTCCTATAATCTTCATTAGACTTCTTGGACACCCATCTTCTTTCCCTCTCTGGGTATCAGCGTATGCACTAGGTGGGAAAGTTGATGCTCAGTCCTTGAGATGGCTTTGGGACATAGCCAAGTAACATTATGTAATGGTGAAAAAGAAGAAACCAGTGAGAAAAAGGTATTCTCTCCTTGGAAACGCTGCTTTTTATTACCGAACTTGATCTGAAGCCTCTGGTATGTAATGAGACACTAGAGGGTGCTCAAGGCCTGTGTTTTAAATGCTGAAGCCAGAAATCTCAACAGGCAGGGGAGACCTGGACTGGAAGCTTGGTCGTGTTCACCTGGCATCAATAAAAGTGATTTAGAGAATGCAAATGTTTTTCATCTTTGCTACTTACATACTCAGAATATATTTATTTTATTTATTATTTAATTTAAAGACAGTTTCGGTTGGTAGAGTGCTTGCCTAACATAGAGCTGGTATTTGATCCCCATTACTGCATAAAATTGGGTGTAGTAGTATGTCTGTAGTACCCACCTGGTGGCAGACACAGTATGACGAGGAGTCCAAGGTCATCTTTGCATCTCTTTCCAGTTTGAAGCCGGCTTTGGATACATGAAGCACTTAAAAACAACACAACACAAATAACAACAAAAACAAACAAAACCAAAGCAAATGAAGAGGTTCCCTCCTTATCTAGAGCAGGCTGTCTTCATACTCAGTCCCTTGTCTCAGTCTCCCAACCCAACCCAAGGAAAAATGCCCCTGATTTCAGTGTGATCAGGAGGAAACATCCTGCAGGCCCGAACAGGTGGGTGCGTGAACTTGTCAGGGCGAAGGAAAGTCACGATGGAAGCCTGCCTGAGCCAGGAGCCGGGGCCTCTAGAGGCTGCTGGGAGGTGGCTCTGGGGCCTGGAACAGGCGGCAGATGTGTAAGGGGACCTGTGAAGTTCAGGTGTGTCCTGGCCTCAGTTTGCAGCACTGAGCACTGTTGGTTTCCATAGGAAAAAGCCTGCAGCCATGGCAGGTGCCTGCTTCACCCTGGGGCTACTTTTTCAGCCCACTGGTGACTGCTTTCAGTGACTATTCTAGAGCCAGAGGCGGAATATGTGTGGACTCTATCCCGTCCTAGCGACTTTTAAAAATCTATAAGTTATTTCAAAAACACAAGAAAAAAGCAGTGGGGCTAGAGGGGGACTCAGTGGGCAGGAGGGGCTAGAGGGGAACTCAGTGGGCTGGCTGCTCTTCCAGAGGACCCAGGCTGACTCTGCTAACTCCAGTTCTAGGGCATGTGGCTCATAAACACTCATGGCAGGCAAACTACTGGTATACAAACAGTAAAATAATAATTTATTTTTAAAAGCTTTAAGAAAGGGAGGTCAGGTTTGGGCATTGTGTGAAATAATTAAAAATAATCTTAAAATGGCAAATTAAATTTAAAGGGTAACTCTGAAAATCTTACAGTTTTGTCAAAGAAGTCTGTGTAAGGATTGAGCAGGTTTGATGAGCAGTGGCCCCGCCCCTCTGCCGCCCACTCTCATCTCTAGTGGATTGTTAGGGTGGGAGAGGGGTGTGCTGTGCTCTGTGCTCCTCCGCACAGGGGTATGTCTCTTAGCCTTACAAATAAGTGCATTTAGCTGTTTTATATTTTCCTCCTTCCTCATCCCCTCACTCCCTTCTGCCCTGCCATTTCTTTCTCCATTGCATGTGGTATGCCTTGTTTGAATGACAGACCCTGTGACAGTTACCCAGTGTGTGGGTTGTCTGTTGATTTACCTGTTGTTGGCTGAGGGCTTTCTCCACCCTTGCAGACACTGAATTTAAACAGTGTCTGCAGTGACAGGGGTCTCACTAATGAAGGAAGCAGCATCTCCTCAGACGGTGGAAGATTTCACACTGAATATGCCTCTTCATGGCCCTCAGCTATGGAGCCACACATGTAGATTAGACTTGGGTTACTTTAGTTTGACTGCTTTCGTACAGGCGCTACACACAGGGCATGTACGGCTGGCGGCAGGCCATGCCCTGTTTAATCGCTTGCATAGGTGTTCTCTGATTTCCATACACAGATGATTCAGGTATTTGTTGTGAAGTGTTCCATGGGGTAATATTTTGAGGCCCTGTGACTCTCCTGTTCCCCAATAATCTTTCACCTAATAGTCTTACCATCTGTGGATAGTTCTTGCTTGGAACATTTGTTACATTGGTATTGCAAAATGATGATTTTCCTAATACTGTCTTTTTCCTCTGACTTTATTAATTGGCATTCATCTATGAAGAAGTTTTCCTCTTTTACCCTCAGCTTTTATAATAATAATTATTATTTATCTTTACTGCAGACTCATGGATTTATTTGTTTCTTTTTGGGTAATAGCTTTTTTGACACATAATTCACATACACTCAAATTCACCCATTTAAAGTGACCATTTAGTGGGTCTTAGTGTCACCACAGCCAGGGAACCCTTGTTCAGTAATTATAATATTTTTATATTGTTTGGAGTGTCACTTCCAAGATGGGGTCAGTGGGAGCCTCTCCAGGCCTAAGTCTCTGTTGTCACTGAGAACCTTGTCTCCTGTTGTTACAAGTCATTGCGATCTTACCTAGCTGTACTGGCCCTGGCTGATGTTGACGGAAAGTGTATTTGAAACAATGTCTGGGTAATAGGAACATCATTGCATTGAAGGTCTCATCTGGACTAGAAAAATAGCTAAATGGGTTATTTATTCCTTCAGTTTCCATCTATTTATCTCAGAAAATACATCAAGTGCATGGGGGCATTGTTAGTTCTTGGTAGGTGACCATGAGAAATGCTGGCAGGCGCAGGAATGAGCAATCACTGGCCAGCAAGTATGTCCTTCTCTCTCTCCGAGTTGAATTTGGAGAAATGCTCTGACAGGAGTTCTAGCAGGAGGAGGAGTGAGGAGCTGGGCAGGTGGATGCTGGGAAGCGTTCTATAAGTGCATGCTTAATTGTCACCAGAATCTCTTGTAGCTGGAGTATTTTTTTCAGGTGGTACTAAAGTCTGCCTTTGAAGTTTCTACCTAGAATCACACATGCAGACCCTCTTGAGGCTGGCACTCCTTGCGACCCCACGTCTAGCTTTAGACATAAGTTAGAGGGGCAACAGACTTAAAGCTGAAGTAGTTTGTTTGCAATGATCTTATGCAAATTTCAAGACAGTATCACCTAGAAACGGTCAGTGCTGGATAGAAAAGATAAACACACATCTGCAACACACACACACACACACACACACACACACACACATACACATAATACACATGACAGTAACAAAGAAAAAGGCATGAATTTGAGAGAGAACAAGGAGGAGTATATGGGGATGTGATAGGGAAGGGAAAGAGGGAAATGATGTTACCATAATTTAAACAATTATTCAAAAATATAAAATAAAATAAACCACCTGATACTCATCCTCCTCGATGCCCTGGTGATACTGTATAACATCCACTAAGCTGTTTACTGTAGACTTTTGCTGAGCACCAGAGGTAATAAGAATGACTATAGCATGCAGTCCGAGCTAATGTGTGGATATAAAGGATCCTATTGCTCTTAGCATGTGGGGTTTCAGTTAGAAGGTCTCTACTCTCCTTACCCTCGTTGCAAGTAAAACTAGCCCCATCCTTTTAGCAGGGCACCTACTGCAGTTCCTCAGAGTGAGACAGTACTAGACGTGGTCTGCTAACAGCGAGTAAGTACTCACAGAACTCACTAAATTAATACCACGCAAAACAACTCCCCCAAGTAGTTGATTTCCTGTTTCACCTCTTAGAGAACAGTAAATAGGTCTCACCTCATGGTGAGACTTTTTAGCCATTGCTCAATATATATATGACTTTGTTAAGTTGAAGTGGCCTCCGAATGTTCTCCAACTTGCTTGTGTGTCTGAAAAATCCTGTTATTTATATTCCATTTCTTAAAATAAAAAATTGGAGCCATCAAAATTGGCAAGCGTTAAGCATGCTAATTAGTTCAACGTACTGACCAATTCTCCGAATTATTAGTTCAAAGGAGCGTGTGGACAGGGATGAAATTAGATTTAGGCCTTTTTCACTCTGGCTGTTTTAGGATCCTCGGGGTTGCTTTGATCTGTAAATAACAGCTGTTTCTTCATGCATGGTTCAGGGTACATGAAACACGTTCCACACTGTTTCTCAGACTTGGGACTCATCCTTATGATCCTAAACTGGACATGCATACTTTAACTGCAGCTCCCATAGAAATGCCAGCTTGAATTTGTAAACAGTTTTATTTTCTTTATTTTTACATAAGTGGAGTAGCATAGTTATAAGGTACTACATAAAGTTTACTCTCTAACTACCAGAATATACTGAATTTTAAATATCACTTTTAATTCTAAAAGCTGAGAAAGCTGTGAACACATAGATTATGTTTATATGTGTTCATGTTTATAATTTTATAAACACATAAAAAGTTATTCATATGTGTATATGTGTATACATATAACTAAATATTTTAAACATCTACTTTGTGAAGATTAATGTGCTTGTCTTGTTTGGTAAGTATTTATTTAAAGTTAAGAACTATTTGATAACTAGAATTAAGGTCAAACCTAGGCTATTTCACTTCAGTACACAAAACAGTGTTTTTTACTTAGTTATTATAATTTGTATGCCTTGTGGCCCATGTGAGGAGGGTTTAGAACTGGGAGGATTACTTTAAAGAAGGGCAGGAAGTGAATGGTAGAGGAGGAGCGAGAAGCTTAAAACCAGGACACTAAGAACCAAGGCTGGCCCCAGCCTGCTGTAGTGTGCAGCAAAGCCAGGTGACAGGAGTCCAGCTAGTGTCCTCTGCATCCTTCTAGTTACACATAAGACTATTACACATAGAAGTGGACAGGGGCTGCAGAGCTGAGAGCAGCTCAGAGAGTTCACTGCTCTTAGGGGGACCTGTGTTCATTTCCATCAAAATAAAGTAGAGTCTTAAAAGAACGGAAATAGTCATGGCTTATGTTAATTCTAGAAGTGAGATGCCATTTTTCTTAGTGAAGCCTTTCTGTTCATTACAAACGATGCAGGATTTAATAGTGTGTTCCGCTCGTGGCTTTTCTTTACTGTTCACTATACGGGGCATCAGGAAACAGAGTCCCTGCTGCAATGATGTAATCTGCTCTCTTGAGGCTTCCAGAGCTGTCTAGTCATCCTGACATTGGTTTTGTCCGTTTTAAGATGGTAAGCTGCAATTTGTCTCTGTAATAATGCTGTGGGCACACAACACTGCCTTACACTGTGGTGCAGGGCATGGTAGTGCAAGGTACGGTGCGGTCCACAGTCTAAGCTTCTCGTTATCCGGCTCAGTTAGAAAGTTTGCTGAGTCCTGGGCTCACTAATCTCCAAAGTACGTTCTGTGTCTTGGGTGGGTTTCCTTTTTTGTAGAACCCCTTGTAAGTTCCAGGGCCCAAAGGTCTTTCCCATTGCCAGGTCAGTTGATCATCAAGAGAGGAAATACCCATCTCCAGGTGTGGCGCCTGGGCCAGCAGCATCACCATTACCTGGGAACTTGGTGGACATGTAAGTCCTTAGGTTTTGCCCCAGACTTTTGAATCTGGAACTTTGGGGGTGGGACCAAGAGTTTGCATTTTATTCCCAGCAGGTGACCCTGACCCTGCTGGATTCTGAGATACAAGTTCAGTGAGGAGATTCCCATGTGGGGAAGAGGCTCACCTGGCGCTTACAAGGCTTTGTGACACCCAGTTTCCACACAGCAAAACAAACAGCAACCAACGCAAATCCCAAACAAGTCAGAAAAAACAGGTGGCTGTGCCGTTTTGAAATAAAGACATGTTGGATAACATTGCAGGAACTGGGGGGACAGGTTTTTGTTTTTTTGTTTTTTTTTTTTTTTTTCATTTCTAGCAAAGTTTCTGTCATGAATTGCAGATTTTTATCTTTAATCCTCCGTACATTTTTTTATTTGTACAAAGTTACATGGATTGATGTTTTGATGTTTGTGTATTGGCACTTGGCTCACACTTACCCCTAACCTCTCTCGATGCCTTGTTGTTCTTAATGGACAGTAACCATGGTTGATTACTCCATGAATCTTTCTCCCCCATTATTCTTGGTAGTAAGCTACTTTGAATTATTTTAAAGCTAAATGATTTAAAATAGTTTTCAAGATAAAAGAATTCCATAAAGAATTATTTTGATTTTTACAGAGAACACTTGGAGAAAAAATTTAGCCAACTTGCCTGCTGTGGCTGGATTTCTTACTATTTTGAGCAAGGTCCATGTTGAATGAACTTCTTCCTCTGTGCACCCCTCAGATGTGCCTGAGGGAGAGGGAGAAAGAGAGAGAGAGAGAGAGAGAGAGAGAGAGAGAGAGAGAGAGAGAGAGAGAGAGAGAGAGAGAGAGACACACATACACACGGAGGGAGGGAGGGAGGGGGGATGGGGGAGGAGGGGAGAGGGAGGGAGGGAGGGAGGGAGGGAGAGAGAGAGAGAGAGAGACAGAGAGAGACAGAGACACACACGGAGGGAGGGGGGAGAGAGGGAGAGAGGGAGAGAGGGAGAGAGAGAGAGAGAGAGAGAGAGAGAGAGAGAGAGAGAGAGAGAGAGAGAGAGAGAGAGAGAGAGAGAGAGAGAGAAGAATTGCACGTCAGGAAAGCACCACAGGATGACATTGTTATGTGGAGAATTGCTTTCATCTGAGATATCTCACACCTGCTTCATTTGGCACAGTGTCTCAACAATCAGCAGACAGCCTGCCAGCCCAACCCCAGGCTTGTGGATATAGTATCGAGGACCATCATTACCATAAAAACCACTAGTGCTATGGGAAAACCCAGGGTATGCAAACTGTTAGGCAACTTCATTTTATTGAAGACAGGCTCGAGTGTGTGTGTGTGTGTGTGTGTGTGTGTGTGTGTGTGTGTGCATGACTGTACATAAACACACATGCTATCTGGAAGTGTATGCCATGTTGTCTCCTGTGTGCACACTTACTCACTCTGCACACTGTCATATATAGGAAGTGATAATAGCTCTTTGCAAGTGTTTCTAAGATCCATGTGTGAGCCTCCAGTCAGGAGCAGTCTTCTATATGCTGTGTTATGCACTAGCTGCCTGAGTCTTCTTTTCCAGGGTCCAGTGTGAAGGGAGGTACTCAGGTGTGGTGGGCGTGGGCTCCCGTAGACAGTGAGAATGAAGTGTCTCCTGATGATGTCGTTAGATTCCCCGGGCTGCTTTTCTGCTAAGGAGCTGGTTTGGACTTTTAGGCTTCGGTGCTGTGCTTTAATGTTGATCGGACAGTGTGCTTATTTAAAAGTCATCATAGCTGTTTGTGAGAGTCCTTGAGAGGTTTCCTCATGCTGGTAGGTTCTGGTAAGGGGACTGTTTATTTGCTTCGGTTTTTCCAAGGGCGGAATCAGACTTTTTCACATTTTATCAATGACCCATTTGGCTATCCCTGGGCCAGCTCCAGTTAAAAATAATAGTATTTACTATTTAATAAACCGCCAGGCTTTGCAGCCATCTGGAACTTTATTTTCCATGCACGCGGCATCTGAGTTTCAGCTGTTAGCCTTTCCCCTTTGCTCTGGGAAGGGTCAATTCTTTAAAGTCTTTGATGCTTGCTGTGTCAGCTCTTTTCATATTTTCAAAATGTCCGTGTAAAAGCGCTTTCATCCATTCATGCTGATAATTCTTTTGAACTGGAGGTTTGAACCAAACTAATCAAATTTAATTATAGCTCAAATCCTGTTACAGTGAACTCCAGTAGACTTCCAGGCTAGTCTTTTTCTTTATTTTTTTGTTACACTGGAATTCAGCCATTACCAATATTACATTAAGCAACCAGGCCATTGACCACAGTGTGGGAGACCCTTTGCAGTGACCAGGCTTTTGTTACGTTGATATGTGATATGATTTGAAGTTTCTCCTTTTTAAAAGAAATCATCAAGTAGAGCTTATTTTTAAAAAAAGAAAAAGAAAAGCAGAAATCATTACTTTTGGTAAGGTGGAAACTGACTTATTTTGAAATTCTGACTCAGAATTGCCATTTTCTGTGAGTCAGTCATGGTACTGCCCTTTGTTTGGAAGTGAATGTGAAGTTAGTGTATATATTAGGTGCTTTGACATTTGAGCTTCACTCTGATCTGCAGTAGATGCAGATCTTAGCTTAGCTCTAGGATGGTTGGCTACATCTTCCACACAGCAGAGTGCCTTTGACCGTAGCTCCAGGGAGACTCAGGTACACTGGAGCCTGCCACTGGAAAACCAAACTTGGATTCAGAGGGACCCGACCGTTCTGGGCAAAGACCGTTTCCTGAGAACGGTGGCTGACATTGGAGCAACCGCTTCTAGTTGCATGACAGAGAACCCTGGGTCTGTCTTCCATGTTTTTCTTGTCTAAGTGTTGTCATTAAAATTTAAGTCGAGGGGTTGGAGAGTTGGCTTACTTGTTATTCTTGCAAAAGATCTGGGTTCGATTTCTAGCATCCACATGGAGGCTTACCACTCGTTTAGGTACCATACATGCTTGTGATACTCAGACATATATTCAGGGAAAGCACTCATACACACAAAGGAACGTAAACCTCAAAAACAAACAAAAACCGTGAGTTGATAAGATATGTTGTCCTTGGTTACAGATTCTGAGAGCTATTTTGCTAAATGCCTATAAATGCCTATAGATCTCACGTGAGAATGCATGGAGGTGGTAGTTAGAAGACAGGCACTGAGGTCACCTCGGGGTACAGATCTCAGCTCCAACACCTGACACCTGTGTGGCCTTAGGCAAGTTATTTCAACTGTCTTCTCTCGTTTTTTTTCTTTTTAAGACTAGAACAAAACAATGCCTACCTGAGAATTATATATGTTCACACATGTGGGGTCTCAGGAGTTCCTACACATGAGGGGTTCAGGAGACTGCCCACATATATCTGTGTTCATACATGTGGGGGGCTCAGGAGAGTGCCAGCAACATATATCTGTTTACATACATGGGGGCTTAGGGGAGTGCCCACATATATATGTGCTCACTCACACGAGGGGCTCAGGAGAGTGCTGTGTGCCTGATGCTGTTTATCATGGTGATGGTGATGTTGCTGGCAGTCCCTGGAAAGCTTCCTTCCTGAGTCACCACTCAGCCCCTCCTGAGTATCTCCATGTATGTGCCCTGCTGTACCTAATCCATGTTTTCTCGGATGAGCTCACCCCCTGCAGGATGCCTGTTCTTAGGGAACCGCCCCAGCGTCTGAGTCTGCCTTCTTGTTGTTTGATCCCTTCCTAACTGGAGCCAACTGCTCAGTGGTGGCTCTCTCACCAGTCTACTCTGTTCTATCCTTCCATCAGCCCTTTTCCATCAACTCATTCAACTTAAATCAGTGTGTGTTTGTTAAAAGTGGATAGATAAAACTCAGTGTGTGCCCTGTCTATTCCAGAACCGCAGTGCTGCTCGCTAAGAGGAAAATGTGGCTAAAGTTAAGTTCAAGCCCTAAACCAAAAGTGATGAGAACTGAAGCCACAAGACTTGGGTTTGACCAAACTTTGCTTCCGAGTCTGAGACCACTCTTGAGCAGCATTCCTAGTCAATGGGATGAGGAGCCCACAAGGATACAAATGGATAAACCTATGGCTCTCCAGCAGGGCTTCAGGACCTGTAGTGGGAGTAGTGGTGTAGTGGGAGATGTTTAAAGCACCCTGGCCTCTTTACGTACTAGATGTAAGGAAACACAGGTCTTCTGGGTGGCTGGAAGGGCTCAGGCTGAAAGTGGAAAATGACGGTCATAGTGAAGCAGTTAGTGTTAGTCGCTGTGACTGCTTCTAGTGCTGTTTCAATCCCCCCTTTCTAATGTAACGTGCAGTGCAAGGCTGGCTTGGTTGACCGTAGAGCGGGCAGGTGATGTGTCTCATGAGGTCGTAACGCATGCCCGCTGCCGCTGCCATACCAGTTAGGTTCGAGTTACAGAAACATATCAACATAATAAACTGAACGGAGAGAATAAGTTCCCTTTGACTTGGTGTTTTGGTCCATGGTTGCTGATCCTCCTGCTTTGTGGCCTGCGGTGGGGTAGAATTTCATGGTAGACTGCACACAGTGAGATCCACTTTACTAGTGGCAGCCACAGACAGAAAGCTGTTGGAAGGAGCTGGGAGACCCCGGTGGGAGACTTCTCGTTTGTACTGCTTGGAAGAAGGGTGAGGGTGAGCGTTGTTTCATCTGTGTACTGGCTGTTAGTGCTGCAGCCTCCGAGGACGGTTTGCTCATTTCGGTAACCCCTTTACTAGTTAGGTTTGGGTTCTTGTGTTAGGTTTTTTTTGAGTTCTTTGTACAGATGTTAATTATGCATCAAATGTGTAGCTGGCAAAGATTTTCTCCCATTCTGTAGGCTGTGTCCATGTGATTGTTTATCCTTTACTATGTAAGAGCCTTTTAATTTCATGAAGATCCATTTGTCAGTTGTTGACTCTTGTTTGCATATTGACTAGTCTTATTCAGGAAGTGCTGTTTATGTCTTCGTCCTCCTCTTTCTTTTCTTTTCTTTTCTTTTCTTTTCTTTTTTTTTGAGATAGGCTACCTCTTACCCCAGGCTGCCTCTAATTCATCATGTAGCCAAGAATGACCTTGAACTTCTGATCCCTCTGCCTCCACCTGAGTGCTGGGGTCATGAGTATGGGCCACTGGGCTCAGTTTTATTATCTTGATATTTATCAGTTTCAGAGTTTCCAGTCTTATATTAAGGTCTCTGGTCCATTTGGGGTTGATTCTTGTGAGGGTGAGAGATAAGGAACTGGTTTTGTCTTCATGCGGATGTTCAGTTTTACCAACACTGTCTGTTGAAGAAGTGGTCTTTAATGGGAAGTTTTGTCATCTTTGTAAAAACCGGGGTATTGTAGCTGTGTTTGTATGTGGTCTTTGTTCTGTTCTGTAGACATGCATGTCTGTGTTTGTGCCAGTCCTATACGATTTTCTTACCGTGTCTGCAGTAGAACTTGAGGTTTTTGTAGAGATACCTCCAACATTGATCTTTCAGCTCAGGATTGCTTTGGCTACCCAGGATCTTTTATGCTTTTATATAAATTCTAGATTTTTTTAAATCTATTTCTATGAAGTACGATTTTCAAATTTTGTTAGTGATTTTACTGGATTCAGAGAATGTTTTGGCAAAATAGCCATTTTCAAAATATTAATGCTCTAATCCATGAGCATGACAGGTTTTTCCATCTTCTAGTAGCTTATTCCCCCCCCCCCATGCGCGCTCTTTCTCTCTCTCTCTCTCTCTCTCTCTCTCTCTCTCTCTGTCTCTCTCTCTCTCTCTCTCTCTCTCTCTCTCTCTCTCTGTCTCTCTCTCTTTCTCTCTCTCTCTCTCTCTCTCTCTGTGTGTGTGTGTGTGTGTGTGTGTGTGTGTGAACACGGTTTACTGAGTGTACTTACTGGAGGAAGACAGCAGGCTGGGAAGGAACTAGCAGCCTCTTCAGTGGTTTAATGATTTAATGTCAAGGTATTTCACATCCTTGGTTAGCTCCATTCCATGCAATTTTTAATTTATTTTTAAGTAAATTTGTAGAAAATATTTATATTTCTTTCTTTCTCAGCATATTTGTTTTTGGTTTGTGGGAAGGCTACTGGCTTTGATATCTTGATTTTCTATCCTGCTACTTTGCTGAACATATTGGTAAGATCTAAAAGTTTCCTACTGCACTCTTTAGGATCTCTATGTATGTAAGTTTTGCAAACAAGGAGACCCTTCTTTGTTTCCTGTTTGTATTTCCCCTCTCATCTTCCCTGCCCCCTTTTTTTCTATTGCTCTAGGTAAGGCTTCCAGTATAGTACCTAACAAGGATAGAGAAAGTGGACAGACAACCTGTCATGTCCCAATTTTAGTGGAAATTTTTTGAGTTTTTCATTTCTACAATGTTGGCAGTTAGTTTGTTGTACACAACTTTTATGTTGAGATATCTTCCTTACATTCCTATTTTCTTCAGGACTTTTATCATGGGCTGAATTTTTGTCAAAAGCCCTTTATGTATCTATTGATATGATCCTGACATTTGCATCTTATGGAATATATTATGTTTACTCATTTGGGCATTTTTAAGAAGTGTGTGTGTTCTATGTGGTGTATACACTCACATATGTGGGGATGCTTAAACCCATGTGTGCCTGGAAGCCAGGGGAGGATCTTGTATCTTGTTCTATCACTACCTTATTTCTTTGAGACAGGGTCTTTCTTGAACCTGGAGAAAAGCTGGCAGTATGCAAGTCCCCCAGGAACCCTCAGGTTTCCAGGTACCACAGGGACATAATTGCTTTTTATGTGAGTGCTAGGGTTTGAACTCAGTTCCTTATGCTTGTATGGCAACATTATTACCCACTGATTCCTCATTTTAGGTCCTGATGATACAATCTTTGAGAATAGCAGTCTTTCCGGACTCTTACGGGTTTGTTCCAGGAACTACTAAAGTGCTGGAAGATAAACATTCATCAAATGTCCTGAGATAATAGCTCTCTGATTCTTGGTCTTATGTTGTTGAAGAGTAAACAACAATAGCAGCAACAACAACAACAACAACAAACAGATACAAAACATGGTTGAAGGGTTAAGAGCACAGGCTGTTTTTCTGGAGGATCCTGATTCAACCCCGAGCATCCACGTGGTAGCAAACGACTGCCTGTAACTCCAGTTCCCAGACATACAGCGCCCTCTTCTGGCTCCTGAGGGAACTGCACACACATAATGCACAATTATACATGCTGGCAAGACATGAAAGAGTGTGAGAAAGTGAAAGCAAGCTTATTAAGCAAAGAACAGGAAGGGGTAAGGTTTCTGTAGTGGGGTCCCCAGGGCATTGGTGTGGAGTGCCATGTGTAGAGGCATTTTATAAGATTTATGGTAAAAACTGTCTAGACAAAGACTGAATTTTAATGAAATTGGTTATTTGGCCTGGGTTTATTGTGATCAGAGCCAGTGTGTGTGGAGGGTGGAGGTGCACAATTTTGGGGTGTTTTCTTGACACACCTGAGGAGATGACTATATACTACTTGCCAGATTATAGGCAAGTCATGTTTGAATTCCAACCTATCGTTCATTTATTTTGTTAAGTGCTGTCCTTGGGTTTGTCTACTGGCCAACCACCTTTAACTACCTTAGCTTGTTTTTGTGACTGTAAATTAAAATGGGCATCTTTGTTTATCTATTATCTCTTTGTTCTTTTTTTGCATTCAGTTTACAGTTTACCATAGGCCCTTACCCATACTACCCATGGGAAGCTGACTCCTGATCACTGATTTGGGATTGTTGAACTTTCTTTGTATCTCTGAAATGAAGCCATGCTGATCTTGGAGAGTGATCTTTCTGATGTGTTCTTGTATTCTGTCTGAGTGGTTTTTGCATCTATGTTTATCGGAGAGGTTGGAATATAGTTTTCTTGTGATTTATTTGCTATTGGCATGGGAGTAATACTGTTTCTATAAAACTCCTATGTATTCAATAAAATAGCTTGAGAAACATTGGTTTAAGTTTTTTGAAGGTATTGTAGAATTCAGCAGTAAATCCAACTGGATTTTGTTTTTCCAATTGAGAGTTTTTATTTTTATTTTTTAAAAATTACTGTTTTAGTGTTATATGTTTCCTTAAGTCGTTTGTCAAATCTTGGTTTACTTTTGGAGGGTCATATGCATCAAGAAATTTAGCCATTTCTTTAAGGTTTTTCATGTTTGATAGAATATAAGTTTCAAAAGTATAGCCTAATGATTTTCTGAATTTCCTTGGAACTTTGTTGTTTTTCTTGCTATTGATATTTTGCTTTACTGTATTGTTAGACCACATACAAGAAGTTATTTTTTAATCAATATTCTGTATTTGTTGTGATTTGTTTTATGTTCTGTCAGCTGGTCCATTTTAGAGAAAGTTTCTTGCGCTACAGAGAAGAATATATTCTCCAGTGTTTTCATGGACTCTTCTGTGGATGGTTAATAGATCATTTGATCTGTGATTATGTAACATAGACATTTCTGATTATTTTTCTTGGGATGCTCTGTTCATTGGTGTGAGTGGGTATTGACGTCACCACTGTTTTTGTGTTGGGGTAAATCTGTGTCTTCACCTCTCCAAATCTGTTTTACAAAGTTGGATGAACTTGTGTTTGGCACTTGCATGTTTAGATTATGATGTCCTCTTGGATTGATGGTGCTGTCTTTATCTTTTCTGACTGATTTTGGTTTGAACTTTTATTTTGCTGGAATTCAGAGTAGTAACTCTACTTGCTTTTCGATCCATTTCCTTGTAATGTCCTTCCCATCCTTTCAGTCTAGGGTTGCATTGTCTCTGATACATTGTGTTTCCTTCAGATAACAAATAGATGGATCTCGCTTTATAATTCAGTCTGCTAGTCTGTATCTTTTAATTGTGATATTTATTAATTGTGGTATTAATATTCAAGTTGTCATTGGGAGGGATGTATTAACTCTTGTCATTGTATTGACTTTTTGCAGTTGTTTGTGTCTTCCTGTTTTTTGAAGTGGAAACGTGAAGGGTTCTTTAGAAAGTCAGTTGTGTTGGTGTTTTGCTGGGGCAAACACAACAAAAAAAAGTGTTTTCCTGAAGTGGACACAGGTGGAAGGCTAAGGCAGACACGGGGGAAAAAAGGATGTTTTGCCAAAGCAAGCATGTTAAAGGACACAGGGTGAAGGACTCTGCTAACAACACACATGTATCAGTCCGCCTTACACTGTGTAGTTGTAAGGGATGCTATAGAGAGAAACGCACCAGCAAACTTCTGGTGGTGTGCCTTGCTTCTTGTTGTTTCCACAGACTTGGGCTGATTAGCAGAGCGATGTCAGCTAATTGTCAATGAAGACTGTTATACCTAGCAAAATGTGTCATGATTGAAGTGAAAAGACCTGTTCATGATGAAAACAAGCTGCAGGGTCATGGCCACTAAACAGAGACACTGTGCAGATACATGTGCTGAGGCAGGACCCGGGGAGGACACGTGATGTTTAGGAGTATAAGTAGAACTCACTGGAAGTGACCGAGGCTGAGCTAGGCTTGCTTACAGAACTAGCTGTGAAACACTTTTAGTCTAGAGTCTTCCCTGATCTTTGTTTGTCTGAGAAAGGCACAGGTGAAAACTTTTCTTGCCATTCCTCCTGAGTCCTCCTGCTGACCTGCCCTGAGGCTGAGGCCTGGCTGTCTCTGCTAGGTAGTGCCACCGCTGCTGATTCCTGTTTGCTATCTCAACTCTACCAAACTAGACTGCTGGTGTATCCTTGAAGCGTTTGTGAGTGGACCAAGCTACCGTTGCTGACCTTTGAACTGAATTGTCAATTTCCAGACAACACAGGCAGGAGTTGTTCCAAAGAACCTTTCTAAACAGGTCTACTTTCCTGTATCTTTTTCCTCCACTACCTCTGATGGGTGATGGGCTAGCAGGGAGGTTAAGGCATTTAAGAACCATCATTAAAAATAAGGTTTGACAAAAATTAAAGTTACAGCTTTTATTCTTTATCCTGTATGACTTAGTTTTTCCTGTAGCCTCGTGGGAAGCCTGTAGTTTCCTCAAGGATCTTCTGTGGAGCTGCTTAGTATCATGAGCCCTGCAGCTTGTTTTCATCATGAACAGGTGTTTTCACGTCACTCATGACGCATGGCTCTGCTAGGTATAGCACTCTCCATTGGCAATCACAATGCTTAGAAATTCATCATTCTGTGCTTTCCTGACTTTTAGGCTCTCTGCTGAGGAGTGTGCTGTATTCTTATGGGTTTGTATGTGACTTGACACTTTTCTCTTGCAGTTTCAATATGTTTTCTTTGGTTTTTTTCTGGTATTTTAACTGTAATATATATGATGTGGAATGGTTCTTTTCTGGTCTGGTCTGTTTGTTCTGAATGCCTCTTGAGTCTAGATGTTCATCTCTTTCTCTTAGGTTGGAATGTTTCCCACTCTGGTTTTCCTGGACATATGTTTATCTCTTTAGGCTGAAGTTCTTGTTCTCTCAAGTGAGTCATAAGTTAGATATTGTTGTGTTGTGCCATAACATTTGCATGCTGTCTTCATATTTTCTTATTTTATCTTTGTTGTCTGGATACTCTCATTCATTTGTCTTGATTTCCATTTTCAGAGTAAATTTTTACATTCAGACCTTACTGCAGGTGTCAGGTGGTGTTTTATTGTAGTTTCAAGTTGCATTTCTCTGGTAGGTGATGTTGAACTGTTAAGTAATATATTAATCACTTACTTAAATACATTCTTGTTGTCTGCATGTATGTTTTTTGAGGGAGAAATGTCTCTTCAGTTTATTTGCTCTTTTACAGAGATTTTTTTTTTTTTTGAGGGTAGGGTGCAGTGTTGGAGAGATGGCTCAGCAGTTAAGAGCACTCGATGCTCTTGCAGAGGACCCAGGTTTGATTTCCAACATCCACAGGGTGGCTCAAAATGGTCTGTAACTCTAGTTCTTAGAGATCTGGTCCTCTCTTCTGGCCTTCACAGGCACCAGGCACATAACATAAATAAATCCTTAACAATATTTTTATATTTTTACTTTATTTGTGTGTGTGTGTGTGTGTGTGTGTGTGTGTGTGTGTGTGTGTGTGTGTGTGTAGATGCTGGTGGAAGCCAGAAGAGGGTGTCAGATCTCCTGGAGCTGGAATTAGAGGCAGCTATGAGCAGTACTCCTGGGAAGTAAGTGCTGAGAACTAAATCTCCAGTTCTCCTCAAGAGCAAAAGTGCCCTTTAAGTCATCTCCCCAGCCCTGCGTTTGCCCTTTTTAATAAGCACTGGGCATGGTGACACAGGCCTGCAATCTTCACACTTCAGAAGCAGGAGGATTGAGACTTCAAAACCAGTGTAGACTATGTCGTGACGTCTCAAGAAAAGAGAAAAACAACAAATGAAACCAATCTATTCCCACTGCTAACACCAACAGCAACAGCACAACAAACAACACTGGCGACAGGACAGGCACTGGCATTGAAGCTCAGTGGTCTACACATAGCTCACATACAAGGGTCTGGATTTGGTACTGGACACTCCATGCACAACATTAGCCTCTTATCAGATGTATGGTTCCCAAATGGTCTTCACAGTTTCTTTACTTTTCTAATATCTTTCTCTGCTGTGCAGAAGCTTCTCCGTCTGATGTGACCCCAGCCATCCTCACTTGTGTGCTGTGCTTTAGGGATTTGCATGTCAGCACTCGTCACTTTTATCTCAGTAGTCAGGG
Source organism: Micromys minutus (assembly GCF_963924665.1). Lineage (NCBI taxonomy): Eukaryota > Metazoa > Chordata > Mammalia > Rodentia > Muridae > Micromys > Micromys minutus. Next base: position 50,957,267 of record NC_137972.1, on the reverse strand, counting down.
CCTTTAAGTAGATCACCATAAGCCTTCCGGTTTCTGCCTTTGCCCAGAGCTGACCCTGTGCTACAGCTCCATACCTAGACCCCCATGGGAGAGAGCTGGTCCCCCAGAAGTGCTGACACACCTGAGATCACAGGTAGGACCACAACTTGTGCTCTGTGGACCCCACCCGGAGCCCTCAGAACAGAGGAACTGAGGAACAGTCTGGGACAGGATCCTTCTCGTTTCCGCCTGTGCCTGAAGCTGACCTAGTGCCAGAGCACTCTGTACCCAGATTCCAATGGGAGAGAACTGGTCTCATAGGACACATCTGAGAGGACGGGAGACCACCACCTCTGCTCAAATTCCTAGCCTAAGAGGAACCACTGGGAGCACTCAGGACACAGGAACCAAGGAGCAGTCTGGAATAGGATCCTTCCGGTTTCTGTCTGCACCCTGGGCTGACCCTGTGCCACAGCTATCTACCCAGACCCTGCTGGGAGAGAACTGGTCCTCCAGTAGTGCCAACACACAGGCTTACAGGCGGGTCAAGCCACTGTCAGAATCAGCAAGACCAGCTAACACCAGAGATAAGCAGATGGCGAGAGGTAAATGCAAGAAGCTAAGCAACAGAAACCAAGGCTATGTTGTATCATCAGAACCCAGTTCCCCCACCACAGTCCTGGATACCCCAACACACCAGAAAAACAAGACTCTGATTTAAAATCTAACTGAGGATGATGGTAGAGGACTTTAAAAAGGTAATAAATAACTTCCTTTAAGAAATACAGGACAACAAGGGTAAACAGATAGAAGCCCTTAAAGAGGAAACACAAAAAAATCCACAGAAATCCTTTAGAGAATTATAGGAGAACAAGAGCAGAGCAAACAGGTGAAGGAATTGTACAAAACCATCCAGGATCTAAAAACAGAAATAGAAACAATAAAGAAATCACACAGGGAGACAATCCTGGAAATAGAAACCTAGGAAAGGATCAGGAGTCATAGATGCAAGTATCACCAACACAATACAAGAGACAGAAGAGAGAATCTCAGGAGCAGAAGATACCATAGAAAACATTGACACAACAGTCAAAGAAAATACAAAATGCCAAACGCTCCTAACCCAAAACATATAGGAAATCCAGACACATTGAAAAGATCAAACCTGAAGATAATAGGTACAGAAGAGACCAAAAATTCCCAATTTAAAGGGCCAGTAAATATCTTCAACAAAATCATAGAAGAAAACACCCCTAACCTAAAGAATGAGATGACAATGAACATACAAGAACCCCAAATAGACTGGACCAGAAAAGAAGTTCCTCAGGTCACATATAGTCAAAACATCAAAAGCACAAAACAAAGACTATTAAAAGCAGTAAAGGAAAAGATCAAGTAACATATAAAGGCAGACGTATCAGATCGTTTTGTTAGGTGTAGCAAAGAATCCTTCATCCTGTCTCCTTTAACATGCTTGCTTTAGCAAAACATCCTTTTTTCCTGTGTATGCTTCATGAAATGTTCCTTCAAGAGGAGTCTGCCTTAGCCTTTCACCTGTTTCTACTTTAGGAAAACACTTTTTTTTTTGTTTGCCCCAGAAAAACACCATCTAACACAACTGACTTTCCAAAATCAACAAATGGAATCTCATAAAATTACAGATCTCTGTAAGGCAAAGGACACTGTCATTAGGACAAAAGGACAACCAACAGAATGAGCAAAGATCTTTGCCAATCCTACATCTAATATTGGGTTAATATCCAATATATACAAAGAACTCAAGTTAAGACTTTAGAGACTCAAATAACCCTATTAAAAATGGGGGACAGAGCTAAATAAAAAATTCTAAACTGAGGTATATCGCATGGCTGAGAAGCACCTAAAGAAATGTTCGACATCCTTAGTCATCAGGGAAGTGCAAATTAAAACAACCCTGAGATTCTACTTCACACCAGTCAGAATGGCCAAGATCAAAAACTCAGGTGACAGCAGGTGCTGTTGAATGTGGAGAAAGAGGAACACTTCCCCACTGTTGGTGGGATTGCATCCGCACTTTGGTCATTCTTTTTCTTGAGCTGTGAATTGTATCTTGGGCATTCTGAGCTTTTGAGCTAATATTCACTTATCAGTGAGTGTTTTTGTGTGTGTGTGTGTGTGTGTGTGTGTGTGTGTGTGTGTGTGTGTGTGTGTGTGTGATTGAGTTACCTTATTCAGGAAGCTGTAAGGAAGACCAAACAGTTTTTATATTTATGTAAAAGAAAAAAGGATCTTATGTAGTCCAGGTTGGTCTCAAACCTTCTTTGTGGTAAGGTGACTTTGAGCTCCCGATTCTTTTTCTCCCCTCCCAAGTGCCACCCTCACAGGCAGGTACCAGACACCCAGCTTACTTTAAATGAATGCCAGCATATACTGGCAGTTAACCTTACCAGGGTTTTCTAAATGGGCAGTGAATGTCTGCTTTTCACAGAGGTTCTTCTGTAAGTGTGGTGTGGTCTTTGGACAAAGTATAACGTCAGCTGGTGTTGGAAAGGAAGGCCTGATCTCAGGCCTTACCTAAAGTGGATTCACATAGAATAATGCACCTGTGTTTGAACCAGCATGCTAGTTCTCTCCACTTGAAGTACTTCGCTGGTCCTTACAGCATCCTGAGAAGTTTTAGACCTTAGCTCATTTGGATGCTGTCCTGGTTGGAAGGAACTCTTCCAGCCCCAGCCTCCCTGGAGTGATGCTGATTTGTTGGGTTGCATCCCAGCTAAGAGTCCTGTCAACCGGCACCTTATCTCAAAAACACCAGGACCAAAATGAAGCTGGCACACTTGCTTTAAAGGGTTTGTATTGTTGTTACAAATGAACTATGAAGGTAGTTGTGGGAAGGGGTGGGGTATTTTGAGATGATCCTGTATTTGCCATGAGGATACCGCAGAAAATGTTTAAAAATGGAATTCTCTCAGCACATTTAGTTTTGTTAAAGAGTTATAATACATTTTCTCGTTGAGATCCATGTTTTCAATTTCTGGGATAAAAATAGGTCATTGGCTACAGTTCTATTCTCACTACTACGAAGCAGTTTTCTTAGCACACCCCCTTCCACCACAGATGTACTTTTTAGCGATGGCCTCCCAAAGCCTGGTGACAGAGCTTGTATTGGAACAAGTGTCTTGCTTTAACAGACTGCTGGGGCTCTATTTGTTTCCCATAATTTTCTGCATGTTTATTTCAAATGAACCATAAAATGACTCAATGCCCACATGTGGTTTTAATAACAAATAAGGGTTGGCAAATGAGTGTTGACTTAGAATTTAAAGTTTTATACATCTGCCATGACTAACCTCTGAGCCAGTTTGTAGTTCAGCCTTCAGTCTGTGTTAAATAATTTATCAGTAACAACTTGGATTTTTTTTTTTTGTTTTGTTTTTCTTCAGGTCAGTTTTTGGGGAATACTTGTTCATAATTAGAAAATACTTATCAATAAACCATTTTGGTGAAACTCTTCATAATAAATTCATTCCTTGTCAAGTCTTATGAAGTAGGTGTAAATATCCCTTAGGATCCTTTTTGTCCTGTTTTGAATTATTATTTATACTGCATCAAAACATCAATTTAGAAATAAACACAATATGATAAAACTATCTGTGCAAAGGTTGCTACTGAAATCAGATGTTGGGATCAGAGTACATTGTTATCATCTCAAAAGTCTGGGCACACATGGTTGTCTCTTCCTTCTTCCCTCTCTCTGGTGGCCCAGTGTTCACAGCTGCTGTGTCAGTGTGCCTCTCCTCTGATGTGGAAGATGGGCCTGAGAGATGGAGAGGTTGCCAGTGCTGAAGTGTGGGGAAGAGGAGAGGCCATGTCAGATTTATATGTCCTGCTGTAACCAGGCCTTAACTAATTTAAAGTCATGTTTAAAAATCGACATTGCATTAATAAAAATATTCTGAGGTAAAAAGAAATAATGTAAAGAGCTAAAATAATATTTTTATTAGTTACCAAAGTTCTTTTATAATCCCAATTTTATTTAGCCTCATATTTTATGTCCATGAAAAAAGCTTTTTTTTTTTTTTAAACTCAGATATTAGCAAGGGAGGAAAAAAAGAACAAACTTAGCAAGGAAACAAAACAAAAACCAGATCAAATTCATGTGTACAGGATCACTAAAACATGTAACTGGAGGGGTGCTAGACTGGGCCTATAGAATCTGCTGTCCCAATGGGGCTGCAGAAGAGCAGACACTTTGTAGAGTAAGGGTAGGTGGTGGCATCCTTGTGGACACCCAGATGACATGGGAAGGATTAGTGGCACCTTGTGATGGGGTCTGTATGGTGTGACTTTGACCTCCAGGAAAAGAAACTTCCGAGTGGCTTCTGGACACTATGGCCATGGGCTTCTTCTTCTAATCAGCCTTCTTTCAAGAAGATAAAAGTGTTTTAGAGCTCCAGTGCTTTCCACTCAAAATAACTTTCTTGTTACAGTAGTGTATTCAGCATTGCTTTATGTCATAGCTCTTTCTTCCTAATTTCTGAGAGTAATTCAACTGTATTTATATCATGGTTGGTCCTCTAAGAAATATTTGTTCCTTTTAAGCTGGTTTCTAATGAGCTGTTATTTTTATGTCTAGGGCACATTTCATGGCTTGTGAGTTTTCACAGTCTTCCAGGCTGGCTACTTCACATAGGATGGGGATGTAGAGCAGGTTCTGCACAGTAGCAGGTCAGATGGCCTTTTAGGCTTTGCATGCAGGACCTCTCTGCTGTATCTGCGTAGCTCTGCTGGGTACGGGAGAGCAGTCAGAGACAGTGGGTGCATGGATGCGTGTGACTGGTTTCACACAGCTTCAGTCAAAGGCAGCCTGGGCTTGGGAATGTTTCATCACCACCAGAAGAGTTCTCCTGTGCCCCTGTCCCACCATCCACTGTCCTCTTAGCCAACACCGTAGGCTGAAGGTGTGTGAAAATGAATCCCTTTATTTAGACAGCTTGAACTTTATGGAATTAAACTGTGGGTCTCTGTTGCTATCTGGCTCTTGTCACTGTTGCCCTCTAGTGGTTTTCTTAGGTCCATTTCTCCATCAGGTAAAGAATTACTAGATGAGAAGGTTCCAGTCACAGCACACAGCCAGGATATATCGAAGCAGAAGGATCACACAGTATTCAAAGACACAGACTCTCCTGTAAGGGACTGTAGGGGATTGGGGGTATACCAATCCTGGTTGGGGGGGCAGAGTCTGGCCTCTTATATTCTATAGAGTGGGACAGGGTTAGGCCTCCTTTCTCCTTCTTGAACTGGACTGGGAAAGATCCCATTTTGTGATTGGATAGGTTCAGCTGAGAAGTAGGATCTTACTGGATAAGGCAGGTTTAGAGGGATCTGAGACTCCTCCTGAGGAAATGCTGCCAAAAGAGCCTTTCTTTTGGACGAGAACTTGGGAGTCAGCCATCTTTGATCAAAGTGAAAGAGTCAGAGGTCAGCTTGCCTGATCCAGACCCTTTCCCTAGCTGTCTACCTATCTAGGACTTAAGTACAGTGGGTCTCAGCGTTCCCAAATCTGCCCCTTAGTATACTGACTCATGTGATGACTCCAACCATAAAGTTACTTTCATTGCTACTTCATAAGTGTAATTTTGCTACTATATGGAATTCTAATGCAAATATCTGTATTTTTTCAATGGTCATAAATGACCCCTATGAAAGGCTCATCCAACCCCCAAAGGGGTTGTGACCCACAGATCAAGAACTGCTGCTTAATTGTCTCCCATCTTTCTTTAGCTTCACACATTGGAGTCCAGTCACACACGCAACAGTTGCCTCTTCCTTAAGGTCATTGAGTGGTGTTTAGTTGAGTAAAATGTGACCATTGGCTCATCTATCCACACAGGCAGACATTTTGGCTGTCAGCTGTGATCTTAGGTTAGTAAAGCAACACTGTCCATTTTTTAAAATAAACTCCTTTTCATTTACTTATTTATTTATTACTTCTATGAGTGCACAGTATCTGTCCTCAGACACACCAGAAGAGGGCATTGGATCCCATTACAGATGGTTGTGAGCCACCATGTGGATGCTGGGAATTGAACTCAGGACCTCTGGAAGAGCAGTCAGTGCTCTTAACGTCTGAGCCATCTCTCCAGCCCCTGTACATTTTTATACACATCTTTGTATAGATATTTATTGTAAGTACTTAGTCAAACATGTGGTTAATATGGTATGTAAACTGGACAGCCCTGGTGCCTAAAATTCTAGCACTTGGGAGGCTGAGTCAGAGGGTTGCAATTTCAAGGCCAGACTGGGCTATGTGGGGAAGCTTTGTCTAAAAAACAAAACAACAAAACCAACTTCCCAGAGTGACCGGGCCACGTTAGACTTTTCCCAGTCATTTGAGAGCTCTAGTTGCTCCACATCCTTGCCAGTGTTAGGTATTGACAGTCTTCACCACTCTGAGCTCCTCGTTCCACGATGCAATCGCCTTATTTCTTTCTTGCGTGGCTGCTCTGGCTCAGCCCTGCAGTCTAATGCAGGAAAGGTGGGTTCACATGCCCTACCCAGTCCGCACATACTCTGAACGAGGTTTTGGAAGAAAATGGCTGGTGCGTGCAGCTTTAATGACTAAACCGTTTACAGTTTTCCATGGGAACAAGGTGCTATGCAGAGGACAAATGTCTGCCAACAAAGTAAATCCGTTCTTTGCCCCTTACTCTTGCCTACCTTCCAGTGTGGTATTTGAAACAGGCATGATTTATTCTGATACCGTGAACATGCCGCCCTTACCCATCAGTACCTCTCCCCTGGCCCTGGATGTCCAAGGCAGTTCGAGGGTTGTTGTAAAAGTGCTGTGTAATGTTTCCAATTCTACTTCATGGTGGTCTGATAGGATGCAAAGTGATATTTCAGTTTTCTTGAATCTGTTGAGATTTGCTTTGTGTTTGAGCATGTGGTCAGTTTTGGAGAAAGTTTCTTGAGATGCTGAGAAGGTATTTTTTTGTGCTTGGGTGAGATGTTCTGTAAACATTAGGTCCATTTGGTTTATAACATCAGTTAATTCCAGCATTTCTCTGTTTGCTTTTTGTTTTGCTGTCCCATCTGTTGGTGAGTGTGGGTTATTGAAGCCTCCCACTATCAGTATGTGACTTTAGCTGTAGTAGTGAACCTGGGTGTCCTTGTGTTTGAGAACAGCAGTGTCCTCCTGGTGGGTTTTCCCTTCTGGTTAGTTTTGGTTTAAAGTGTATTTTGTCAGATATTAAAATCCTAACCAGCTTGCTTTTTGAGTCCATTTGCTATTTCCATCCTCTTACCCTGAGGTGATGGCTACCCTTGATTTTAACCTATGCCTCTTGACTGCAGCAGTGGAGTGGATCCCCTTCTCTCATCCTTTTGTTAGCCTGTGTCTTTAGTTGGGAGTTGGGCCCTGATGTTGAGTGATACTTATGAGCAGTGCTAGTTGGCATCTGCCATTTGGTTGTGCTCTGCCCGCCCCCCTTCCCTGGTTTGGGATTCTTTGTTCTCCATGTTTCTTGGCTGTGATTAACCTTCTCAGGTTGAAGTTTTTCTTCTAATAATTTTCGAAGGGCTGGATTTGTAGATAGATCCTGCTTACATTTTGGTTTTATCATGGAATGTCTTTCTTCACTTACTGTGATTAAAAGTTTTATGGGATAGACTGATTTGGGCTAGCATCCATGGTTGTCTCCAAAATCATAGAAGAAGATTTTCCTAACTTTAGGAAGGAGGTTTCCATCCAGGTACAAGAAGCATGCAGAATACTCAATAGACAGAACTGGAAGAGAGACTCCCCTAGCACATAACAACCAAACACTAAACATACAGAACAAAGAAAGGTAGGCCTGTAGGGATAATACCTGATCATCTCAGTGGAGACTTTAACACGTGTGAGAGCCTGTGCTGATTCTGCAGTCCTATGGGCTGGCAGTGCACTGATCTTTCAGAGTTCCTTGCCCAGCTGCCACACCCAGGTGGCCTCTCTGAGGCCTGTGTGGGTGACACCCTGCAGTTTACTGCCTTCGCTGCATTCTTCTCTGTGGCGTTTCTGGGAACAACCTCGTAGTACAGATGAGTATTGATAAATGTCTTGAAGTGAAGAACCTGATGTGTATACCGGAGGGCAGACAAATAAGAAAAATTTAAAGATTAATCTGGCAAGCCAGCCACTTACTGCTTTTAACTGCCGTGTGTGTGTGTGTGTGTGTGTGTGTGTGTGTGTGTGTGTGTGTGTCTGTGTGTGTGTGTCTGTGTGTGTGTGTGTGTGTGTGTGTGCGCGCGCGCGCAACCTAAAGCAGGGATGGTTTATTTCTCTTATCTCTCTTCACTATGTTAGTTGATACACTGAGTTACTTCTGCTCAGGGAGGATGATTGTGACGACTTTATAGAATATAAAGATGGAGCTGCATTGCCTGTGTCTGGTCTCCACATTAGTGATGGAGTGATTGACTTCCGTGTAGTCTCTAAGATTTATTTGAACTTCCGCATGCTCACTCTAATCTTCTTATCTTCGGTGCTTTCTTTTTCCCCTCATGCCATATTGTGCTTAATTTGGAAAGCTGCCTTACAGTTCCTTATTCACCTAAAAGGAATTCATCTCAGTATTTACCTTGTTTTCTTTTTGAGACAGGATCATCTCTCCCCCGCCCCTGGGTGCTGGGATTAAAGGTGTGCCATCTATCCCACCCGACATTTCATCACATACTTTCTCTTTGTGCAGTGTTAGTAAGTGGATTGCTATGGTTAAGTTAAAGCAAACCGCAAGGTGTTTACTGTTGAAATTCTGTCCTGATGTGCAGTTGCTAGTGGGCTTTGGATGGCTTTTGTTTGAACCTCCCCTCTTCTTAAAAAATAACAGCCATTTCGAACAAGGAGATTTTTATGTATCTTACCATCGTTTGTCCTTATTCACCACTGGGATTGAACAGAAAGGGCTAAGTATTCAAGAGGGGAACAGTTGTCATTGTGGGACACTGGGGTGGGAAAGCCTACCTGAAGCACACTAATTTGGAAACTACCATGGAGCAGAGGAGAGCTCTCCCTTGTTCCTTGGGAAGGGAGCAGGACTAGCTTTGGATCTGCTTCTGTGCCGGTGGCAAGCTGGTCACCTTTAAGTCGTGGGTGTTAGTAATTTGTCTTGTTTCCACAACAAAACATTGGCAAAAGCAATAAAAGGGAACAAGGGTTTATTTTAGATTATGGTTTAAGTGGACACAGTCCATCCAGGCAAGGAAGGCTTGTGAGAGGGAACTGAAGACAGCTGCTTACATGGTTCCAGTCTGGAAGCAGAGCACCTAGGCTGAATTCATTTTCTCGTTTTTATTGTGGCTAGGACCCCAGTCCTTGGAATGATACCATCCATGTTTAGGGTGCATTGTCCTACTTCAGATAACCTAGTCTACATAATCCCTTACAGACATGGCCAGAGACTTATGTCATAGTAATCTTAAATCTTTCAAAGCTAACAATTAGGACAGACCATTATAACCTTGTAATTTTGATTCTTGCACATTTCTTTGAGTTTATAGAGAGTTGCTGGTCATTTTTGTTAAGTGTAATGTAATGACATTTACTCTTACAGTATAAGTTTTTGTTCCTCAGGTTCCCTAAATCATTCATATTGTATCTATTCTAGCTTATAATCTAGCCTTATTTATTTAAAAAGTATCTTGTGTGATTGTGCTATGGAATAATAAAATTATAGAGGTAAATGATACCTTAGAAGTATTTTTATAGATCTTCAGTTATAAATGACTTTACTATTTATTAGACTACAGGGTTATTTATCTTATGGTTATAAGGTTAGAAGCATTGATTGAATTCAAGCATAGCTGTTGCAGTCCCGACAGGTAGGTCCTGCTTATGATATAACTGTGTATATTGCCCATGTCATTAGCGATGCCAGCACTTGCTGCTGGGACATCTGAGTTTCGTTTTCTCTAGTTCACCCAGGATCCAGGATCCCCACATACACTCTAGGATAGAGTGGCTGCCATGCTTGTTGCTGAGTGGAATCCATGTTGAATTGTAGCAAGATCCCCTGCTTCTGCCTCTTTGATGGTAGGTGGGTTTACTGCTACCCACTTATTAGTGCCATGGGCCTTAACAGTCTTACTCAATCAAAACATCCTAAATGGAGGCATCAAACAGGTCACAACGTTGACTCATTTTGTAACTTTTGGTGCAATAAAATGGGTATGTTGTATCTTGTAATGGAAGGCCTCTGAGTGTAGCCATTCCTCTTCTTCATCTGTAAAGCATTGTAGAACACCAGCTTGTATCTGTTTGGGTGTGAGATTCTATGTTTTAGTGAAACACCAGTGTTCTTGCACTGCAAACCAACATGGGCAGGGGAGGCAGCTCTCCAGTAGCAGATATTCTGACCATGTTAGGAACAGCATGGGGCTGTGCGTGCCTGACAACTGTGGGACCCACCCCACAGTGGTGGTTTCCTCCTACCGTGAATGACAGCAAGCAGCCTGCATGGCTTTGACTAACACTGATGCCTTTTCATACGTCAGGAGTTTATCTTTGAGGGACCTTTCGGTACAAAGAGCCCAAAATGAAAGTATGTATTCAAGCATTTACAGCATGTTTGGTTGTCTCAGTCAGTCAGCTAATCTTATTGTAGGGAGTGACGCTGGGTTTACTGTGGGCCAGGTGCTCCAGTATATTTTATATAGGTTGCCTCTTTCAGCTGAAGAAAGAATTTTATGCATAACTTGCAATCGAGGCAAAGGACAAAATGCTTATCTATGGAATGAAAATTAAAGAGTCTTAACAGCCAAATAAATTCAGGCAACATTCTGTGTAGTCTCTTGGTTTATTTTAATAAAAGAAAAGTGAATAATTCTAGAAATGGATTTTTACAATCATTTAAGCCTTTTCATTTACAGGCGTGAAATTTAACGTTGTTGTAGAAAGTGATGTCTTCATATTTGGGAAGGAAAAGTCCCAAGTGGAAACTTAGAGGACTCTAAGTCGTGCCTGCTTCTTCTCTTGGCTGCATCTCACAGCACAGTGTGATTTCTAAAGGCTGCAGACAAGTTCTTAGAAGCCTGTGCATGGCCAGGTTTTTGGGTTTGGTATTTGATTTTATTGAAAATACAGCTCTTGAGTTTCAGGATGGTCAGTGTCAGAATTAATTTAACTTCTTGTGAGACTTTGACACATAGGGTGGCTGACTGCTTGCTTATGCCGTGGACCAGTTTCTCAAGATTTTCATTTGTCAAATTAATCCAGACTAGTGACACTGACACACACTCCACTGCTGCTTTGCTTCTCTGTGACACTATCAGCCCCACACAGCACCGTCTGTTTTACACAGATGGACTGAGTTCTGACTGAGCACAGCAGCGGTGTGGGATACACACTAGTTGGCACTGCCTGCGGTCCGCATGGGCACAGGTACATGGTCTATACCTGAACGAAACTGCATAGAGACCACAAGACGGGGGCCCCTGTGCCCGAGTGTCACCTCTGCTGGCACTGAGTGTGCCAGACAGGGCAGAGATGGGAAAGCGGCCCCTGGCATCCACGGAGTTCATTTGTATTTTAGGAATGTAGGTGTAGCTTTTTTTTATTTTAGAATTTCAAGAAGTTCAGTAAAAAGCAAAGGAGTAGTTGTACTGTGTAGGAATCCACAGACACACATGGTTAGAGGCCTTTGAAGGTAAAGGAGTAGTTAGGGCTCTGAAGTCAGATGGTCTGACTCGAGTTCCTAACTGTATCTTTTGGGAGTTTCATGGTTTCTTTGAACCCAGCCTGCTTACCTGTCAGCAGAGTGGTAACAGCACTGATTGGCTTGTTAGCAGGTTCAGTGAAGTTCAGCTCAGTGAGGACTTGGTGATTCCGTCCCACAGTGGGTAAACACTTTCTAAGTACTGTGATGTTGACCTTTCCTGATGGCTGTAGGTGACCTTCTCCCTCGCTCTGTTGGGTTTGCTGTGGTCTGCGTGGAGCACCATTTTCAGAGCTTTCCTTCTTCAAGGGTGCAGATGTTTCCCTCCTAGGCAGTCAGCAGGTTTCTGGAGTCGGCCATGTTGACATGCTTGCATAAGTGGCTCTGGATTTGTTTGCCTCCCTCCCCATCGATCCTCTTCTCTGTCCCTCTTCCTTCCTGTCCACCACCGTCTACTTCCTTTCCTTCATGTCTGCCAGTCCGTTCCTTCTCCATCTTCCCCGCTGTCCTCTCCTCACACTTTCCCCCACTCCTCCTTCACCTCTTTCCACTGCTTTTCTTTCTCCCCTTTGTCTTTCTTCACAATGTCTCCATCTTTCACCTCTTTCCCTTTTCCTCCCCATCATCCATTCTCTTCTGCTCAGGGGCTCTTCTGAATGCGCATACTGCTTGCTGAGGGTACGCCATCGTTCTCACATAGAACCTGGCCGGCCCTCACCGTGGCTGCTGTGGGAGATTGTGTCTTGTTTGTGTCAGCCTCGGCCATGCTGAGACTTTCTCTCCATTGCACAGGGCTTCACGGTGCTCTTGATGTTCCTTGAGCTTGAACTAGAAGAGGATCTATGGCCAGGGTTTATCATCTTCTAAAACATGTACTGAGCCTGCTTTTTTGCTTAATACTGGTTTTATTTTAGCCATACAATAAAATGAAACACTGTAATAATTCAGGATCTTGCAATAATGCCAGGTCAACCACTGACTTATTTTTAATCTAATCTGCATGATTTTTCTCTCTCTCCAGATTCCTTTCTCCTTGGTCCAGTTTCCCTTGTGGGAATCCTTGAAAGTAAGTTTTTTAATCCTCACGTGAAGATTTTTCCCTAGTGCCCAACAATGTGGGAAGCAATAGAAAAAGATCATAGTGAGTAGAAGTTTAAGTACTCCAAATTACTAGCAGCTGAGAGTTTTTCCATGTGACTTACGGGCTGTTTCAGACATTACCGAGAGTGTGTGTTGTTAGGTACAGCAGGTACAACCGACACTCACATGTTCAGGAGCTTCACTCTGGCCTGGACTTCACTGAACGGTGTGTGAGCATGTGTGGGTAAGTGGGCTCGCAGGAAGAGCGATGAGGGTAAGCGGAGAGACAGCAGGTGCAGACCCTCCCGCCCCAGGGCAGACAGAAGGAGCAGCAGGCGGCTGGGAGGCTCTGACTGCCCTTCACCTCTGCTGCTGACTCCTAGTAGAACTGGGAGCCTCAAGTAACAGCATCCTGGGGTTGGGGAAGATCACTCATCTGTTGAAATAGAAGGGAACACTTTCAGTATGTGGTAAGGGCTGGGAAGGTGGGAAGCAGGTGAAATGGGCTTGTCACACAGGCCTGACAATCTAGTTCAATCCTTAAAACCTACAGAAAGCCAGTATGGTAGTATATCGCAGGTTGCCTATGGCGAGCTAAGATGGCAGCAGTAGGCCGGGAGCCTGTGGGCTGTGGTGTGGAGTACACTGAGGAGAGTTCCCCAATAAGGCAGGCGGTGAGGACCAGTTACCAAAGGTCACCCTCTAATCTCCACACAGAGGCATGCACAAATGCACAGAAACTGATTAATTATTACATAAACAAGCATAGGCATTGCATTTGTTCTCCATCACTTGGAACAAGGATAGTGCTATGAATCTCATGATCTTTGCCAACATGGTAGAGGACGTAATAAAAAGACAACTGCATGGTACAGGTTGTCATCGTCAACTTCAGTGCTGCACTGAGCACATACACATAGAGAGCTGTGAGGAGTCTGCGTGTGCAATACAGACTGTATGTCTTGCTAGGATAATGGTCACAAAAGATGGAAAGTTCTAAGGGTTTATAAATAATGAAGCAGGAAGATGGAACCGAGGAAGGAGTTGGGGCTGAGGACAGCTCGGCAGTACAGTGCTTGACTGGCATGCTTCAAACCCCAAATTCAACCCCAATACTCCTGCAAGAAAAGGAACAGAAATAGGTTTGCTATGCATGGTGTATCTGTAGAAAACACTCTTTAAAATATCAAAGAGTTAGTCTGGACTCCAAAATAAATTCTATTTAAAGTTACATGTCAAAGAGTAATAAATGAATTCAAAGCATTGCTCTTTTTAAAAGTAAGCTGTAAGGCAGAGTCGGCAAGATGGCATTTGCCTTCAAGCCTGGTGGCCCGAGTTCTGTCCCCAGGATCATAGAGTAGAAGGAGAGAACCAACTCCTAAAAATGACCTTCTGACCTCCTGTTCACGCCGCTCCCCCATGCATGCACACACAGGCATGTGTGTGCCCCCAACACACAAATAACCGTTGGTTGTTACAGTTTTAAATAAACTAGAACACTCAACGTTTACTACATGTGATGGCTTTAAAAGGTACTGCAACTCATTTAATGGAGTTTCAGGGTCTTTTGTTGTCAAGTTTTAACATTTCCTTCATGGTGCAGGGTAAAAGCAGATTCCTTGGCCCACTTTTCAAGGCGTGATGTAACAGCTATCCAATGAGAAGGTCACATTCCCTTAGCATACCAGGTCTCTTTTCAGTGTGTGACAAAAGAACTGTGAGGCCAACAGCAAACAAGAGCCCTGTGTGAGCTCCTCAGTGACCAGCATTCACAGACTGCAGGGCCTCACAATAACCAGCATTCACAGCCTCTGTCCACGCCAACGCCCGGCACTCCGCATCTGCAGGAATGTTTGCAGCTCCAAAGATGGAAGTACGGGGTTGGCTCGCTTCTTTCCAGAACTTAAGGACATTTGTGTAATTCCGGCTAGCTAAGAAATTGCTAGGAGTTTTTGTACTATGTCACAGACTTCAGTACTATGTTTAAAGTTCTTTTTACATTTTTAGTTTTAGTTTTCTGGTTGCCTACAATCTTGTCTCTGTACTACATGTGTGCCTGCTGCCTGGAGAGAGCAGAGAGGGCACTGGCTCCCACGGAACTGTAGCCACAGAAGGCTGTGAGCTGCCATGTGGTTGCTGGGAATTGAACTCAGTAGGCTGAAAGAGCAGCTGTGCTCCTAACTGCTGAGTCATCTCTTGGTCCTGTTCAGTGCATGTGTGAAGTGGTACATGTTTTTAGTTCCTCGAGGTTATGCAGACTGTGAACAAGGTACATTAGTCTCAGGCTGTTCAGGGACTGCACTCACACTGCCCAGCTCCTGTCACTGTGTTGCCCCAAGTCCCCAGCAGCCACTGCTTTCCTTTGCCCATAAGCGGGCGGAGGGTGCCACATAGCTTTCCGTGCTCTGCTTCCTTCTCGCCTAGAGCGCTGTGGGGTCTTCGTATTGCTTTCTGCCCCTGCGGCATTTCAGAATGTGTGGCTTCATTCAATACTATAGACATCTGAGCTATTCCTAGGCTTCCCCAGTTATTCACTGAGTTTCTGTAAATATCCATGTGTAGTATTTGTATGGACGTATGCCTGCACCCTCAACAACCCCCACCCCCACCCAGAAAGCTGCCTAAGAGTGGTGTTCGTAGGCTGGAAAGAGGGTATGTACTTAATTATGTGAGAATTCATACAGGTGTTTCCTTAATTGCATAAAAGTCCATCTGGGTGTGTGTGGTTTCCAGTGCATTCTGCATTCTCCCCAGCACGTGTGAGATTCCGGTGCTCTATCCTTGTTACATGTTCATTGATTTGGAGAAAACAGCCCCTCTAAATAGTTGTAGACTACTGTTTCATCAGTTTTGATTTTCATCTCCCTCAAGGTTAAATAATGGTATACATGTTTTCATATAGTCTGTGGTTTGTTTTCTTACCATCTAAACATGAGATTGCAGAGTCTTTGTGGAAGCAGAAACCTTGTGGCCATTTTTGTGTGTTTATGGTTTTATCCACGTAAGTTGCTTTTGCAGTCATGTACGGAGATTATTATATGAGGTGATTTCTCTGTAGTGCTCATGTGGGGACATGACTTAGGAAACTTTCTCAGCCAGGACCCTAGCAGTACATAGTATGTAGTGACAGCGTGTGTTGTGGTGTGTGGACACCACTTTCCTAAAAGTTCTTTGTCCAAATCACAGTGGTCACCATCCTTTGAAACTGACTTCCTCCAGCTGTCCCCATTTCTGTGTTAACCAGAGTTATGACACTTTTTGTTGTTTTTGTTCTTAGTTGTTTATTTCTCAAGGCAAATACTTAATATATCACAGAAGAGAATTTTCAAAAGATGTAGAACCAATAAAACACATGTGTAGGGGTGTTAGTGAACAAAATACAAATCTTCCATGTATGATTATATAATTTATGAAATGTATAATTTGTATGATGATTTTTTTTACATATTTCGAATTCAAATTTATCACATGAACATAATTTGAAGTAAATGTATAGCACCCTCTCAGAGTGTGGTACACCTAGACCTTAAATCATTAATAACTCAACAGCTAAGAAGATAGCCTTGTGGCAACTTTTGGTATTTAAAAATCATTATGTTTAATCTTTACACACCAAGAAAACTTTGACCATTTCCATGTTACATTTTGTTTTACATGTATGTTATGCTTATGGTAACTAGTAAGATTTCAATGCATACTTTCAAACCTTTAAAAAAAATCAAGTACTGACAAAAATATATTCATATAGTTTTATGCCAAAATGCTTTAAAAATCTGTACATATATCTGTTTTTTAAAAATAAAGTTGTAAGAAAAAAAAGAATAATAGAAAAAAAAGACAGTTCCATATCTACTAAAACTCTAATGAGATTTTGTATGAAATGTAAAACTATATTTACTTCAAGTTATGACACTTCTTATTCTGACAGACTCTTCTCCTGGGCTTTGAGGGGCAAGTGGTTCTGACTTGTACATGTGTAGCTTGAGGCGTTTGCCTCCTCTGTGTGCCAGCCTAGGATGCTCAGCAGTCTCATTTGACACTTATAGACCAAGCTGGCCTTGAACTTGGAATTATGCCTCAGCCCGTGAGTGAGTGTAGGGGTTACAGATGTGTGCTACCAGGTCCAGCTTGGCTTTGCTCTGGATTCCTTAACTCCTTCCCCAGATGGTCAGGTGCTCTTTTCCTGACATGAGTAACAACATATGCCCCACAGTCTGCACTGCTCCCCATGGACTTGGGGAGCCCCACAGTCTGCACTGCCCTCATAGACTTGGGGAGCCCCACAGTCTGCACTGCCCTCATAGACTTGGGGAGCCCCACAGTCTGCACTGCCCTCATGGACTTGGGGAGCCCCACAGTCTGCACTGCTCTCCGTGGCTCCGTGGACTCAGAGTGCACACACCGTACTGCATGTGATTTATTCATTCGATGTGATGTTGCTTGTGTGTGAGGGACACTTACTTGACAAGTAATAGTATTATGTCTATAAGGTGTGTGACATTGTGTTTAAAACACATGTTCATCACACTGAGTGGCATTTTCCAGGGAACAGAGTGATAGAGAGGAATGGTGTAGCAAAAGCCTCAGGGCTGGAGAGACAGCTCAGCAGTTAACAGTACTGGCTGCTCCTCCAGAGGACCCAAGTTCAGTGCCTATGCTGGCTAGCTTACAACCACCTGTAACTCCAGCTCCAAGGAATCCGATGCCATTTTCTGGCTTCCTTCTAGCTCCCACGGATGCCCACGCATGCATGCCATGCAGTCATACATTTAATAAACTCTCTCCTAAACTGCATGTGCTCTGCTCGTCCCCTTAGTCTCAAGTCCAGCTAAGCATCATCACTTAGGTCTCAGGCTGAGTACCGTGCTAGTGAGATGATCCCCATCCACCCTCTTCAAGGTAGGGCCTTTCCTTGCTTCTTCCCTGGGGATCATAGTGCCCTTGTAGTCTTCTCTGGTATTTTAAGAGTTTCTTTAGTAAAGCACATGCCATCCCTAAGCACACTAACAGACATCAGCCGTGGGGTGAGCGGACACCATGGCAGGCCTAGGATGGAGGCCAGGATTTCTGTCCGCTTCCCATCATGTGGGACTTAGAGAGGAACGCCGGGCACGCAGGAGACTCTGTCCTAAGTCAGATAGGCTTTGTACTTGCTCAGCAATTTCTTACTGTGCAACAACAGTGGCCATGACAGGAATACTGAAACCATAGCCAGCGGTTCTTACAGTCAGGGTGCTGGGCCCCGTGTGACCACTCTGCTTGGGGGAGCTGGTGCTAACCTTTGTTTCTTTTCTGGAGATAGGTGTCATTTGCCTTCATTTTGTAGCTGTGGGAAGAGAGGGGGAGACAGAGACAGACAGACAGGCAGACAGAGTGCCATGCCACGCAGCAAGCCTTTGCAGCAAGCCAAAGCTCCGGTTGCAGGAGTGCTAAAGAGAGTAGCATCAAGCTCTGAGCCCCGGTGTCTGACTCCAGCCATTGTGTTCTTAACCCTTTCGCACGTGAGTTGTCAGGAAGCGCAGTGACTTTACTATTTCTCCTTTCATATGCTCCAGAGGTAGTAAGTTAGTCATAATCTCTTGAACCCCTAAATGCCGTTCTTAGGGACCAGTGAGTTTGTGCAAAGGTCACCCCAGAGCCACCCTTGTCTGTGTCACATTCCCTACAGCTGCTGTGAAGATGCATGGACATTGTCATTGGCCTGTCTGTATTTATGTTCATATTCCTCATGGTCTGCCTTTTGTACCAGGTGTTGCTGAGTGTTTCCTGACTGTTGAAGGTTAGTTTTCTTTCCTGGTGGAATTCTGCACAGGCTTGCCTGATTGTTGTACTGGCTGTTTTACTTATAGATTCCTTTAGAACTATATTCACAGCCATAAAAATATGTTTTTTTTTCTTTCTAAGCATATAGGCTTTCATTTTGCTGAGTTTAGACAAAGAGTATATGTTATATATTATTAAAACATATATTGAAATGTCCTGTAGGAAGGTCAAACTCTAAAAAACAAAAAAACAAAACCAGGAAACAATTCATAGTGTGGGAAGAGAAATGCTGATCACGTCCAGATCTGAATAGCTTTACATCAGGTAGAAGATGGCCCAGAATCACATAGCAGTAACTAAGAAAGGGAAACATTATCTGAGCAAAGGGAAGTCAGTTTGCTGGGCTAAGCCTATGATGTCATTCTCTGCTTCTTAGGATGGATAGGAGACTGGGGATGGCACACCCTCACTTCCCTTACACGGAGTTGTGCACAGTAGTTACTTGGATATTTCTCTATTTGGCAGAGGCAATGCTGTATGAAAACTATGTTTTCAAGTTAAAAGAGCAGTAACCTCTTGCTGATGATTGTGACTTAGTGATCTCTAAATATCTACCATTACCACATCCAGAAGCATCTCTTAGATGTTGAGTAGTAAATCACCATTCAGAGATGCTCAGCCTTCAGTTTCCATAGGCGCTGCTGGTGAGCTTGGGAGAGGACAGCATCTCCACACACAGGCTGCTGGCTCACAGCAGACCGAAGTACAGGCAGGTAGAGCCAGAACTGGTACCGTGCTGATCTATGCCTTTAACATATATATGCCAGCGTGGAGGACATCTTAAAGTAAGAACAGGGTGGCTTTATTTCCTGATCACTGACTGGGTCTAAGATTCTGTCCCAGTTGTTTCTCTGTTGCTATGGTGAACACTGACCAAATAAACACAGGCAAAGAAAGGGTTTATTTCAGCCTCAGTCCATCATCATGAGAAATCAGGGCAAGAGCTCAAGGCAGGGACTAAAGCAGAGACCTGTTGTTTGAGGAGATGTGAGCCAACGTGTATTCACCCAAGGCCTGGAACCCATGATAGACCACAGTATGGAAACCGACAGAATCTGCCTTGGGGAACCAGTGAGCTTTGTTAAGATTATATACAGGGTCAGGTATGCAATGTGCTGTGTGCATATGCTAAATTTAGCAGACATCAGTAGCTGATCACACAGCCCACATTTTGTCAAGATCACAATCTTGGAAAGCTCAGCAGAAAGTTGTATTTTATGATCCATGATGTAAGACCTACATTTTGTTCCTGTACTGCAGCATTCTCAGCCAATCTAAAAGTTCACATATTCCCCCTTCTTCACACAAGCTAAAGTCATCAAGTACTTGCCCTTCAGGTGTTCATGTAGGCATCAAGTTCTTGTCTGCTTCTTAAATATGAGGACCAGCTACACTCATGGCACCCCGGAGATGAAGGTAAGGGGTCTCTTTTGTAGTAGGTGCCACGCAAACATCCCACAGCTTCAGTCCAGCTGCACAGGGCACTGGGAGAGCTTTTGAAGGCTGGTGTTCCCAAGTGACTGCTCCATGATTTTCTGGTGCTACGAGATGGGCTTGCCCTTCAGCTTCCCCTTGTTAACTTAGTAAGCATCTTTTCTGAAATTTCAGTTTGAATTGTCACATAATGATTGTGAGTGTGCATGGGTTAGTGTGGCGTTTGCTACAGTACCCATTGTGTAACACTGAGCCTAGTGTCTTTCTCATGAGATGTCACTTTAGAGCTCTTCCTTCCAGAAACAGAAGGCAGGAGTATTAAAGCAGCTGTGCCATTTGTTGTCTCATAGAAAACATCATAAGCCTCAGTTATAACTTACTGTTTCTTAATTATTACTCAGCAGACATTGAGATGCTGTCGAATGAATATGACCTCTTCTCCCTTCTGCCAAAACAAAACAAAATACCCAAACAAAACTAATACAAAATGAAATAACAGATACAGAAAGTTCAGAGAACTTCCCAGTTAGAAAGAATATCCCAAAGGACACATCTACATAAACCACAAAATAAAATAAAATAAAATAAAATAAAATAAAAACAGTGTTCCCTAACTCTTACTAAGCAAGCGTGGTGCTGTAGTCATTTCTGCCTTTGCCCAAGAATGATACTTTTTCTGTTTAAGGCTCTTAGAAATTTGTATCTTCAACTTTCTCCCCTATCTAAGAAGGCATAGTTCTGAAAGCCTCAGTCAAGCTAAATTCAGTATTTTACTCAAAGTGCAGGTCAAGTGGAGGGAGAGTTCTGCTTACACATCCCACCCACAGCACCTTTCAGCCACAGCTGCAACCACAGTCAGCCTGTGGGCTCCGAATGATTCCTAGTTAGCAGTGGGGTGCGTCCAGTCTCCGTTACGCAAACTGACTGAGAGGTCCCTGTTAGCCCAGCCACCCAGTGCTGCTGCTGTCTTCCTGTTGTATTTTCTGCTCGTTTTGGTTTCCAAAGCTTATTTTAAAACCTCTGCCTTACACATATTGGTGTATGATTACTTCACAAGATGGATTGTCCGACTGAATAGATCAATCACAAGAGCTATATAGATTTGAAAACCTTCATGTTGTCTTAGCTGTCTAGCATCATTATTTTGAAATTGAGTAGATGACTTGGAAATAACCTATTATGTACCTATAAAACAGCATAGTAAAATTTTGTAGTCTTAAAGACAGGAAGTCAAATGAGTCCCTGTGAATAGACAGTTTAAAAGTCCCAGGTTGTGAATGTTGTGAGTCTCTACATAGAGAACTGTAGACAAAGTGACAAGATGAAACATTATCTTAAAAAAAAGAAGGAAGGAAGGAAAGAGAGGAAGGTGAGAACCCTTTGGGAAATGAAAGCAGCTCAGTTATCTGCATAGCAGTGCCGCCGAGTTACCAGTGAGAAGAGCTGGGCAAAGGTTTGTAGCGTGCATCCTTACAGACAGTGCATGAAGGCGTGCACTTAGTAGGTTCATACTGATTCTGTCCTCAGCTTTAATCACTGAGCTATGGGAGCTCGCAGGAGAGTACATCGGAACTCTGCTGTCTCTGTAACTCTCCTGTAACTCTAAAATTATTTTACAATAGATTTGTTTGCACATGCTGTTAGAAATATTTCCATCTCTCTCATATTAAGAAAGGCTTGCCTAAGGGAAACTGGAGAAGCTAAGAACATTCTGATGGCTAGTCTTAGCCCTTAAATTTGAATTTCTCTTTGATATAAATAAACATCTGCATAGTCATCATAGAACTTCATTTTTATTTGAAAAGAAAAAAGGGAAAAAACCATAGAATTGAGATGAGGATGCAAATACCTGGGATGTATAGCCTTCTCTATTTTTTAATTCTTACCTAAAAGTTGAGACTCCAACATTGTTTCTTCATGTGCGGGCCCTTTCTGTCCCTCCTTCCTTCACCTTCCCTGTCATCTGTCTGGCTCATAAGTCAGTCCATGGTCTCTTTGTAGCAGTGATTGTGTGTGCATGTCTGCCCAAACTCATCAAGGCTGAATAATTTTCAAGGCTGCCTCAGAAGCTGGGCAGAAGTAACGGGACCCAGCACCCAAGGCTGTTGTGAGACCACAGACGTGAGAAGATAGAGACTAGACTAAGCATTGTGCAGTATTCCGTGTGGTGTGATCAAATCACACCAGGCAGTACGCTCTCAGTGGGCAAAGCACTGTCTGCCATGGTCCCCAACTCTACCTGCATGATGTTTGCATGGTCCTCAGCTCATTACATGAACAGCATAAACGTGTTTTCAATAATTTAAATTAATTCTGGGCATGGTGGCACGCACCTGTAATCCTAGCACTAGGAGGCTGAGCTAGGATGATCCTGAGCTTGGGGATGGCGTAGATAATGTTAGACCCTGTCTCTAAACATGTCTCACCCCCTCAATTAAAGTACCACTCAGGTAACAGCTAGTGTCTTTCAAAGGTGGATGTTGACTAAGGAAGTTGACATATACTGTTCGAGAATGATTATAAATTATTGTATTTATGTGCTTAGAGTTATATGGGAAATATGTGTATGAAATATTCCTTGAAAATACTTCCTTTGAGAACCATAATGTAGCTGCTGTCCGTACTTCTTTGGCTAATTTTAGAATGCAGCTAAGTCCTTGGGAAAATCACTTATGTCACCACTGAAGAATGCTTCCAAAATAGATTCTCACTTAAGTTCCCATCCCAAACTAAACCCACAGCAGGTTCTGATAAACTCCAAGATGGAATAACTTGTATTTTTCTTTCTCCTTCCACACAGGCCCTCTGGTCATGGCGGCGGGGTCATGTGGTGGATTCTTGGCAGTCAGCAGTCTGCGGAGCTTTTGCAGGTGCAGGGGATTATGTTGTACTGGGAAAGACCGAAGTGGGGGAGAGAATGTGAAAACCCTAGCTGGGCAAAACAGCATTCTTCAGGAATTCCAGATTGTTTAGATGAAGACAGCCTCACTAGCTATTTATGAAAAGAATTGTCTTAGAGGGGGAAAAACCCACTAAAGAGGTGTCTGCTTGAATGACAACCAATTTGTCTTTGACAAATTTCCCTTTTTCTTTTTATCTTTATTAAAGCCTCACTCGGGCCCTCGGATTATCTTAAGGATAATTTATACAGCCCTCTGTGGGAGTGGGGGTGTGCCGCACAGCTGTCTGCTGGGAGCGGTGTTGCGGGTGATCCGAGATTCACAGCCCGTGTGACATGTTTGACAGTACAGGAGATTAATTATTATCAGGAGAGCAGGGGCTACTCCACAACTTCCTGCAGGCTGAACTGCATGGGGCAGAAAATGCAGCCTTGTGAACATCTGGGCATTGTGGAGACATTAGCACAACAGCAGAGTTGAGTGTGCAGTGTTATGCGTCCGTCAGTCAGTCCCGAGAACACGGGTGCCTTAAAGAATGCAATAAGTAGTAAGTTCAGAACCCTAAGAGAAAGATCTCTTTTGTCGTTACAAATACCGGTAGCTATAGTTGCAGTAAAGCAAAGTGGAACTTGGCCAGAGAATTGTAAAGTGTTTAGATGCAATCCTGGTGAACGGATGGGCAGGTAGGTTGGAAGATCAGCAGCTTTAGGAGAAAATAATTCTTTTCCAAATTCTTTATCAGTTGTTGGATTTTATTTATTTACATGTAGTGATTAGGACAATAGAAACCAAACATTTTATAGGCTACTTTGTTAATAATTTATATCTATCTAAGTTGTGGAAGTAATCACCAAAACTAAGCCCCTCTCTGGAGATGGGATATCAGTGCACACAGATGGGGAGGGTAATGGCTTCCATTCCTGGCTCTCCTGTGGCCAGGTTAAAGGGAGAGGTGGTCTTAATTCATTTTCCAGAGCCTAGGATTCCTTGCTACCTAGCCCTTTAGAGAAGTTCATTTTTGTTGACTGCCTTCTTGAATTGGGCAAGGGACCATGGGATGGTGGGAGTCATGTAAATGTGGAATTTAGTTGTCCTGGACAAGAAAAGCCACGTCTCCAGCCATCTCTTTGTTTTCAGATGAGATTCTCCAGAATTTGTTGACAGATCTTCATACATTAGTAAAGAAGAAATATATTTTGCTGATGTTATTATTTGGGGGTGTGTATTTGGCATAAATGTCAGTCTAGAGAAACAAGATGAGTATTTTGAAAGCATTGCTGCAGGATGAATGTAATTTGAAAACAGTCCAAATTGAGTAAATTGGAGTTCTGCAAGAGTGGATTGCAGCCCTGTCCCACTGCTGGGGAGATGAAGAATGGCCTCCTACCCACAGTCCTGTGCAGACACCCACACACTGCCTTATGGACTCCTTTGTCTTCATGATCAAACTCGCCCACAGTCAGATCAGATTTCTTCTTCGTATGTACTTTTCCAAGTTTACACTGGCGTGGTCATTGCCGAGGACCGCGCTGTGCCATCCTCGGCACGCTCCTGTGCTCTTGCTTATTTCATAAACTACTTGGCACAAATACAAATGTCTCTTGGGATTGGAGGTGTTGATGGCTGTCGTGCTTAGACATTCCCCTGGCTTTTGGTCAGGGTTAAAGGAAGGAAAAAGAAAGGCCTTGCCAGCTTCTCACTCCAGGCCCTGACTCTTAAAACATAGTGATGTTGAGTATTGATACATTTGCTACCATTTTGGTATTCGGGTATCTTTTGATCAATTTCTTATGATAGAAACTCCTTACATTCTCCTAAGAGAACGTACAAGGGAGAGACAGCACTGTCATCCTGGCATTATAGCAGGAATGCAGGACTCAGTGTGACAAAGGTGAGCCCCTGGCACAGGCTGGCACACACAGCCACACTGTTGAGCTGTGTGCTTGTAGACTGACTGCAAGGTACAAGAAGGAGCTCTTGCTCTTGATGCATTAGCTAAGCGGATCCAGGAGCAAAGAGTAGCTGGGCTGCTGGGGGCGGGTTTGGGCCTCCTCCCCACTGCCCTCCTCTGTGTTCCTGGCTTCTGCTCTGAGGTGATAGCTCCAGGCTGTCAGAAAGAAAGGGGTTCTTTTGCCTGCCAGAGGGCATTTGTTCCCCAAGGCAGCAAGTAGTTTTTATGTGAAAATCAGATCTGTGAATATGGCCCAGAAAGGTGTAGCTTAACATTCAGTAAAACACTCTAGGAGATTGGTTCCCTGAGAATGATCTGCATTTGCTGTGTAGGTTGTTTCTTGTCTGATGTGCTAGTGTGTTCCTTACACTTCTCCTGTAAGTAGAATATGTAAAATACTACTTTTTATTTGAACATTAAAGGTACAAAGCTGTATGCTATGTGAGTTAAAGTAGCCCAGTAGCTGAGGGTCTTCAAATTGACTTATTAATGCCTTACATAAAATACAGATCCCAGCATGGTAGTAAAATCAGGGCCTATCAAAGTGTGTGTGTTTTGAGTTCATCTTTCACCCACACTACTTTCAGGAAGCACACATCTCCAGAGAATATGCAGGTGTCCACAGGAAGGGATGGTTACCCTCTGTCAGTGGCCAGAGCAAGTTCTACTTGAGTAACCAAATTTATTAAATGTTATTTGTAAGCTTTATAAATTGATTTAGGGTAGCTTGTGAATATTTTTACATAATAAAGTTTAATACTCAGCCTTATTTTAAGTTGTATCAGAGTCCTTGGGTGTGGCAAGGTCATTTAGAGGCTGGGATAAGCAGCCTCTTTCCCAGCCCCATACAGCTGCTGTGTGGCAGTGAATCCTGGTGACCGTGCGCATCCATCTGGAGAGCCTGCCAAGTAAGCAAGGGTGGCATGCATGCCACCTTTCCCTGTGTTTCACACGGTCACCTTATGTTTAGTCTGTAAAAAAACAAAACATAGACTTGTCTGGGGCATCCACTAAGATGGTGCTTACCGTGTACACTAGATTAGAGATGGGGAAGAAAAATCACCCATTCTCTCTACCCGTGTCTTGGCTTGCTTCTTGTTGCTGTGATAAACACCAAAAAAGCAATGTGGGAAGAATTGTTCCAGCTTGTGGCTTTTCTTGAAATCAGGACAAGAACTCAAAGCAGGGACAGAAGCAGAGGCTGTGGAGGGACACTCTGTGTGGGCTTCCTTGCCATGTCTTGCTCAGTCTTCTTTTATACAACCTAGGACCACCTGTCAAGGGGTGGCATCACATGAACCAGACTTTCGTACAGGCCAATGGGGACAACTCCACATGACTCTAGCTCTATCAAGTTAGCAAAGAGCGAGTGAGCACAGTGCCCACCTACCTAATAGCACTACTGCGGGCTACTCTTCTAGACACTGCAGGGACTCTTTAATAACGGGTATCCACCCCACGTTGCACACACTTTACAGATGAGCATCTGAGGCATCAGGGACCAGGCCCAAAAGTGCTGGAGCTGGTCAAGCTAAAGAGCAGATCTCGGCTCTGCACGGAACACAGCCTTTTTGGATGTTTTAAGATCTGTTTAGTGGGTGGTGAGTGGGGTGAAGGCATGTGTATGCTTTGGAAGCTTGGGGAATCAGGGCAGTTGAGGGGTCAGCTCCCTTCTTCCTCCAGGGGTCGCGCTTGGCACATCAGGCTCATGGCAATGCCCTTAACTTGCAAAGCCATCTCGTTGGCCCACAAACTCAGTTTAATAGGACAAAAAGAGGTTCTAGACAAAGGGGCCACCAACAGGCGTAAGGTGTGTAGCAGTTGTGGGTAACTGAGAATAGAACATAAACAGGAGCAGGTGTGCCTTCCCACAACTGTCAGAACAGATGTCACCGCAGCCAGGGTCACTGCAAACTTCACTTCAGCCCCGTATTTAGAAAGATATTTGTCAGAGGTCAAATACCCTTTTGGCTTGTACACCACAGCAGGGGGCACCTGGAGCTATTTCTGGAGCCTTCTGTGCAAACCCCTCCCCCTAAACAGCTGTTCATCCCCAGCTCCCAATAGCTGAACCTCCTCAGTCCTCTGGCCTTTCAGAGTCTCAAATGCGTTGCTGTACTAAGTGAATAAAATATTGACATCAAGCTTGGTGTGGTGCTGCCTTTAATTCCAGGGCAGGGAGGCAAAAGCTAGTTCTGTGTGTTCAAGATCAGCCTGATTCACATAGCAATGTTCAGGCTAGCTCCAAGTACATAGTCTTAAGACCTTGTCTTAAGCAAACAAAACCATTTAAGACCACAAACTGTAGTTTACATTAGCAATAAGAGTTTTGGTTTCTGCATCCACAGATAAGAATACTGTTAAATCTGTGGCTATTTATACAGAAGTCCCTGGTGACACACAGGAGCCTGGCCATCTGCCTCATCAGAACAGAAGCAACCAAAGCTTTCTGGAGACTATAGGACAGGTGGCCTGCAGAAAGGTGTGACCCCCGAAGCCCTGGGAGCCACATGCTCCTCTCACTGAAAATCCACATGTGTCCATTCACGTATGTCTCATACATGTTTGGATTAGTGTACCAGGCAGTTCGAGAGCAAAGAGAGTTGTAGGGCCTCAGTCCTTAACCCAAGTGAGCATCCTTCGCCTTCTTGCTCCAGTACTGCAAACGATGTGAGGTAGGTAGAGAAATTGTTTATGCACATCCTGTTCTCAGCACAGTCAAGTAGACACGTGGCAAATTGTTTGGACAGTTATGTGTATTCTGGTTACTGTCTGGTCTGGACATCTCACTGTGGGATCTTACACACAGGTGGCTTCGCAGCTGCAGTTACTACGCCTCTGGATGTGGCTAAGACAAGAATCATGCTGGCAAAGGTAAGTATCAATGCAGATGCTGTGCCGTAGCGGTTCGCAGGAGTTGTAAGGATCCGAGAACCTGCCGAACGAACCATTAATAACCCTGACGTTGGGAGAGCAGCTCTGTCATCGCCGCTGCATGTCGGCAGCCGTCACTGTGATGGATCTGTGTGTAGCACTTCTCAAGCCTCCTCACAGCTGTGCTGTGGGAGCGGCACATCTGAGGGCCTCGGCTTGGTATTAATGTTTTCAGATCTAAGGCTCCGGAAGGTTAATGAGCTTCACTTGCTGGGGAAGCTGATCTGCAGATTCAGAACTCAGGTCATGGTTAGCTGTGACTGACTAAGACAGTTGTCCAAGTTGTTAAAAAGGAAACCATTCTGGGCTGGCTGAGCTTTAAGGTGTTCCCATAGCACCCCTGGACCAAGCATATTCTCAAAGTGCAGCACTGTAGAGTGTAGAGGACCAGCCCTGAGGATGGGGTCATTTAAACTGCAAGTGGCCCTCTCCACCCAGGGTCAGGCTTTAGAGATAGAAGCCCCACCCTCGCCAGGTTGAATAGTTACCATTAGTTTCTAGGTGAGCTGTGAGAAGCAGCTTCCCCCACCCTCAAGTATTTGTCTGCACATCTGCCCGTAGGTGAGATTTCCAAGCCAACCCAGGGACAAACCTTGGATGAGGCTGTGGAGAGTCTGCTCAGAGAACAGGAGGTAACAGCCCTCTCCCTTCCTTGTCTTCCTTAGGCGGGATCCAGCACTGCTGTTGGGAATGTGCTCTCTGCCATGCACGGGGTGTGGCGATCACAGGGAATGGCAGGGTAAGGACAAAGCGAGCCCTCGGCTCTTTGCCTCCTCTCCACTGCCTCTTCCTCAAGTCTTTGTGTCTGCTGTGGATGAACACCTTACCTTTTTCTTATGTTGCTTCTGTAAGATCGCAGTCAGAGAATTCTAGCCGCATGGCCCTTGGTCCTGTCTTCCTTGACACTGGATGGCATGCAAATGTATGTCAGTAATTTGGCTGCGGCATTGAGACAAACTCCCACGTACACAGCGTTTAATGCAAGAGAGTTAGGCGTGGGTAGGTGCTCTCAGGCTATCGGCAGTCGTCGCGTGCTCTGCACCATAGGTGTTTTACTGGTGAGAGATTTGTCACTGAAAACATCATGTGCTCACACAAATGTAGATGGTGCCACCTACATATCTAGGGAATATGACTCCTAGCTGCAAGTACAGCAGGTGACTCCCCAGATGATTATGAACGGTTGTAAGAGTAGTAAATATTTGTATATCTGGAGAGAGCGTGAGGGCTGGGTTTTCAGATGCACCATCATCTTGCAGACCAGCACCATGTCTGCAGTCTGCTTTTCTCTAAAGCATTACTCAGCTCCACTGTCTGCGCCACAGAGCTTGGACTCAGGTGGCCATTACTGCTAGCTAAGCCACTCACATTGTTTGCGGGTGGTAGATGGGCGTGTTCCTGTGGAGGACAGAGGTTTCAGTTGGGTGTCTTCCTCAGTCACACTTGAAACAGTCTCTTACTGAACCTGGAGCTCACCATTTCGGCTACAGTAGCTGTCCAGTGAGTCCTGAGGACCTACCTGTTCCCTTCCCCATGTGCTAGGTTACACTTGAGGACCACTGCACCTGGCTTTTATGTGACGCTGAGGATCTGAGCTTGGATCAAGCTTGCATAGCAAACACTTTAATGAGTCATCTCTCCAGCCCCATGTGCCTCGGAATGTCTTGCTTTCTTTCCTGGACAGCTGTCCCTGCTCACTGATTTACCATACAGGTGTGCTGGACCCTGTCTATGTTGAGTAGTTAGAAAATCAGGAAGATTCTCTCTGGAACCATCTTGACATGCTGTGCGGAGCACACGAGCAGCCTCTCTGGAGGGCAGGAGGGTGAGCCTGGCGCTGGGCTGGCTGGTGTTGGGTGCAGATGCACTGTGTGCAGCACTGAGCCCTCCTGGTCTTAGCCTCTCCATCTGGCACTGCCTCCCATCTTAGCCCCACGCCAGAGTGCGTCACTGACCGCCATTTTTGTGTAACTTTGGCATTTAAATTTTCAGCTGATGGTCCGAGAAACATGGTGAGGCTCTTGCCAGGGAACAAACTCCATGTCTTTTTGAGTTTTCCAGCTGGACATTTGAAAGTGGTGGCTGGGTGGCTTCAGTGACCATCAGGTCTGATGGCCTGAGGTACAGACTGGACCTAACCGACAGGACTCACTGACTCCTGATGCGTAGGACTGGTGTGGTGGCAGTATCTGCAGTGAGTGTTGCTCCTGGCTGACAGCTTGTGAGGAAATAAAACATGTCAGTCATTGTCTTGGGTACTAGTTTAACACTGAACAAAGAGGTGGAGTGAGGAGGGAACACGGGCCGTGCGCCATATGCATCATTTGGGAAACCTCGTGAGTTAAGTAGTGACTGGGCGTTTGGCATCATGAAGGCCAGCTCCCAGATTCTGTGGTGATTTAGCTGGGGCTCCGACTGTGGCGTTATGGGGCTGCAGCCCATCCGCCAGTGTTGAGAAAGTGGTGACGAGTAAGGACATGCTGGATGGGACAGTGGCCTGCCGTGGCCACTGCACACTGCCCTTTAGATGATGCAAGAGCAGCCTTCCCTGTCCAGGTCATGGCACACGCTTGGCTAAAACTAAGCAGTGTCAGAGGAGAGAAAGCAAAGCAGGCCAAGGGTGTGTGTTTGTTCTGACCCGGCCCTGGTGCTGAAAGGTAATTTGGAGTTTTGGCTCGTCTTCTGAGTCTCCAGTCTTGCACTCTGGTCACCTTGTACAGCATGTTCCGGGCAGCAGTCACCATGACTGAACATACAGCAACTCCAGCCCCTCTGTTGAGCAAATGAAAGCCACGGGCCTGTTTCTTGGCATGTGGCTCAGGCTACTTCTTCCGTGGCAGTGCTAGGTAGAGCCACCTGCCTGTGCCCCCTGTCCTGCACACACACTAAGCCTACCAAGTCTACACACCTCCCAGTAGCCCCTACAACCAAGGAAGTGGGTGCAGATAGGGGAGCCACCCTGGAGGGCAGACTGGTTACCCATGCTCCTTTAGCGCAGAAGCTGCAGAGCAGGGGAGAGGTCCACTTGTCTCGGATTGCCCTTTGCTGGCCCTCTGATTTTTATTTATTTATTTCTAATATGCCCTTTATGAACTCACTGCTGCTGGGACCTCCTGCTCTGAGCTCCTGCCTATCCTATCACCTGTTGTCCTTGGGACACACCCTGCCCTCCTCACAAGTCTGCCTACAAGCAGAGGTGAAACCCCTCCCCTCTACAGAAACTCTACTTTAAGGAGGCTGTGGTCCATCGGTCACCCAGTGAGCCTGTAACTGCTCCTGTCTCGGGCCTCTGCTGAGTGAGACTGACTAGAAGCCGGTGGGTGCTTGTGCCCAGTGCCTGCTGCAGCTCTCCCCAGATCTCCCTTCCAGCACCTTTTGTACCATAGGTGCCTTGTTTGCCACTTGCTGTGCCAGGATAGCTGACTTGAGAGCCTCTGGGACAGTGTCACTGCAGCAGCACTGGGGTTACCGCAGAGGTCTGAACTTGGGTCCTCATGCTTATTAAACGGGGTCCATAATAATAGCTTATTATGTAAAGTCCTTGCTTTCCTCTGTGCTGCCAGTTAGAAGTGGGAGGGGCAGCTGGTCACGTCCACTGGTTATGTAGTGTGGGGGCTGTTTATCCAGCAGGGACTTCCTGTCAGCTTTCTTAATTAGTCTCCACTTAGCACAAAGGCTTTCCCACATCTTTAAAAGGCATGAGTGTTGTCATAATAAAACACTTGCCCTACACCTAGTCTCTGCACTAGTGCGCTCACGTGGACATCAAACTTCCTGTGATAACTGGTTCTTTCCTTCTCCAGGGATCAAACTTGGGTCATCAGTCTTAGTAGCAAGTGCCTTTCCCCACCGAGGCAGCCCAAGTTGTGGTTTTCTACGTTTGTCTTTCTGCATACAGAAGCACTTCTCTGAGTAACAGGGGTTCGGGAGAAAGAAGCTCATGCTTTCTGTCTGTCTCTCTCTCACCCACGCCTCTGTAGAAAGCAGTCACTTACAGACTAGGACATACCTTGTGCTCATCAGCCCCAAGAGCGTGTGCACTTGTAACCTTTTATGGTTGGGGCTGCTTCTGTCTTGTTCCCTCCAGCTGTGTTTTCATGCCCACGTCTAACCAGGTGAGGCCATCAGTGGGTTACTTTCTTCAGTAGTACCACATGGGTATTTAAAAATCCCTGGGCATCTGGAGAATGGCTTTCTGACACCACTGTGGTTCTGACAGGATTAGGGATGGGACACCTGAGAGTCTAGAACTGAAACTGTGCTCCATCTTCACCACAGTCATGTGACTCCAGTGTCCTTATTTAGACTGAACTAGAAAAAAAAAAAGAGTCCACAAAGATTCATTTTCTTCTTGTTGAATCACACTTGTGGAACTCCAAAAACAAAATACAACCGAGTCCTAGGACAAGTGAGTAGAACCGTTTAAAAACTTGTTTGTCCCCCTGCACTGAGACCTAGAGGCCCCTCAGGTGTCCCGCTACCATACAGCCTTGCCAGCCTCACCGCAGATGCACTGGGAGAGTGGTTACTGTGCGAGCTCTCAGTGCAGCCATGCGTACTTCGGAATGTTACTTAGTGGCCTTCTAAAAGGAAGGAAAGCTGTTTCTGTGGGGTTTCACTAGTGGATGCTTTGAAACGAGCAAGCTCAGGGCAGGCCAAAACATGACCATTTCCTGTCCCTAGGTTGTTTGCAGGTGTCTTCCCAAGAATGGCGGCAATCAGCATGGGAGGCTTTATCTTTCTGGGTGCCTACGACCAGACCCGAAGCTTGCTGTTAGAGGTGGGCAGCAAGAGCCCATGAAGCCACTACATGGCCTTGGAGGACTGCTGTGCAGTCCCTGTCTTCCTGTGACTGCTGCTACAGTGTGGCTCCCACAGATGGCTGCAGAGAGCAGCTTAATGAAGGCCAAAGCACAGACTGCTCCAGGAAACTATCCTTGCTGAAACTCTGACCCAACATCTCTGTCCTCTCAATAAATACTCTTGGTAAGGCTGAGGCCGGGCCCTTCAGAATTGTTTTGATTAGCATCCTGCGTTTTCTGCTAAGCCGGCCACAGTTGGCAGTGAATGAGCAGACTGGAAAAGGAAGGAGGCTTGGGGCAAGAACTATCTGTGTGGGTGTTTCTCCCCTGGGCCAGTGCCTATTGTGTAAGATTATAGCTGTGTTTAAAAAGCAGGAACTGCAGGTGCATAGCATGCATTCTTTCTGGTAAGGAGGCTGCTGTTTTTAATTACCCTTGTATTTCTCCTATAAAAACATGTGATTATACTGTATTACTTTACAGCAAAGTGCCCCAAAGTCCCTGGAGTATGTGATAGGCAGCAGACAGCTGCAGGACCAGTGAGTGGGTGGCCCGAGTGACTCGTTAGGGAAGCAAAGCCCATGGCCACCACTGTCCTCCCTGGAGGCCAGCTAGAGCTGCTCTTTTGTCTTCATGGTATATGCCAGCAGGAGGTGGAGGGTCAGCATATTTGGGGAGCATAAGGCTTGACTAACCAGTTCCATATGGCAAGAAAACAAGTGAGCCATCTGAGGAATGTAGTGCACTGTGTCTTCCTGGGGCAGCAGTGTAGTCTACACTGCTTTGTGTCAGCATTCTTCTCTTGGGGAAATATCAATAGCAGAATAACTGCACCTAGAAGACCAATGACCGCAGCCCATACTTAGTATTTATAAATGAACCTTTATTAAAGACACTTCAATATTTTACATGTTTTCAATGTACACTGTACCAAAATTTCTTTAAATAAATAACTCTGTACATAAAAAGTAATACTTCCTCTTTCACATTGCCTCTCAGAAGCAGCAAATTCACATATTTTGTGGAAGTAACATTAATCATCCAACTGTGGAGAATAGCCTTCTCAGTGTGATGGCTTGTGACACTACGCTGTGACACAGGCCATCACTGTACCAACATGTCCCCTCAGCTTTCTGGGGTTTGAAGGACCCAGTTTGTTTCCATGTAGTCTTTACTGAATTACACATTGGCACTCACAAGATGGTTAGCAACAGGGCCCCAAAGTGCAAATACACCCAGGCCTAGGACTTAAGTCTTGTGCAGTCCAAGCCCAGTTTCACTGTGCAAGGAACAGTGTAGACAGGCCTGCTCAGCAGAACTGAGCTGGCCCTGGAAGCTGACCTCTCTTCTCCCCCACTGCGATTCTGTGTTGGCAGAACTAAACCTCACTCTGGGAAATCCACAGGTACCAAGACTGGCAGCCCCCGCCTTAATAAGCTTCAAAGAACCACCGAAGGAGACATTTCCTTTCACCAAGTGAGTTACAAAGAAAGGCAGTGCTTAATTGTTCTGAGCCATGTGCTTGGTGGATTAACCAATCTTGTCCTCAAATACAGACCTGTGCACCCTGCTCTACAGTGAGGTTGCCAACACCACGCCTGCCTAGGTCTGGCCAACATACTCTAACCTGACCGCTAAGTGCCACATAGCCAAGATGCCCTCCTTTCCAACTACCAGCGACAGCTGATATGTTTGTTTTACCTGAATTCCAGCTGTGCATTAAGGCACCAGAACGATTCCTGACCCTCTCCAATCAGACAGCAACCTAATGTGAAATATCACCAAAAGTGGGACCCATGCGCTAAGGATTAAAATAGTCTCTGTAAAAGATATATAATATATATGAAATCTCTGAAAACTCTTATGTACAGTGGTATCAAATACTTTTTCTGCCTTTTGTACACAAATAGTCTCTTGCATTTCTGTGCTCCGGATGCCAAGTTCTTTAGCCGACTGACATTCCCCAGGGAAGTCAAAACTGTCCAGAGTGATGTTTGGACACAAACTTCCCACAGCTTCTCCTACCTCTTTCCTGTAGCAACTGCTTTAAAAGAGCTGAGGTAGATGAAGCCTAGCTTTTCGATGCCAATAGCAACGGTCCCCTCCGTTTCCCAGTGATCTGTCCTTTCAGTGGCACAGACTCGGGGCTGGAGTCACAGGCCTTGGGGAGGTGGCCATTGGAAACAAGTAAGTGCTGGGCTTCAGTAGATATGGCGTCTTCCATGAGCTCTGGGCTGCCTGAAGTTAACGTAGGAGAAGGCTTTAGGTCTATGCAGTCTGCTTCATGTAACTTTGCTAAAGTCCAAGAGGAATCTCCTGTTTAAAAAAAAGGTATATGAGGCAATGCACCCTACCCTCTTAAGGGCTCCCAGCCAGCCACTGATGTTCCTCTAACACAATACATACCTTTCCCATCTGCAGATGCCGCCCTGTTCTTCAAGGATGGCAATATTCTGTCATGGTTACTCGGATAGAGGGACCCCCCAGAGAGGGTATGAGACCCATCCACAGTCCCACTGTAAGGATGGTGTGGAGAATATTCTCGACCAAGCTGCCTGAGCTCTTGGCTGCTGCTTGTGCCTGGCTGCCCAATGTCTGTGGGCACAGTCTGTGGGTGAAAGGCTTGTTCCTTGGGCGGGCTGGCTGTGGCAGTGCTGCAGTCACCACATGCAGTAGACTCACTGTGTGCTGAGTGAAGAAGAGAGGCAGAGGTCAACTGAAGTCTCCATTCTCTCTCAGGCCCAACTGGAAGATGAGTCCTGTTTACCACTGCCTTTGTGACCACCCTGTCCCTCCCTGGAATGTGCACGTGGAAAGGAGCTAAGCCAACCCTGTCTTAGTCTTGTGCACTAAGTGTCCATGTGAAACTAATTTAGAAAACACACTGATCACAGGAAAAATGAGGGCGGGAGTTAAGAGGAATGCTTTGCATTAGGCATCACACGGTAAGGAATCTTCTCAACAACTAGACAGTAAACCTTAGAGTCCTGGGTAAAAGCACTTGCTGACCATAAGGATCAGAGTTCAGGACCCTAGTGCTCTTGAAAATGCCAGGCATGTGTGGTGGCCCAGCTAATTCAAGGGCATAGGAAGCAGAGGCAGAAACCCTGGCACAGGGTAGCTGGCTAGGTAATTAGATCAGTGAGCTCTGGTTTAAGTAAGGAACCCTGTTTACTACATAAGTAAGGCAGAGAGGGACTGAGGACATCGGCTTCTTGCCTCCTGAAGAATGGGCATGGCAGCCCAGCCACAGTGTCTCATAAGGCTGAGGACAGCCTGATCCACAAAGTGAAACCCTGTCTGGACAAAACAGTCCTGGCACAAGGGTAGGCCTGATCTTGTAAGTTCCTTATGTTAAAACTCAGCCTTAGCTCACCACATTAGACTTATTTATCTAAGAGACAAAGGACTCTGATATCAAACACAATTGTCTGTACTCTGAATACAATTCAGAGATAGCGTGCACCAGTGATGTGCTGCTACTCTATACTAAGCCCAGTCTCAGGGTCAAAAGCAATTGCTTCCCCTGATTTAAGTGTTTCCTACCTGTTGTATGTGGAGCGCCTGTCCTGTCAGCTTTCTCCGTCACTTTCCAGGGCTCTCTAGTATATCCAACACACAGCTTGGGCTGCCTGCATGTTATGCTATGAATGTCGACCTCTGGGAAGAGGCTTGGGTCTCTCAGGCACACACCTGAAACAGAGCCCTTACAACTTAGAAGCTGTTTAGATCTCTCAGCCTAATAGCCACCAGACCACAGCTTTTTCCCACTACCTTAGCACCCAGCAGGGATTGGGTCCTATGCTCCTCTGAGATGCCCAAATCCAAGGATGTTCAAATCCTTTCTGTGAAGTGCTATGTTTGCACATAAACTGTATACCTTGTCTGATAGACCTTAAGTCATATACACTCATAGTACCCAGTAACAATGTAAAATGTCCATATATATTCAGTATGGACATTTTTTCTTGCCTAAATATTTTCAGTCTGTGGTTGATGAGTTACCACTTACCACATGTAAAGTGCCACAGTACTGCAAAAGCTTTGGGCTGGTTTTAGGACCTGGAATATCCTTTGCATATATTCTTCCTGGCAATCCTACCTTGACCAGAAGACACAGAGCTAAGCTCAATGCGTGGACTTTCTAGAGGACCAGATGTTAAAAAGCATAAAACTTGCACACACCAAATCCAAAGCAAAACATCTGTCAATTAAAGGCCTGGTTGACCAAATGTGACACAGGTGCCCAGACTACTCCGTGGAGAAGATAAAGCTTCATCCAGGACTAGGGGCAGCCGGATCATCTGCTTCACTGTCTTGAACTTACCATTGCTTTCAATGTGCCCATTGGCCTGATGACCACCCTCAGTTCTGACCACAGCTTCCTGCCGGTCAGAAAGGGTTCCCTGAGAGGAGAGGTAGCTTGGAACATCTGGAGGCACAATGGTTTCATCTGTAAGGAGACAAGACAGTGAAGAAACGGGGATGCCACTACAGTAAACACAGATAACCAATCGCAGTCACACAACAGTGGTCCAAAAGCTGTGCAAGGCTCAGCAGCAGCGCATTAACCTCCTCTACACCCTGGTGTGAAAATGATAGCAGTCAGATGCCTGACTCCAGGAGGAACAAGGAAAGGAAGACCTAACAGGAGACTGTGAGAGCCTAGGAACATCCCAATTCATAGCAGGCATGGCCCTGGGGTTCTAGGTTAGGCTCTAGGCAAACCCCCAGACGACTGCAGCGGTGTCACCCTGCCCCCACGTCTGCTCTGCTGCTGACCTGTGTTAGTGACGCTGTACTCCTCACTCTTCTTCCTGGTCTGGTAGATGATGCACACCCACACCAGGGAGGTCAGGACAATGCTGCACACCACAGCAATAGTGAAGATGCCTACAGTGGTCCCATCCTTCCGGCAGCCAGGAGTGGGTAAAATGCTCAGCTGGCTATGTGCTCGCTCCGTGCCCAGGGGATTAGACATCTCACAGGTATACCGGCCGGCGTCCTCCACCACCACGTTCTGAACTACCAGCAGCTGGTTGCCTGGAGTGAAATGGTGCCGCTCTGTGAGGCTCAGTGGTCGACCTCCCTTAAGCCAGGTGATGCGCGGTGTGGGGCTCCCGGTTGCTTTGCACTGGAAGGCCACCGTTTCTCCTACAGTTACCACACGGTCTTCCAAAGGCACGGCCAAGGATGGAGTTTCTGCAGGAAGGAGTGGAAATTGCACTTTTATTCTATGGGTCTTGCTTGCTGGAGGCATACTTGTTTTCCAGACAGGAGATAATCCCATGTAGTAGTGAAATGCTATCTGAGATCTTTTATTGGAGTTCCAAGCTTTCCAGAAAGCCTAATGTGATTAAATTATTTTCATTCTAGGAACAGCCTCAACAGAACAAAGAACTAAAGCCCTACCTTATCCTAAACTGTCCGGTTATAAACCTGTGTCACTATTCCCAACCAAGATCATATCCAACACACACACACACACTTCTTAAGCATACTAACATACAGCTGAGTTCCATCGAGACTGAATTCACTGTTCATTGTCTTTTATGAGCCAGAACTACTTGCTAAAAGCATCCCCAAAATTCAAACTAAGCAGAAAGAGTCTAGCACAGGTACTGCAGAAAGCAGGTACCTGTATACTTGAGTTGTACCCCACCCCAGCCTGCCCCATCAGTAGCAAACCTAGGACAGTCAGGGTAGCATTTGCAGAAACAGAGCCAGCATAGTTCTGGGCAGTGCAGCTGTAGACCCCCATGTCGTCTATTTTCACATCCGTGATGAAGAACACATCGTCATCTGGCATAACGTGCATGCGTCGCTCTCGGGCTGCAGGGAAGTCGGTGCCTCCATCCTTCTGCCAGGCAATCTGAGGGTTAGGGTGGCCCGTGGCAGCACACTCGAGCCGGGCTGTGGTGCCCGTCCGGATGGCAATGTCATGGGGTATTTTGGTGAATGATGGCAACACTGGGGGGAAAAATGTACAGGTGAAGCCATATGGATTGGCTGCATACAGAGGAAACTCCTAGTAAACAGATCCACTGTGCCCGGGCCTCAGTTCATTACTACTACACCTCTTCCAGCGGATGTGCCCAGCCCCCTCCACCCCCAGACACAATAGCACCCGTTACCCGTAACAGCATCCTATTGCGATGGGCTGGTGCTAGCCACTCAGGTAAGGCTTCTGATGGAGCATTCTGCCTCCCACACCTCCACAATAGTGACTCTGTAGGAGTCCTCCAGAAGCAGAGGTCTGGTGCTGACCTGCTTTAATTAGCAATCTGGAGAGAGCTGGACAACCAAACAGTTGCTATTAGGGGATAGCTAGATGCCTTCACCAGGGAGGACCCACTGGGCTGGCTCACCCCTTGAGGAAACCCACTGTGGGTGGGGTCTGTGGGGGCTACATTACCACCACACCTAGGCACACTATGTAGCTCATTAGCTTCTGGAGCTTTAGTGTCCACGCAGACACAGTGGACAGGATCCAGCCTTAGTGTCTGAGCTGCTGTGGTGGAGAGTCTAGCAGCTGCCTCAGTCTCCAAGAAACACTGGCCCCTCTTAGGCCAGCCTCACTGTGGTCAGAGTATCTTGTGCTGTTGTACATGGCGGAGGACATGAAGGCAGTGCTGCAGGGCACCCACAAGCCTCCATCAGCCTATGGAAGACTCAGCTATTCGTGCTGTCCTCGCCACGTCAGTCAGCAGTCCCAAAGAAAGCCACCCTGGTGGGCAGGGGCTGGCTTCTGAGTAAGAGAACCTTCTCACAACCTCTCTGCACACTGGACTGGCAAGCCAGAGGCTCAACCCACACCTGCTCTCCATATCCTTCCTCTAGAGTAGTGCTTCTCACTCTGTGGGACATGAACCCTTTTGGCAAACCTCTATCTTCAAAAATATTTACATTGTGAGTCATACTGTTGCAAAGTTACAGTTACGAAGTATCAAAGAAAACAGTTTTGTGGTTGGAGGTCCACGACATGAGGAGATTGAGGGCCGCTGCTGTGGAAGGCATGGGACCTGCTCTTGTCCCAAGATGCCTTGCTCCCAGTCATACCTTCTACTCTACGGTCAGAAGCTCCCTCAGGAAACCACATCTCTTGGTTTATGGAAGACAACGAACAGATAAAAATGCAAAGCTTAACTCCACAATGTCACTTAATATAACTGGACTTTAAAACAATACTTCAATCTGTAAAACTTGTTCTGGGACAAACCCAAGGAACGGCACAAAAAAGTGAGCCCACGGCAGCTGTGACTCTTTATACCAATGGCACAGAGAACAACAGTGTAGTTGGTACTTGAGAAGCAGGAGATGCTATTTCCCTACCGTTCACGGTGAGCTTGGCTTTGTTTGAGTATGTGGAGCCAAAGTGGTTTGTGATGATACACTGGTAGCGGCCCTCGTGTCCAAAGGTGACATGGCGGAGGTGCAGGATAGTGGTATACTCCATCACTTCGCCGTCCTGGGCACGAACATGGGCAAAGTTTTCCATGTCTGCGTTGGCCAGGACCTCATTGTCCTTCTTCCAGGCAAAGGTCATTGGTGAGCTGCTGCTGCTGGCGGCTGAACACGTGAAACGGATGTCCTTGCCCACCACAGCCATGGTCGTCTCAGGCTGAGTGATGATCTGTGGCTTTGGGAAGTCATCTAGGGAGAGAACCAACTGTGAGACACCCTGGTCTCTGTGGACACCAACCACTGCTGAAGCCGACAAAGACCCGGGTCACCTGACAGTGAAGTCAGTTCCACCAGACATGGGGCAGCTGTGCCATGGCTTCTGGCCTTACTGCCTCCTCTGTTAGACCAAGCCAGGCCTAGAACTCAGGCAGCAGGCAAGACAACTCAGAGACACCAGTGATGAGAATGAAAATCTCCAAGAGATTCGTGAGAACCTAGAGGGCACATGGGCCAGAGCTGTGCAAACACCCAGAGAGTCTTTCCTAGGACTGGGCTTAGAACCTGCACTAACCAAAAAAAAAAAAAAAAAAAAAAAGTGGCAAACCCCAGCACCTACAGGGATCTGGGTAAAGGATGGGAGACTCAGTAAGGCTATGTGTCCAGTTGTTAGCAAATTACAAAGAAAAATAAAACCAAAAACCAAGCAGAGACCCAAGAGAGGGGGTTGTGCAGAGCCGGCTTTATTGCACATGCCCAGCAGGCAGCCCTAAACAACCAAGAACTAAACAGCAGCTACCAGCCTAGAAGGGCAGGGTTCAAAGAGCCTGCTCTCTCTGGTCATACTGTTTGATTTTTCTGTTGTCAAGTAGGAAATACACAGGTAAGAAAATGGCAGTTATGTGTAGTCAGGGAGCTAAGGGAACCATAGATAGTAATTACAGACCATGAATACCTTAACAAATTATAAAAATATACAGTAGAAGTGAAATTAAAAAAAATCACGTAGAGGGTCTGTTAGCAGAACTGAGCTGGTCTGAACTAGGTCAATGGAGATTATCTTCTCCAAGAAACAGAAGAAGAGGAAGGAAGAGAAGGAGAAGGAATTGATGGCAAAGCTATGCTACAGCATCAGGAGGCACAGCAAGATGCAGGTAAGCAGAGCCCAATCCCGAGGACGAAGTCGGTTCTCAGAGACATGGGCGTGAGCATATCTAATCTGATGAAATCGGTGCATCCCAAGTTCATTGAGCTACAAAGAGCAAACTGGGGAGCTACATTCAGGTGAACCATGATCAACCTAACAAATGCTAATGCAGCTCAGGGTCAACTTATATAATAAGATCCTCTAAAACACAAGCAGGTGGCTTCTCATCAAGACCCAGGGAGGCTAAAAAATAAGAGAGATGCATATCCAAAGGCCTTATATAGAAATTATCAACCCAGATTTTCATATCCAGAAAAAAAAGAATAAACATTTCCAGATTAAAAAAAAAAAAGGTATCTGTGGTAGAATTTCTTGCTTCCAGACCTACACTGCATATATTCAAGCAGAGCCTTTAGACTAAAACAAACCCAAACACCATAAAGGAAATTACACA
The DNA here is from genome assembly GCF_963924665.1 of Micromys minutus. Lineage (NCBI taxonomy): Eukaryota > Metazoa > Chordata > Mammalia > Rodentia > Muridae > Micromys > Micromys minutus. The sequence goes on along the minus strand of NC_137972.1, from coordinate 50,915,690 downwards.
CATAGTCAGCCTACCACAACCGGTTAAAGCCCCAGTTCCCAGTGAGAGACCCTGTCTCAGCACACAAGGTAGTGAGGTCCTGAAGATGACATCTGAGATTGACCTCTGCCCTCCACACGCATGCACACAAAAGAAAATTCTACAGAAACGAAACCCCAAAACCACCAACAGCAAACCCCATAACATATCCACAGAGTTGTGGGATAGAGAACCGGCTCACAAACTTGAGTAGCACGTCACTTTCTGTCACTCAGCTGCATCTGTTTCTGTGTAAGAGCAACATTTTTAATTCTACACACTATAAAAACAAGGCCGAAAGAAACGAGAGGAATGCTAAGTAAATGGGGAGCTAGGAAGTGAGAACTCCAAGTTTATGGTCAGGATGACAGTACACTCCAGGCCAATCTCAGTCAGAACAATGTCAAAATCCGAGTTTCCTCTAGTTCAGAAACTGACAGATGATCTAACATTTTATAGAGAAGGAACAAGTAAGCCATAATAATAATGTTTGACTTTTTACAGATATGAACACAGCAGTCAGTAGAAACTGTCTGAGGATCCAACATCCTGAACTTTTGTATCTTACTATAAAAAGTCAAAGAACTGAGGGTACTGTATGGAACAGTCAAAACAATCTTGACAGGGAACAGCTACAGTCTCTGGAGTCCTGAAATTCTCAGAAGCACAGGAGTAAGTCGTACGGCCTGCGTGAGGCTCCAGTTCTTACAACGAACACTGGCAACACCGACAATGGGGTGAGCAGAGCTCGACTCTAGTGAACCGTGAGACATTTGCACTTCAGCTGAAACACAGCTCACAGAGTAGAACACACTGGCAAGCTGTACACATGACTAGAGTCTAATATAAAATCTATTTAAATATAAAAAGGCATCTACAGCTAAAGAGCAGAAAGACCAGATGTAGACAAGTTGTTTGAATGGCTAGTTTTCCAGAGATGCATTCATCCAGTAAGTACGTGGCAGTTCACATCTACGGCAACCACGGCAGTGGAAACTAATGTCACTATGGCAACTAGGACCCCATACGTTGTCTGGGTGTATGGACTCATGAAGCACTTTGAGAAAACAGTCTATCAAGTCCTTGGACAGTGAACAGATCCGGCCATTCTAGTCTAGCTATAAACCCAAGAAGACACATATAAAAACTCGGCACCATCAACAAAGAACTGAGACCTCTGTTACAACTTGCAGGAGAAGCAGGCTAAACTGTGTAGTCCTGTGCATGTCCGCCGTCTAGAACAAGCAGACCCAAGACACAACTGGACCTTCAAAGGATCTGGGAATAGAGAGCTTGGACTTGGAGCAGAGGCAGCTTAATAACATGGGGGTAAAGGTTCAAGAAGGTAAATTTGTATAGTATATATACTATATTTCCTCTTAAAAATAGCTTTATTCAGCTAAAGTCCACCCATGTAAAGTATACAGTGTAGTGCTTTTTTTAGGATATTCACAAGTAGTTGTAATCACCAGCACAAGCAATCATAACCATTTTTTTTAATCATCTCAAACAGAGAAGACTGTCCTGTTTAGCTCTCCTGCAGAATTGGTGACGTGTCTCTGACCTTTATGGCCTCCCTTATTCTAGGCATTTCATGAGACTTCTTTCACTTGGCTGATCATTGTAAGAATTTATCATGCTGTGAGACCGACAGACTGGCCGACCTAACACCCCGTGGCATAGCTATCTGCCTGCTGCCTGTGCATGGGTGTCCAGGCAGCTCCAGCCTGGGCTCTTAGGAGAAACACTGCTCGAGCACTTGGTCAGAGCTGCTCCCGTCCCACTGTCTACACAGCAGAGCTCCCTCCCTGTGCAGCACAAGAGGGCTGGACATCTCCATCTCATCTGTTCTTGTCCTCACCTAGCCTCATGCTAACTTTCTAGAATGTATAAGGTGGCCGTTTCTGTTACGTGCAAACAGAAGACTTCCCTCCACCAGACAGAGGGAGGAAGCCACAGACGACTTAACTTCAGAAAGCCCAAATAATGACCGTGGAGTCAATTAGCACTGGCTGCAAAAGTGTGGCCTGATCTTCTGTGACTAGGGTGCTGTCTGCAACCGATTCCACCCAGGGAGCCGATGCGGGGAGAATCAGCAAACCTGCTTTGAGAACTAAAGGGGTGGGAGGTATGGGATACTTGTCTCACCTCTAGCAGGTGTAATTCAAAAGAAAAGGGCTGGGCATGTGGCCTGGGACACCCAAGCTGCTAGCATTGTTCAGGAAGAGATCCTGCAGGGAACCAGTGACAGGATCATATTTCCCCACTGCTGCTAAAAGCAACCCAGACGGATCTCAACAGTCTTGGATCCCATCTCCTTGGCTCTGAGGCTGTGTAGTCCTGTCAGAGCTAGCCTGTGTGTGTGTTTCAGCTGCTCAGTGTTCTCTGTGCTCTTTGTAACTGAACTTGGGTCCTGACCACCCCTGCTCAAAAAGATGGTTAAATCTATGTCCCAACAATGTGGAGGGAAAGACTGTCACCACTGCACATTTCAGTGGTTTGGACAAATAGCAAGGGTGCAAGTCAACATGGAGGAATTATTTTTACTATAGTGGCTGTTCTCCTGAGGCCCATTCTTGTGTTTAACCGTTCGTTCTTAGAACCGGAAAGAAACACTGAAATCCCATCCTCATACGCTCATTCACCGCCAGACCTGGGCCCCAGGACCTCTCTGAAAAGATCAGAACTATCTCACTGTAACCAATTATTTAGATTTGTAGCTAAACCTACTCCCTTATAATTAAATACATGTACTCCAAGAACCACAGAATGAGGCACTGTAAATATGTGTGGCTTCCACGGGAAATAAACTACTCCCAGCAGCTGATCTGTAACCATGGACTACATTAACTAGGGTCACAAGAATGAGTCTCAGAATGAGAAGTTCTTCCTGGCCTCTTTGCCCTTCATCAAAAACAAAAGCCTCAAGGATAATCTTACCACACACAAAGCTGTCCGGCAGCACTGAGAAAATGCTCTGGCCCTTCAGTGACTCTGGATGTGCACAGGTGGCCGTCACAAAAGCCTGTAGCATCCTACTCACTAGCCATGGGGGCAGCCACTTGAGCTGGCAGTCACACAGGAAGCTCTCACTGCTGATATAGCTGAAAGAAAAACAAGAGGTGATATTTAACAGACAATAAAGGAGGGCTCTCTGTAAAACATCACAGCCAATCAGCTTAGTAGAAGGCAGGACATCAAGTTCCAAAGGGAATGCTTTTCTCCAGTGACAGGGACAGCTCATGTACCCTCCCTGAAGATTTGAATAGAGTATGGCTTCTGATGTAGAACCCAAGATGCTACATGTCAAACTAGCCCCCAAGAGATATTGAGAATTCTGCTCTGAAAACCACAATTGGAACCACAGCACCCATGTCCTCGGGGTAAGGTCAGAGCTCCTGTCACCCTGGGGATGCCTTCTAACCTGCTATAACCTTGGATACATCCTGTATGTGAAGGGCACAACCCACAACTGGCTCTCCACATTCTGGAAAGTTATGTGGTGCAGCCAAACAGAAGCAGACTTTACCTAACTTCTGCAAAAACTGCCAAGAAATCTTTTCCTACACGGCTGTTTCATTCTAAAGTGGAGTCTCACCAGTACCTTCCTCTGCCTGTGTTTACCTTCACACCAGCGTGAGTGAGGAGGGCAGAGAATTCGGCTCCACCTCCGACAGTGTTTACAAGTTAACTGCCCCAGCCCAGCAGGCATGAGAATGTTCAACTTTGTTTTTCTGTGGCTCCAGCCAAAACAGAGAACATTTTCATTTTTCAGTAACTGAAAATACTTCCAAACAGAACTCAACGTGGCCATCCTAGTGGACATTCCTTCTCCAAGAGTCACTTGGGTGGTGACCCAACATCTAACTGCCTCGATTCGGAAAGACCTGGAGTCTTGAGTTGACGAATGACACTAGACATATGGAAGGACAAGAGCAAGAAAGGAAACGTGTGGGCTCCGCATCATGAACTGCCTATGTATGCGGCGACAAAGGGAGCACACGTGTATTTAGAAATGCCGAGTACATCTTCCCATACCAACAAATGAATCCGCTTTCTGTGTCTCCCTCCTGACTTCTAATGAACAGTGAAGATGCCAGACTAGTGAATAATTGGAGAGATGAACACTAACCCATGCTGACAACACAAAGTCAAACCTCTCCTCCCTTCTCATCACCCCACCTTAAATCACGTTAGGAAATACTTTTCCAAAGACTCGACTAATTTATCTCAAAGCATGAGCACAGGATGCTGGTCTCTCTGTGACAGTACCGTGGAGGCATCCACTTCATGTGATGGGTGGGGATATTCATCTGACAGAGAGCTGTGGGCTATCCTGCTGAGGAGCTACCATGGTGGCAGAAGCTATCTACACTGCCCAGGAGTGACCGATTCATACACCACACACAGAGACAAGTGTCACAACGTGCTATGTGGTGGCAGGCTGGCTTTGTCAGTCCAGGTTAAGAGCCAGAAAAAGCTTTCCACTGCCAGGTCCACTACCCCCTCCCCCATCCAAAGGACACTTGTGTGTGGTAGAGCACAGCAGACAGGAAGAGGCCTAGGAAACAAGACCAGGGCATTGCTGGGAGATGTGACAGGGATATATTTAAATTTTAGGCATAGGAAAAGCTGGGAAAAATAAATCTCACCACAGCCTTTGATGTATGTACAGAGAATCGGGCTTTGTACCACATTCAGTGTATATGCTGGGTTTAGAGCTAAGGTCTGTAGCACTAAGAAAGAGATCAGGCTGAACACTGCAAAACCATGGGAACCAAGATTGGGAAGGGTTTTTAAGAGATGAGTAAAAGGTGCAAAGAACACAGGGAATGGCTGACTGGAGCCAGACGCCACTGGGAACACTAGTTCCTGGCCAACCATGGGATCCCATAGCTAGAGGCAAAGGCCAGACCAGTTGGACGGTGGGACCATGAGCTGCCTAGGCTCTGTAGACTTAGCCTTTCTTCACGCAGGCAAACTCCTCCGCCACCACTGATAGGCAGTGTTTTCCACGGCTCACGGTTCCAACGGTCTCAGTGCTTCACTGGCTCACCCTGTGCATGCTCAGAATTCCAACTCAAAGTGTGCTTCTAATCACTGCTTGTGGAAATCTACCCAAAAACTAAGGGCACAGAACAACCTGTGTGATCTGATGGAGGGGAAAATGATGAAGCAAATTGAACCTCTCTCTCCCACCGGAAGGCTGGGCCCACAGCCAGTCACGGTTTGAGAACATACAGCAGTTAAAGGGAGACCAAGCAAGAGACCCAGGCTGAGCCTCCGGAATCAGGCCACAGATACCCTGAGACTGTCCAAAAATACCTTCAGAAAAATCTCTCTCAAATACAAAATAAACCTGAAAGATCAAAATGAGTATCCGTAAAAGGGTAACAGTCTATTTTATAGAAGCAAATGGTACAGTAGGCTCTGGCCTGCAGGCCCACTGTCTGTCTCTGTTGGTGTGGACTTAGCAGCACACAGCTGCTCCCATGTGTCTGTATTATTACTGCTGTCTGCTGTAATAACACATTTGAGTAGTCATGACCCAGCCCCTGTGACCCAAAAAATCCAAAATGTTTACTATGTCAGCATTTCAGAAAGAATTTGCCACCCCCATCCAGAGCTAAGTCCCATCAGGCATTCTGCTTTTAAAGTCAACTCATATCTGACCTACAAACAATCACATCCATTACAGAAAGTGAGCACAATGCAATCCCAGGCCTGGCTTCTTCTCAAGTCTACACTCATACCAATACAGCCTCGGGTTCCCGGGTACTCACAGCTCTTTAAGTTTCTTCATCTTTGTAAAGGCATCAAACTGGACAGACCTGATTGCATTCTCTCCAAGATTCCTGAAACAGAACACAATAATTTGTGCACAGGAACTGTGGGCACTTGTCAAATGCATGGCCAAGTGAGGACACAGGGATTTTTCAGGCCAGCCCTGAGTCACAGATGACCCACAGGTGCTAGCCATACCCCATGTGCCAGACCCACTGGGAGAGGCTCTCTGTTTTTGTGTCAGTGCAAGCACACAGAATGGCTTGGGACCAAGCCAACCATAAGAGCAGCCGTAGGAAGCTGAGAAGAAGTTTACCCAGCAGAATAAAGGCTTACCTTGATTCAAAGAAGAATAAAACTAAGAGCCAGGTTCTAGACGCATAGACACATCCACTCCCAACTGCTGTATAAACATCTCAGAACTAGTGCTCCCTAATCAGTTCCAAGGTCCCATAGGCAAGTACCCCAGTAGAGAAGCTCCCAGCATGCATTAGGAATAGGGAGATGTTGTCTGGCTTTGCTAGAATAAAGTATCCTTGTGAATGTGGCAAGAGCTCAGGGACCCTTCAAGGAGTATGATGCATAGTAATACGGCCCAACAGGTGAGAGGAAAGTGTTTGTTCAAATACCAATCGAATTAATTGGGAGCACAGCAGCAAACTATATGCCCTGAGTGTTCCCGGCACAGGCAAAATAAAGGCCAAAGTTGAAGCTGACTTATAATGAAAAGGAAGCAGATGGTGTTTCCAAACAACGTGTTTCTCGGTTTACAAAGAAGTGATTAAATTGCTAGCAGACTTCCCCAGCAGCCATGTTTAGCAGACCTGTATGGTGAGCAGGGTCTGGCAGGATACTTACAGGTGTTCCAGGCTTTCCAGCCCCGAGAATGCTCTCTTAGCCACAGATTTGATCTTGTTTCCAAACAGAGTTCTTAGTTTCCAAACATCCAGGCCCAGGATAGGAAGGTAGAAAGGGACCACGGAGCATGAGGAAAAAGAAAGCACACAATCAGGGCTATGCTGCCTGACAGATGTCTGAAAGAGGCAGGTGCAATGTGGACCTGTAAGGGTATTACAGGGCTGGAGTGCACAAGCCATCCCCACCCTGAAATAAAATGCCTCTAGCTCTGTTACAACCTCATAAAGACGACAGGCTGAAATTGCACATTCCACCCAGTCTCAAGAGACCCCTTGAAGTGGGTGTCAAGGGGAAATCACCATGGCTGGGCCATGCTATCTGTCCTGGGACCACCCAAGGGGGTGGGAAGTTTGTTAAGGTAGTGGCCTTGCAGGAAAAATAGGCTGGTTACTGTTCTAGTGAGAAGTAGCAGAGTCAGCAGGCAGTGTAAACTGGGGCGAAGATCTGCTGTCCACTTCTATGCGCTGCACTGTGGGCATAAAGAATCACAACTAACCAGAAGAGAACAGGAAGAGGGCATCCAACAAGAGAGCCCCATAGCTCTTAATCTACCATGCACTGTAGTGGCCAGGATGTCCTGATATTTAACCTTTCCCTCAGGACCTGGAGAAGAGGCACTGCACTGTGGTTTCTTCAGCAAGAGCCCATAATTTATTTGTAGTACTTCATTAAGTCCCAGGAAGCTGGAGTATCATAGTCACCTTTTCAGGGAACTGAAGTCTGTACCCTTAGGCTTGCAAGCGCTGGACAGGACTTTTGCCCTTCTACTCCTGACCTTAGCACTGAGTACACAGTTATTTATAGTCTCGGGCAAGAGCGTTCCTTTTACTGGGCATGAAGCTCAGAGCACCTACCCAAGGGAGACCCTAGATTTGTATGGTGGACAAGTAAATGCAAAGTTCCTGCCTTTGTTATCGAGGATCTGATGAGGTGCATCAAAGGTATGTGCTGACTCATCACAAGAATGTGCCTGCTCAGGACAACCGAAAGTGATGCTTGTCATCAGCTCTGCCTCTTCAGTGCTCATGTCTCCCAGGATTTTCTAACAGGCATGTTACATAGGCTGGATGCCTGGGAAATGTCAGAATCAGTAAGTCCAGGCAGCAGTGTACAAGTAGACAAAGGAAGCTTCTGAACAAAGCTAGTGTGGCTCACCTCTTCCCAAGAGCATCCTAGCAAGAACTGGGACTAAGATTTGGACTAGAGGCTATCTTCCACCTATGTCAGACTGAGATGCACAGGGAAGACAAGCAGCTGCCTGCTGGTGAAAACTAATGGAGATGATGCCTGCAGACCCAAAGCTGCACCATGGCCTAGCCATCACCTACCATGTCCATGTGCTTCAGACTGGCAAGGCTTTGAAGGGACACTGGACAGAAACAGGCTGGCCTACAGAAGCACAGCCCCACATCCCAGAACGGCTTCCTACAATGCAAGGAGCAGACAGAGGTACGAGTTCCACCTGTTCCCAAGGGCACTGCCAAAGCATACCATGAGGCTTCCTAAGTCCTGGTTCATTACAGATTCCTGCCCAGGGGACCCTGCGGTCAGTTCAGCCTTTAGACAAAACCTAGTGTTTCCTGACTTTGTAGGGTGAAGGACAAACAGGCCAATGACCCCTCCATCTGGGTGGACAAGGAAACAATCTCATCCTGAAAGCACTTCCATACCTCACAAATAAAGCAAATGCCAGAAGCCTGGCAGCCATGTTCACTTTGGCTCCTTAGCCACAAGACTAGCAGCAAATAACAGCTCATGGGGCACTGAATCCCAGCGTGTCTAGGAGTCTGCCAGCTCCTGCACGTCCTCAGATTCCACAAGCCAGGGCACCATGTGCTCAGGACCTAGTAAAAACAAACTGAGCCTTTTGGTGAAATCTCCCATAAACTAGATCTCGGAAAAGCTGCGCCTTATTTCATCCATTAAATATTAGTCACGTTGGCCTCTTTTACAGTGAGGGCAGGCTGTTATTTCTAATGGTGACAACATCAATAAAGCAAACTCTCAAATTCTCAATTACACAGTGCCAATCATTCTGCCGATAGGCTCAAATAGGTGCTGACCTCCTCTCAGCACACATCTGGAGGTGTGGGGTGGAGCACTCAAGCTAACAGATGCTGATGGCTCCCTGAACGGGAAGGGTGCTCCAGGGGAGTGGCGGCTAGCCTGACCTCCCTGCCAAGGACTCAGATCAGGCAGTGATCTCTAAAGCAATCACAAAGGCAGCGGTGTATACAGAGTGGGGAATGTGGCATTGGCCCTGTACTCGTGCCCTTGGAGGGAGCCATGGCATGAACAGGTCTTCCTCACAATGTGCAGTGCCCATCCGGGCAGGAAGCCAAGGTCCCACTTGTGTACACTTTCCATATTCCCCTTCATGTGTGCCCTACACAGAACACCCTCTTACCCTCCTGATCAGTGTCGGAGGTGGGCCAGGGCTGGGGGGAGGGGCTGCAGCACTGCACTACTACTCAAGTCACTCAAGGTTCTCAGTAAGTCCTGTGAGGTCCAGAAATGCCCCCTCCCTCACAGGCTGGCCGTGGGCAAGCCCCCAGCAGAACTACAGAGCATTCAGCAACTTGGGCAAGGGAACAAGTATTCCAGTTCCGTATCCAGGTGTGAAAATCTGAGCCTGCCAGGTCCTGGGCTAAGTTCCTTCACTTGTCTCTAAAGGTTGCATAATGGAGCCTGTTCTCATGAGATCAGCGGGTACCACACACCTCTACACGCAGACACACGCCTACCACAATGGGCAAATTCTAGGAGGGCAGGACAAAGACTCTTCAAACTGAATGTTAAATAGCTATCACTAGTGCTCTTGGTGATGGCTACTTCTACTTGAATTATAATTAACAAAAAGACTGACAAAAGCCTCAGAACCATCAAGTTACTGAAAGGTATTTTACACATCACCAAAATCAAGGAAGACAGTAACATTCCTCTATGCAGAGGACAAAACAGTGTTTCAGATGGGCTGTGAACAGGACCAAGCCCAGCAGCCCTAAGGACCGCCACACATTGACAGCATGAAGGCTGTGACAGTGGTCTGTGGGCCACTGTGGACTCCTCACCCTGGTCCTTGGCCTCGTCTCTGCATACAGCAGAAGGCCTGCTGTCCTCTGTGAGCCCAGGACAGAGACTTAGGAAAGCTGCAAGAGAGGCTGCAAGAAAGGTATCCCTTGCACCCCAGAGCTTGTAGCACTGCACACTTGTGGTCTAAAATACTCACAGTTTGCTGAGGTTATCCAGCCCCATAAAGGCACCACTGGTATCTTCAATTGTACCCGAGATATCATTATGGTCCAGGTCCCTAAGAAGAAGAGAGAAGGCAAGTTCACCCTTTGTCTTGAGCTCTGGCTTCATTCTTCTCCATGAAGGGAGACCAGCCCCACACCCAGGCTTTCACTAGGAGACCCAAAGCATCCAGGTGCACCCCAGAGATCCCATCATCCTGCTCTGCCATGAGAACTCTGACCCTGAGGTCGTCCTGCTTTCTTTTTTGTATACTATGCAGTATGACCTTGCTTCTGCTGCTTCAGGGAGGGAAACAGCAGAGACAGCACCCGAAGAAGCTGGGTATGCACACACCTCCCTGAAGTAGACCTCTGGCCCAAAAGATTCCGAACAGTTCCTGTCTACTCTTGTGTTAGCCACAGTCCTCTCTCAGGGTTCAATCAGGACACCATGGAAGCCACGTGGAAGAAAGGGATGGCAACGACTTAGCTCGGCCCTGATGTTCCTCCAGGCTAGCCTGTAAGCCTGGGGCTTGCACCCTGCTCCTCATGAGGCTTATGTAGCACTGGACACTGAGCCAGAACACACATCTGGGTGCTGAGTCAATCTTGTGACCCACTTGCCAGGACAGGAAAAATGAGGCCAACTACTCAGCCCCAGGCTGTTTGGATAAGGTCAGTGCTTCCTCCCTAAGCTTCCAAGAACAGGTCATGGTGCCCAGCCACACATACCTGGCAGCCAGACCCCTACTCTCACATTTGCTCTTTCCAATTTTTCACAGAGCCATGGTCGCTGCACATCCCTTTTCAGAGTCCTTACAGATATGGCCAAGAACAGAAAGGGATATAGTTCTTGGCTCTGGGAAGAAGCTGAGAAGTCGCTGCCAGCTGGGAGTGGAGCTGGGACGAAAGTATACAATGCTTGCTCTGACCTTCACTTTCCAGCATGGAGCTAAAGGAGAATGTGCTGCTGGAAGGGCCCTCTCCTTTCAGCAAGTCCCACCCTGTCATCTGTAGACTGAGTACAGCAGGGACCCAGACTGCGGCTTGTGAGCCTGTCTTCCTGCTCCGGGCCTTGCCTGCCAAACACTCCCTTTCTGGCCACCTCAGCTTGAATGTTTCTGGCATTTCTGTGAGAGCCTCACAAGGGCTCAGAGACTGACCTTGGCTCAGTGCTAATGCCTGCCATTAGCTCCCAGCAGGGACTCACACCTGAAGCCCACTCTGCCAGGTGCAAGTGCAGAGACCTTCCTCCAGGCACAATGACAGTCTTGCTGCCCCAGCAGAAGACCAGGATGGAGATGGAAGCTGCTGCCACTCTCTGTGAAGACTGTCTGCCCTCTTGGGGATTTTAGGCTGAAGGCTGCTAGGAGACTGCCTAGCATTTACAAGTGAAAAGTTCTATGAAAAGTCCCAGAAAGGCACCCTCAGCAACATCTGGCAGCCTCACTCAACTGGACGCTTCAAAGGACATGACATTCTCACTTCCTCTTTGTTACACCACTCCCTAGTAAGGACACAGGACCCCTCACTTCTATCTCTCTTGGATACCAGACCCACTAAAGAACTTCAAATAAAGAGCAGAGCCATGTTTCTGACTTAAAGAAAACAATACATAGGATTTAAAAACAGAAGTCAGGGCTGGGGGTGTGGCTCAGTAAAAGAGAACCTGCCTACCATACGTAAGGCTCTGGATTTGAGCTATAAAAACATTAGAAAAAATTCCCAAAGCTTACTTACATCCAGGCCTAGAGGCTCACCTATAATCCTAGCACTTGAGGCAGGAAGATGGCCATAAGTTCAAGGCCAGCCTCAGCATATGAGCTTGACGCTAGCCTGGGCTAGGGACCCTGGTCTTCAAAAGCAGATGAACAAAAGCACTGTAGAAGAGACACACAGGACTGTCCAAATGTTGCTGCAGATCCCCTATGTAGACTTTTCCAGGCCCACCCACCCCATCTTGTCAAATAAATTGAGAATTATTGATAACAACAATTTTTTTTAAGAGTCCTCATCCTGCTATAGGCACCACTATGGGGAAGAAAGGATTTTTCTGCTCTGCAGTTGTTTTTGGTTGATGATAAAAAGTTCTAGTCCTTGTTCCTTTAGCAGGCCAGCTTATGGTCCAGTTCTGGGTAGAAGCCACCAAGAGGGAATCTCAACAAAGCAATTGTTGTCTGCTCTCCCATCCGGGGACCCCTTCATGCTGTCACCCTCAAAAGCACAATCCTTACAAGACTCGCAGATTCTTGAGTCCCCTGAAGGCGCCTTCAGCAATGTGGCTGATAGCATTGTGGCTGAGGCGCAGGATGCTGAGGCTGCTCAACTCCGCGAGACTCTCCTCATCCAGCCTCGTGAGGTTGTTGAAGGACAGAATCCTAAGGAAGAAAGAGGAAGACAACTGTCATCACTGAGCCACACGGGTGCCTTATTCTCTCTTGTCTTGAGCAATCAGGCCACAACTGGCCTGATCTCCCTGGAGACAGATACTGAAGCATGTTCACAGGAATCCTGCTGTCAGAAGAAGCCCATCCAGTCAACACGCACCTCATTTGATAACTAGACCATTATGCAAGCCATGAAATCAGTAGCACAAACCCGAGGAGTACTGCTTACACACTGTAAAAACCTGTCATACAACCCAAATCCCAAGGCTCCAAGCTCTCACTGCCTGTCTTGGTTTAGGCAATGAAAGGCCTATCTTGTTGAAGACTGACACTGAACAGAATCTGGAAGAGATCTGCACTGAACAAGTGAGCCACAGCTACACTCGCTGTATCAGCCAGCAGAGGGCACTATGAGCCACTGCCTGGGACAGCTGTGCTAGGGCAAGACCCTGAGACTAAAGGCCTGGGCTGTGACTCCTACAGCCCTCAACAGGGATCATGTGCCAAAGCATACTTTTCGCTAGAACGAAACCCCCTTCCCAGCACTACTGCACTACAGTGTACACGGGCACTGGGTTGGCTATGTAACATTAGTTACCTACAGTTGGAAATATTAAGTCTGGACTGGTACAGAAAGAAGAAAAACGAAGTAACTGAAGACTAATGTAGCTTTAAATTTGACAATGAACATATTCTGTCCCTATTCAGAGAAATATGTCATAGTGTCTATCAGTTGCAAAGACCTAGCAGGAGACCGAAATTACATCCTCCTCTGCAATTTAAGACAACAGGTAAAAGGAGGGGCAAAAACATGCTGCAGAGCCATCCTCTGTTTGGCTCTGAGGTTTTCTAATATGGAGCGAATTGCTAGGACTAGTCTATATACTCAAGTGAACCTTCCCTTCCTCTAAATGGCACAAGAAACAGCGTCCTGTTGTCCTCCGTGCAGAGGGGGAGGAAGGAACTCAAGGGTCTGCCTGGGAATTGTACCTTTCTATGCAGCCCTAACTCGAGGGGCTCACACCTTTCTTGTGTGTTCCAGAAGACTGTTCTTACTTGGGAACTAGACTGAACACCTTCAAAGCCTCTCCCTTCCCTCCAACTCCTAGCCTCCAACAAAAACCACGAGTCAAGGGCCGGTCAAAGCCATAGGCGGTGGTCAACAGGAGCATCTCTAGGTAGCAAGAAGCTAAACTCAAAGAAGAAACACTAACACAGAACCTAAGAGAAATGAATACAAAGCAAGGGGCAGGACTGTGGCCTTTCACAAAAGATAGGGACTGGCTAAAGTATGAACTCTGGGTAATGACAGACACACTGAGGGCAGTATCAGAGTACATAAGACCAGAGGAGAGCAGGCTGCAAGAGTCAGCATCGGGTTCAAGTGTCTAACTATGCCGGTGATATAAACAAATACAAGAGAGGCTGAGTTAGGTGTGACATCTCTACCAACACCGTGCTTTGGACGGTCAATCTTATCCTGTACCCAAGCCTAGCCAAAGAAGATAAAATGAGAAAGCCTGAACCTCTCAAAAGTAAGTCCACCGAACCACACAGCATCTAGTAAACCAAAAGAACTCACAGATAAGGGGAAGTGATAAAGGGGCAAAAGACGTTTGCCAAGTCCTTGGCTCTGCTAGTGTTAGTGTGTTTGGTGTGTGTGAGGGGAGGCCCAGGCCATGCCCTCCCCATCATGGAAGTCTGTCACTACCATTCTCAGAAGCAAGAGCACCACCTGGGAGCCCTGTCTAAGGGACCCTGCATCTCCATTTCTGCCGTGAGGCACTGAGATGCAGACAGGTAGGAAGGATCCCAGTGTCTCGAGAAACTGTCTCTTGACAGGGCTCCAAGGCTAGACCAATCCTTCCACCACCAGCAGGTCACATCTTCGCTGTCCTGCTCAAATGTGACTTTTTCAGTCAAGAGATACATGTGAACTACTGTCACTCATACGTGTTGTGATGACCCTGCATACCCTCTCTAGCTCTAAGCCTAAGACCTGGAGGCAGTGACTCCACGTGGGTGGGTCTTCCTCTCTGAACAGACTGCCAGCCTTCCTGCCTCTGGGCTGTCTCCTTATTTGGACTCTGTGGGGTGAGTTGGACTCCAGAGGCTTCAGGAGGTACTGTCACTGACCACTGCCCCAGACTTACAACTCATGCAGCTTCTGACAGAAGCTCCAGCCATCGCGCTGGATTCGAGAGATGGAGTTGTTGCTCAGGTGCAGCTGGTGCAGGGCTGTGAGACCATAGAGGGAGCCGCTGTTCACTTCCACCAGGCTGTTGTACTCCAGGTGCCTACAACGACACACACACACAGGATGAGGAGACTGTTGTTCCCCCATTACAGACAGCATATAGGAGGCCAGTCTGTCAGATGTAGTAGTCAGGTAGAGAAGGTGACAGGACAGAGAGAAAGAGGCACATTTTGTTCCACACTTCGTATGAGAGAGGAAATTTAAGCACTCAGAATTTGCTTTTGTCCATCTGACTTTCTCCTACTGCTTAAAGCATGAGTGTTTAGTGTATTTTTAAATCCTAAGAAACATATCAACCCCTCATTTGGACGGATGTACTCAACATAAAAATCAAGTGGCAGATAACAAGTTTTGCTCTGAGAACTCTGATCTGGACTTCAGATTCCCAAATGAGCATAGGAAACTGGCATTTAGCTAATCAGAAGTGAGCAGTCTGAACAGCAAGAAGAGGAGCAGCAGGCTCCCCCTGTGCATACACAGTGGACAATCACTGGGAGATGCTTCTGATGGTGAGACTGGGGAAGCCACTGGTGGCTGTGAGCCTAGGCATCTGACTTTGATTTCAGCTACAAAAAAGAATAGCAGATGTACAGATTGTAATATAATTTGCAAGGGAAACGGAGTAAAGGGGGTGAACCACTAATGGACGCAGGTAAAGGCAGTGGTACAGTTGTGTCCACCTGAAAGGAGACACTGGCAAACATGAAAACCAAAGATAGGAATGGTTAGAAATAACTGCCTCGTGGAAAACAAACTGGGGGGCTGGGGAGGCGGACCACCTTCTCTTTATTTTCTGACTATGCAGATCCATTACTTTCCACTTAAACAATTGTAGAGGTTTGAAATCAGATCAGTAACTGCCCCTTGGCTGCTCCTTTTCATTACTCTGGCAGCAGCAGCTCTGCTGCTGCACACATCTGGCTGGAAACCCCCTTGATAAAAGCTGCACATCTGCACTCAGTGACTTGATTAGCTCACAGACGGGAATAAATCTTCCAAGATGAACTATGCATTTTGGCCCACCTGCACATCAAGAAAGACTATCAATCCAGTGTGAGGAAAGAAGGAACTTCCGATAAGGTGTGGGAGTGGAGAGGATGTGGGGAGGGAATCACTCTGCAGTCTTAGGTTTGTAGAGGAAGTGGGGGTGGAGAGCAGGCTCAGCAGACTAGTCAGTCCATCTCTTTCCACTTCCTAGCTTACCATGTGTCCATTAAAACCTCCTTCAACCTTGCAAGGAAAACAACCTAGGTTTTGGTTCATTTTGCAGAAAAAGTTGAGTCTAGGTGGCCACTATTCCCATGCCCATGTCTTCCCAGAGCCCAGGAGGGAAGCCACACTTACAGCACATGCATCTTAGACAGCCCCCAGAAGGCACCATCTGTCAGCCTGCTGATGTTGTTCCGTTGAAGCTTCAGCACCTCTAAGCTATCGAGCCCCTGGAACGTGAGGCCCTCAATCAACCGAATCCGATTCCGATTTAAGTCCCTATGAAGAGAAGCCATCGAGTCAGAACATCCCATGTGCACATTTAGCCTGCACCATTCCAAATCAATGATGAAACCATGGAGGAAGGTACACCTCAGCTGGCACCCCAGCACTGACAGTCCTTCCCTCAGAACAGCCATCATCCACACATGATTCTAGAGCAGACCTTGGGCAAGACTCAGAGGTACATTCCTTAGCTGAGGTGTCTCTTATCTCAGCGTCAGAAATCTATCCAGATTCTCCAACCCAAGAAAACCTAACCACTGGGCACCAAATATCAGCAAACCTTCCACTGAGGGCATCTGATGGACCTCTATGCAATGGGAAGAAGTGACAGCTTGTGGAGAAGTGGGGGGTGGGGCAGACAGACACTTGGCACCCAGTCCTAGCAGAACTGTAGCTGACCAACAGATATCAGGAATCTGGGTCAGCTGGATCCCATTAGCAACTCGGAGGAAGGTGGGAGACTACTGCACTAATTAGAAAGACCTGGTTTTCCCCCAAATATTTCTGCAGTGTCCCACAGCCCTGCTTCACACACAGCCTCTTCAGCTTCTTAGACTGAAAAGAGCAAAGCCAAACTCCTGCATCCAGGAGAAATGAAGACAGGGCACACTCCACCCTGTGCTAGCCTGATCTGCAACTGCTTCATTCTGTTCAAACCAAATTTTGAATTTCAGCTTATTTTCCCGAAATATACTCTTCTTCTAAAAGAAGACACAGGGAAACAAAAAGTTGAAGAACCTTTTACTGTCTGGAGAGTTTCGGTTAATATATGGTTTCTAGCACCCTGTGCCATTTTAGGCTACCTGGAAAGAGTCAAGAATAAATCCTTTTATACAAAACCAAACCATTTAATCTTCTAAAATTTAGAAAATGTAGAGGTGGCTGCCTCTGGTTGGATTAACTTCAACCAACCTACCTAAGAAGGATCAGATACTTTCCCTTTCAAACTATAGATGGCCTCAGCACCTTAAACATTGCTAAAACCTGAGATGAAAGAGCAACCAAGGTGAGGGTGATGGTGCATGCCCATGATCTCAGCACTTTGGTGGCTGAGGCAGGAGTATCACAAGTACACAAGTGCGCATACACACACACACACACACACACACACACACACACACACACACACACACACACGGGGGGGGGCAGAAAAGAGAGGGAAGGGGGGGAAGGGAGGGGGGATCAAAAGTGAGGCAAGGACTGCATTTCAGAAGCACGGCATCAGGAGGACAAGCATCCAAACATGTGAGTCTTTTCCTTGGCCATCTGAGGCAGCCTGCCAGCACCAGACCTAGCTCCTAATTTGCTTTTATTAGGTGTTGTGGTAGGGTCATAAATGATAGTTTATGCAGAACTTTACCAAGGGAGGTGAGGAAGGGGTGGCGATTGGTACAGGGTCCTTGGGGAAATCTGGCCCCCATAAAGTTTGGCTAACCTTAATTAAAGTGCAGGTTTCTCTACTCACAGTTGTGTCAGCCTGGGTAGCTTGAACGCTTTCACAGGAAGCTGGGTGATCCTGTTTTTGCTCAGACGAAGAGTCAGCAACGACCGTGACAGACCATCAAATGCTCCAGACTGCAGGATGCTGATGCGGTTGCTCGCCAAGTTGCTGGAATGATTCAGGAGAGAAAATATAGTGGCAGTAGGAGGCCTTCCTCAGTCCTTGCGGCTCCAGACCCAGCTGGGTCTGCTAGGGAAAGTGCTAAGACAGACCTAGAGGGACAGATCTCCACTGAGTGGTTTATCATCACAGGGCTCCCAAGCCTGCCCTAACTTGAAGACAGGGAGGGAACCTGGGAATGCTGGTAGCAGAAATGTTTGATGAAGAGAAGACACTGAGGCACGCCTTACTGCAGCACAAAGCACTGTGCTCATGCTGATGGGCAGGACTAACCTTTACCCATACCAGCTGCACAGCACAATGCCTGCCTCAAGAGAACCTGCAGATTCCTGCCTCACCACCCACTAGTTCAAGCCAGGAAAGCCCTAAAAGCAAAAAGAAAAAAAAGAAAAAGAAAGAAAAATCAATTGGGAGGCAAGGTCAATGGGTTTTACACTTTAAGGAGCAGCCTTTATTTAATCCTGAAGAGGGTCTAACTGTATGACTTACATAGATGCACAAACCATTCATTTAAACAATTCTAACAACTTCAAGAAGCACTTAGAGACCTCTGTGAGTCCTTTAGAAAGCAAAATACATCTTCACAGAGCTGCACATTATGCACGCCAGGGAAGCCTCCTGTGACCACACAGGAAGGGATTCTTTCTCAAAATTACATGGCAGTGTGCTGCTCAAATGCAAGCAGCTCAGAGAACAAATTCTATCAGGTAGTAAAAAAAAAAAAAAAAACAGAAGATGAGATACAGTTGCCTCGCAAGAGACCATCCCACATCTCTTCCTGCATCCCCAGACGGAAGCTTAAGTGCAGAAGAGACAGACTAGAGAGAATCTTCAACCGCAATGGGTTGTGTGGCAAGAGGGAATGAGGTACTTCTGTATCCGTCATCAGGCAGCAGCCGAGAGCAGGGCACACAAGGCCTCTGCAAACGGGGCTGGACTGTTTGTCCTAACACTCCAATTAAAGAGCCATCAGTGTGATGGAGACACAGCGGTCAACGGCTGCCAAGGAGAGAGTGCCCTCTGAATCTGTGCAGAGAGGACCATGCAATCCAGCGTAGCGGTTGGTGACTCTGTATACAAGAAGCACCAGGTCATAGCTGAACAGATACTTTTAGAAAGTCCCTCCCAAGGCTTCATAAAAGCCAATGCCTCTTTTTTCCAATTCTTGACCTTGATGAAGCCTCAAGAAGCAATCACTTCTGTCCCTGGAGTCTCAGAATGACTTGGAAAAGATGTACCAAATGTCACCCTTCCGAGAAGATGGGTCACAGTGAGTCCTACAGCAGCCTTGCAAATGAGCTACAGAACAACCCAGAAACAGCAACGAGATGGGACAAAGTATAGTCGGAACTAGAAACTGTTGCTTTAGCCCAGTCCTCAGATTCCACCCCAAAGCAATACTTTCCTACCTGCAGCAGTGGATTACATAGGTTTAGCTTCCTCATTCCTGTCTACCATCCACTCCATGTAAGGCAGGTACTGAGACAGGTTTTTGTTTAAAAAAAGAAGACATCCAAACAACTACAAAGCTGAGTAGCTGCCCTCCGCAAAGGAGCCAGCCACAACACAACACAGTCTATTTGAGTGGTCCCTGATGCTAGAAACACAAGCTCTTCAAACCTTTCTCCCTCTGACGTGTATTCACTAATCACCAAACTCTTCCCCAAAGTTTCTCAGGGAAAGAGCCCAGAGCATGAGAGCAAAACTAGACTTTGTGAGGAGAGAGCCTAGGCCTGACTCTTGGACTCTGCATGGTGAGGGAAGGTTCCCTGGACAGCCTTTAACCTCCTCCTGTGTCGGTGCTTCCTTCTGCCTGTAACACCAGAGAGTACTCTAGGAAGCTGGAAATGGACAACAGCTGCCCAAGGGACCATGAGTAGACCCCATCCTTGGTCTGCCAGACAAAGGTCTATACAACCTCGTGGGCTTAACCAAGCCAGAGCCAAAGTGAAGCAAGCACCCATCCTGTGTCTAGGACTGGGCACCAGCGCAGCCACTACAAGGCCTGGAAGCTGAGGTATACAGATGGCAGAGACACTTACAGTTCCTTTACACGCAGGCCGTTTGGGAAACAGGAGCTTCGAATTTCTGTGATGTTGTTTGAACTCAGGTCCAGCACTTCCAAGGACAGATATGACTTCAGCTGGCTCCCATCCACACTGAGGATCTTGTTGTGCTGCCTGAAACAGAGCAGGGGGTAAGAGTGGAGCTGACTATCCCCAACAATCGCACACAGTACACACACACACACACACACACACACACACACACACACACACACACACACACACGGTGGGCTTTGCACTCCCTGAAACTAAGCAGGAGGCAAGGTAGCAAACTCTTGTTTTCCCTACTGTTTCTGCAATTCTACTTTTACCTGAAACTACAATCCAGTGACATTCAGTATGTGACCTATTCCTCTTTCTACTGTATCATCATTTGCTGGCGCCATGTTATTCACAGGCTTTTCTGTGCAGAATAAGCTCTTTGCCCAAGTACAGTGCCTCAGCTGTTCCACACAAAAGAACATACAGGGTGATGGTATGCTCGTGCAGAGAGGACACGCACGCGCACCAAGCTACCTCATCCAACGCCATCTTTGATCTCCTGAACCCTGTCTAACATTGTGACTAAAGACTACAGGCACCAGAGCTCAGTTCAGTCCAACAAAGTCTGTCACAAGTGAGAGTCTACTGACAGGTACCGTGTGCCAGGCATGAAGGCGACGGGACTGTGAAGAACACCATGTTAACGATGACTAAGCCTGACTCTGACATGAGGCAGTAGTTCATTACTGGGACTAAATCCCTGAATCTCCGCCCTTGGTGACTCTGGGTCTTGGTTTTCTCATCTGAAAGATCTGAAAGAGGAGACCCCAGCCTGCTACCCGAAACCACACTGAAGATTCTGGGGAGTACTGAGGTGCTTAACTTCCTTGCTGTAATGTATTCCGCACCTTTAATCCTCTTTCTACAAAACCCAAAATCTAATTAGCTAGCATAAGCAACTCATCAGGAGAAAGGCAAGAGACACGGGGGCGAGGGGCAGCACTGATGTGGGTTTGTCGTTGCCTAGCTGGGCCACAGTGAAAAGTTTGCTGGGTGGCGGTGCTGAGACTGTGGGTCCCAGGCACACACTCTGCCAGCTATGAGTAAACAGGGGCAGCTCTCCAGCCAATCCAACGCCTCCTGGAACAAAAACCCAAAAAGCCTGGTGTTGCTTACCAAGTGGCATCTCCTTTAAACAAACACTTGACCAAATCAGTTCCAACAGGCATAAACAAGGACTTTTTTCCCAGAAGCTCTCGAACTGTCAGGCCCCTTTGTTCTCTTCACAAGTCTCCCAGGCCCTGAAACTCAAAGTGCATTTGCACAACTGTGCAGAGGGAGAGACAGACTTCCCTGAGAGGAGGACCCTGTCCCTTTACCTCGCTAGGCTCCTCCCCAAGCAACTTCCTGAGTTCTTTACTAATGTCTTTAATAAAGGCCTTCTCTTCAGTCTTCTGACTCCAAAAGAAAAATAGAAGCTTTATTATGTAAAGTGTGGGAAGAAAAAGAACAAGAAATAAAGGCCACAGCCTCATCCAGGAACTCTGAATATAGTACCAGGGAGCCAGGCACAGAGGACCTGGACAGAGGATAGGCTCCTCACAAAGAGTCTGGCACTCTGAAGCCTGACACAACCAAGTCCTGTGACAGTCTTGCCTCTCTTCTCTCCCCACACCTCCCCTCTGTCTCCTCTGACTTTGTCTTTTGCTTACACTTTTTCTTCTTTCTTGGCAGTATATTTATCCACTGAGCCGAATTCTGGGCCCTTATTGTGGATAGATGCCACTGTTAAGCCATTTTCACACTGTGGGAAAAGTTCCCCACTGAGCAGAGAAGCAGCCATGGAGATGAAGAGACTGTGGGAGGGAGGCCTGAGAGGAGGCCTGAGGCAGGAAGAGCCAGGCGGAGAGATCAGGAGCTGGGTCAGACTTAAGAGCTGGCCTATCACTCTGATCAAACAGGAGGCACTGAGTGGGCCAAGTGAGAAGGGGACAGGAGAATTAGAAAAGGGACCTCAGGAGCCGGGCACCACAGCAAAATTGTCTGCTGCAGTCAGTTCCCAAGTCAGCAGCTGAAGGAGCCAGTGGAGTCACATGTGGGGCAGGGAAGACACCTGCAAATCAAGCTTCTGAATAAGGGTGAAGCATGTCAGCTTGGATTCTGAGGGTCCCACGTGCTGATTTAAATAAATTTATTCAGAAGATGCTCGGGAGAAAAAAAGCGATCACACCTGTAGTGCACGAATGCAAATTCTTGTCATCATTCCCAAAGCAATAGCAAAAGAGTAAGACGATTATTTACAAAGTATTTGAACTGTACTGGGTATTAAATGTAACCCAGAAAGTACTGTACACAGGCACATACAAATACTGCATTAATTTACACATGGAACTTAAGCATTCTGGGTTTTGGTATCAATAAAGAACCACTACAATTCAACAAGAAAACATCCTGATTAAAATCTCAGCAAAGAGGGCTGGAGAGATAACTCAGATCTCCTCCAGATAACCTGGGTTCAGTTTCTACCATGAATGCCAGGGTGCTCACAACAGTCTGTAACAGCGGCTCAAGGGAGACCTGATATCATCTACGGCCGCCCTCAGACATGGAGTACAAACACACATACACATAAAAACATAAAAATAATGATTTTACTCAGTAGAGAACTTAAATGGACATTTCTCCAAAGAGGATACACAAATGGCCAGCAGGTATCCATGTTCCTAAGGGAAACAAATTGAAGCTACGGTGGGTTCTATCAAAGAACACATGAGAAAGTGGAGAAACTGACTCCAGCAAACAGTGGGGGAGTGAAGGATGCTATACAAAATAGTCTGACTAGACAGTTATCTAGACTGTAGCACAGAATGGCCACCTTTGAACACCCCTAAAACAGAAGGCAGATCTCAGGGGATGTTCTTATGTGTTCACAGAAGTATTATTCAGACTATTCAAAAGATGAAGCAACCCAAATGTCTAGTGAATAAAGAAAATTAGAGATAAACTCCAGCTGCCTATCTGTGTGTATCATCTCATATGGGATCCCATAACTGAATGTGTGGAGGACGGAAAACTTGGTAGTAAGTTTCTGAATTATGATGACAAAATATTAATGCAAAATTGAGTATGTCATGAGTCCACACTGTTTCGAATCGCACATACCCATGGTGTATCAAATGGCTTCACAGTAGCCCAAGGTCTGTCTGTGCTGTGCATTTCCACACGGTACAGAAACACATCTCAGCTCACACTTAAAACACCTATCAGTTACAAACTCTAGCGCTTTTACTGTACAATTTATATATATACCAAAGAAACGTTTCAAAATAATTGATGGCCTATTGTCGGTGTTTAATTTGTATACCAGTTTGAGATACCCACATGCCTACTGTTGTGTACGCTTTCTGTTCTTATAGAAACGCAATTGTTTAACTCTAAAAAGCAAAGACTTTTAATGGTTCCTGTCATTACTGAGCATGTATCATGCTAGTTCATCTCTGAAATATATTCAAATATTACATTTTTAAAATTGCTGCTTCAGTTGCTGACCTCGGTTTCATATGAACACACACACACACACTGTTGGATTTTCTTTCTTAATTAGCGTAGAATTTTCAACAATTTATACATGGCCCTAACCATACGTCTACCATCTTGTACAACATATACATAATGGCAGTCTTAGCACTAGCAATTTTTATTTTATACATTTTTAAAAAGATTTACTTTATTTGTGTGTGTGTGTGTGTGTGTGTGTGTGTGTGTTTATAATGCAAGCCTGTGTGTGTATGCTTGCCTAAAGAGGGTATAATTACATCTGTCAGCGCTGGAGCTATGGGATTTTCAGAATGCCCACCCTGTGTGGATGCTAGAATCTAAGCTCTAACCCTAACCCTGAGAACTGCAAGTTTGAAGCCAACCTCAACAACATAGCAAGTTCTAGAGAGTTCTAGGTACTCTAGGCTACATGATGAGACCCCGTTTCAAAAGGAAGGGAAGGAGAGCAGGCAGGCATCAAAAAATAAAATACAAATGTGGTTGCAAAAGCAGGGGCTTTTTGAAAAAAGACAATAAAGATTGATTGGTAGTAGACAGGAATTTTAGTCTTGTACCTTTAGGAAGCACCTCAAGAAAGGCCGCACAACAACAAAAACTACAGAACTTTCTGCTTAATTCGTCTGTCTATTTTATCTTTAGTAAAAAATAAAACACAATTTAAAAATCAAAACGAAATGAGTCTGGGCTCATGATACTCCTCTCCTAAAACCAACTGACTGCAGACCATCACTCGAGACCTCTATGGTGTCTGTCACAGACCTGCCTAAGCTCCAACTCTTCCATTTCATATGTTCTGCCCATATCTGACCCCACTGGAGAAACGCAGGCCTCTGTACTTCCTGCTTCTCCTGTCTGTGATGCTGCCTCTCCATAGAGCTCTGTGTCTCATCCCTTACTCCCTGCTACTGAGGTTTTCCTGGCTACCCTTTCTGAATCCACACACCCACACGCACCCCCATCACCCACCTTGTCTATACTCCAGCTGCTAGCTGCTACACCAGGCACATATTTATCTAGTTCACATCTTCTTTCCCACCATGGCATGCGGCCATAGAGAAAGACGTGCCTCTACTTCCGACTGTGCCTCCAGGCACTAGAAGGGTACAAGCTGCAATACAGGGAATGTGGCTACAAGCAAAGAGCTATGGGTGAGTACACAAATGGGATTCGCCAGCATTCTTGCAACAGAAATTGTTCAAGCAAAGAACTTCAGGCAGAATCAACTGGAACAGGAAGAAGTTTGCTATGGCACAGGTCTTGTGACAGGCAGCCCAGCTGCTGAGGACACAAACCATTCTCTCTGGGGCCTCATCTCTGCCATCAACTTTACCCTGGGCCCCAAGTAACCCTTCCTAAACACCCACCCAAGCTCAGAGCCTGGAAGCTGGAGCCCCGACCCTACAGAAGTCTGTGCTCTCCTTGAAAGACAATCAGTGTGGACATTCGTGAGATCTGACTGAAGACCCTTGCCTGAAACATGGCAGAGCCCTACTGAAGATGTGCTGTGAGTGCTGTCACTCAAGTTCACAACCCAATGGTGCCACTCACAGGTGTGAATCTTAAAGAGTCCCATTTGTAAAGTGGAGTATGGAGTTCCTATAACCCATAGGCTGATATGACCTGACATGTTCGAGCAGTTACTCAATAAAATGAGTCCTTGTTTTATTAGTCACACTGTGTCTTCAGAAGCAATCTGGGGATCTAGTTTGTAGGAAGTGCTTTGAAAAAAAAAAAAAAAAGTGAGAACAATGAATGGAAGACTGGTTCCCTCCAGTTCCATTGCACATTTCAGTGCAAACAGGCCAGCCTGGCTTCTCTCAGGAACAAAGGGCTGAGTCAGAGCTCTCAGCTTCGCTTAGGGACCATGCTTCAGTGGCAAGAATATCATCCCCAGCCCCTGAACAACCAAGCTGACTCAGGGAGCCAGACTTCAAAGCTAATCCAAAACTGACCTCCAACCAGTTGGGGTAGATCCCTTTCTTGTTCCCACAGCAAGCACACATCTTTGACCCATGAGTGCCAAACACCCCCAACACCATTTCTTCTTGGTCTCTGGCCCTGCCTTCTGTCTCTCCGTCCTTATGTCTAGAGAAAAGGACAAACATGGAGATCACACAGAGAAGCCATCCCTCCCTCATCCTGAAAGTAAAGGAACTGAAAGCTTATCTGCTGCACCAACTCAAAGACAGCACACCACATCACAAAATTTCCTATTCTTTTTGTTTGTTTGCTTAAGACAGAGTCCCATGTAGCCCAGGTAGAAAAAAAAAAAAAACACCTCAGTCCTAATGAATATTCAAACAAGTCATTTTACATTGTCCATTAACCTAACTGTTCATCCACCATGAAGGTCCACACTCACCCCCAAATCTCCAAGTTCTTAACCATAGCTGATAAACTGCTGCATGTCACATAGCCAGCCCTGGGCAAAACAATGAAACCAAACAGCAATCTAGTCAGGTAAAAATATGACTACCATTTCTACTTAGATGGTTCAAAGCAATGAAGACTCAGAGCTCTGCTGGAATTTACTCAGTTAAGATGTAAGAGGAGGTAAGAGGCAAACCTAGAAGAGCTTCAGTCTTGGCCTGGCCCACTAAGGTTCTCCCAGCAAGCACAAAGCAAAGCTTGGCTCTATTTGCATACTAGCTGGCTATTTTTTATTTTATCTTATGTATATAGGTAAGTTTTGCATACATGTATGCCACTGTACCTCATAAGTACCTGTGCCCACAGAAGCCAGAACATGTTCCCTGAAACCAGAGTTAATGGCAGTTTCAAGTGCTGAGAATCAAACCTAGATAGTCTAGATAAGCAATAAGTACTCTTAACTGGTATACCATCTTTCCAGCCCCTAGCCAGTTATTTCTTGATCAACTCTGATGGCTCTGTGTAAACTGGCTTCTACCAATTCCAACTTCCCAGGGTTTTACATGAACAGCATATGGGTACAGGACCTGTGGGACCAAGTCTAGGCAAGCATGACAGATGGAACCAGAGGCCTCACTCACACTGGAGAGAGACTAGCTCACAGGCAGCTGTCAGACGACCACATCTGATTCCTCATTGGGCAAGTGGAGCTGCAGAAGGCTACACATTCCTTTTACAAAGGGAAAGGACAGTGCAAGGCAGCAATGGCCCCATCAAAGGAACACTCAGGAAGCCAGTGAATGTGCAGTCAGGAATTTCAGGTAGACGGTGGCAGCCTGGTCTTGTGGTACACACTTCTATGAAGTGTTAGTTTACCCCTGAGGCTGCCCTCTGGGGTAACGAAAACTCGATACAGCACAAGTCTGTTACAGAACACCTGCTAAAGACTTCAAAAATAATATCAGTCTTCAAAGGAGGAGGGTAAGCATGATAAGCTCCCTCGCTCGGCTACATTTTCAGAGCTGATGTTAAATTAGACAGTAAAACATACCGAGGCATGCAAAAGAGCACTTAAGACTTCTTATCACGAGCACCTGTTCCACTCCATCCTGCGAAGCCTGGTTCATGAAGTCCCCTTAGTAGTGGAAAAGATCTTAAGTCCAGAGATCACAGCCAGGAGGAGAGGTGAGTGGATCAAAGACACAGGGACATGGTAGGTCGAGTGGCAATTTCTGGTTCCTGAAATTAGGCACCCACTCACTGTCTGTACCAGCAGACTTACTCTGTAAGAGGCCAGGTGGTGAATAACTTAAGTTTTGTTAGCCATGTGATGTTTTCGACAACTACTCAAGTTCTGCTTCTACGGTGTGCAGGTAGAACAAATACAGAGTCAGCATGGCTGTGCTGGGCGGAAACTTTACGGACAGAAACAAGCAGCAGGCCGACACAATGTTATTTGCTACCCTTTTGATGGCAGGGCAATCAGTTTCTGTTTCTAGGAGAAACTCTAATTCTATGTCTGGTCCGGTTTTGTAACTCTGCTAGTCTCCTTTCTCTACCAGGTTCACCTGCTTGCGAAGTTGGGCTAAGCATCCCTGCAGAGAAGCCCTCCCTTCCTTCCTTGCCCACACTGGACACTGCTCGTTGTGCTCTTTACTGCCTGTCTTTTCCAGCTCTTCCGAAGTAAATGAAACCCAGGTCTCCCAGCTTTGGCTTCTTTGAAGATGACCCGGGTTACATCCTGGAGCTGTTGGGAAGAGTTCAGCCAATGCGGTTATCCTGGAGCACACAGTGAACTCACAGAGTGTGTGTCTCAAACCTGAGCTGGCCAACTAGTCCTCACATCCGGTCACTGATGGCCTTTAGTTCTTTCAAGTCATCATGATGACCGTGAACTCGTAACAAGAAAGACAAAAATCTTCCATAATTTTAAATCACTAAAGTTAGCAAAAATCCAAATTACAACTCTCTGATTGACCCTCTGAAGAAAACATAGTTTTTTACACAATCTAGACCTGAAGAGGGGGGAAAAACCTGTAATATGTACAGCATACCTTCAACTCTCACCCCCACCCCACCATTCCCACAGCCATCCGAGACAGTTGATGAGACCCTCCCCCAAGGCAATTCTGGCTGCATAGAGCACTTTGCACACCACAGCTCTGCTCTGGTGTTATGAGACTCCACACTTAGCACACAGCCCACTGCTCAACCTTAGCAGACTCCCAAAGTCTGGTCAGAACAACTGAAGGCATCCATAGGAACATCACACATGCAACTGGCATGACGTGAGACAACCAGAGACCCTCCCTGAAGGTAAAACAGAGCAGCACTGGGAGCCCTCATGCTTCTCAGGGAAGTGATGCCTTCAAATGCCTCATGACGGACAGTGGAGCGACAGCCAGCCACACTGTGTGTCTCTCTGAAGCAGACCGAACTGGCCAAGTCACTAGTCCTCACAGCCAGTCATCGATGACTGTTAGTCCCACTGCAAACCGCTATGCAGATGGACGAGTTCAACAGAACAAGGCTCCCCTGAGCAGGCCATACGATACTAGCAGCTATTTATTTATAAACATTTTAACAATATAAAAGCCACACTGGTACTTATATACATGTTATACATGCAGAGTTCTGCGTGATCTTATCAAAAGTGCCATACAACCCACATAATCATCACTCAGATCAAGACAGAAAACTGCCACCCCGACAGTCTCTTAGCTGTGATTCTCCTCAAACCAATCCTATAATTTCTTCCAACCATGAATAACTGCCTATTTGTATACTTTATATACACAAAATCCTTCCTCATAAACTCTATTTCTGGCTACGTTTGCTCACATTTCGAGATCTACTCAGTCTGCTCTTTGCTGGGGGGGGGGGGGGGCGTCTAAGTGTGCAGCCCAGACCAGCACTACTTTCACCCTCCTGAAGCTTCAGCCTCCATCCCCGTAACGACACCGTGCTATTTCTATTGAAATTCTATTTAGTTATTTGGTTTTTGTTTGTTTGCTTTTTCCATTCCATTTTTTTAAAATATTTTTTTAAAATATTTCCAGTTGGGACTACTGTGAAAATAACCAGGAACACATGAAAGTCTTCCAAATACGCCTGTTGGTGCGTATCTGGTAGGCATGCAAGGGCCGGTCCTGACATTACACATGGTCATCAGGCATCCACACCTCCAGCCTCACAGAGCTGCTGGTAGTTTTCTTGTAGACTACGTTCTCCAAGGTTGAAATGAACCTAAGAAACAGTTTATTCAAGTACCCATTTATACTGTTTCATCTGACCGTTTTCAGAAGTCGTACCTTGTTCCTGTCTCCCACTTCTCAGTAAAACCTATTATGTTACAAGGACTGGCGAGATGGCCCAGTGGATAAAGACACTTGCTGCCAAGTCTAGCAACCTTAAGTTCAATCACTGGGACCCACATGGTGGAAGTTGACTACTGAAAACTGGCTCCTGAGAAATTAATCAGTCTATCCATCTGTCTGTCTGTTGGTCATCCATCCATCCATCCATCCATCCATCCATCCATCCATTCATCCATCCATCTCAGAATAAGTGTAAAATACTTAAGTATTAGGAGCATGGCTGAGAACCACAGAAGTTCAATCCAATCACCTTGTTAGGCTGTTAATTGAGACCTAACAATGAACACAGTCATGATAATGTATAAAGTGTAAGCTGACAAGAATAATGTCAAGATTAATGCCCCTGTGCAGCCTGAACACAAGGAGAGTTTTAAACTAGTTGAACACAGAAGAGCTTTCAAAGACCAACCTAAAGAAAAGTTCAGCATGACAATCAGAGGTATCGTCGCCCCAACTAGCCTGGTTTATAACCATCTACCTAAAGACAAGACCAAATCCATCCATCCCATTGTGCGAACTGACAACCTGCTTGAAGACAGTAGTATCTTTTAAGACGGCCCAGCCCAGATGATTTGGCAGACAGGAAGTGAGAATCAGAGTGAGCAGTTCTCTTGCTCACTGCCCCTCTCCTTCCCCTGCTGCTAGTGAATCACCCGTTCCCTGGGGAATTTTGGCAGATTCTCAGCCTGGCTGCAGATGACGTTCAGAATCTGTTTATTCAGGTGGAGATTGGATAAAAAACAAGAGCAGCCCAGTGGCAGGATAAACAGCCTCAGCCAGGCAGGGTCAACCCTCCTAAGGCAGGACTGGGCTGTGTCAACCAATCTCCCAGCTGGCTCACTTCCTTCAGGACCACTGACCCCCTTGGGGTCCTCAACAGACAGTTTCCATGAACTCTTTGGAAAAAAAAAAAAAAAAAAAAAAAAAGACCTGATACTTCACACCCATGTGAACACATGGCCTCAGGAACACTGCAGCAGCAGACTCCACTTGGATCCCCACGACTGGCTTACTGAGCTAGAGCTACAGGTCTACAAAGAAGAAACCCAGGCACAATCAAGAAGCAGACATCATTTAAATCGAGAGCAGCGGTTGTCAACCTTTGGGTCTCGACCCCTTTGGGGGGTCTAACAGCCTTTTCACAGGGGTCATATATCAGATATGCTGAATGTCAGAAATTTATATTACAATTCATAACTGTAGCAAAATTATAGTTATGAAGTAGCAACAAAAATAATTTTATGATTAGGGTCCCCACATGAGGAACTGTATTAAAGGGCTGCAGCATTAGGAAGGGAGAGAAGCCTGGGTTTAGAGGGACCGAGCCCAGGGGAGAACTGATTCATGAGGACGCAGTAACTGTCAGAGTGTTGCTGCATCCTATATAAAGATGCACAAATAAAACAGTAACAAAAAAACGTTCTCAGGAAAATGTACATTGCTGGGTAAAAAGTGCCCACAAAAAAAGGCTTCCTACTAACACTCCAAAGAACAACATTCTGAGAAGATAAAAACACCGAGACAGTAAGGCATCTTGCCAAGAGGGCTAGGGAGGAAGGCAGATGGTAAAATAACAGGAATCTCAGGGCAGTCACTTACACATTCAGATTCATAGAACTTCAATACCAGGAGATAATGTATCAATTTATATTTATTTATCATCAAATATAAATACCGAAACCCAGTAAGACAAGGGGAGCAATCACTGGGATGAAAGGGGGTGCTAGAGGAATGCTCTGTACTTTACAACTATCCTGTAAACCTGTACCTGCTCTAAAAGTACATTAATTAAAAGTAAGATCTCAGCCAGGTATAGATGGCCTGTGCCAATAATCCTAGCACTCAGGAGATGAGGCAGGGGAAGACTGAGCTTGAAGCTGACCTAATGAGTCCAAAGTTAGCTGTTGCAAAGAGGGCTGCAAAGTGAGACTGTCTCACATCTCTGCCCCCACCTCAAAAAAAGTCTCCTCAAGTATCATGTAATCCTGAGGTCACAGTGCAGAATGCAAGATGCACGCTGGCTAGGCGTCTCCACTTTCTCTTCCTAACTGCTAGACCCTCAGTACTCAGAAAAAGGCCTAGAATTCAGAAGTTGCTTTACCAGGGTTTGTTGAGCAAACAAATGAATTACAACTCCAGCTTAACCTCCTGATGATTACATAGAAGAAAATACAAGAAAAACCATCAAGTCTAACATTTTTTAAACAAAGAAGAGGAATTGAAAGTAAAGCAGAGAGTTAACTTTCTTTTCCAGGTAAGGAACCTATAGGCAATTTTAAAGAAAACAGTGGGGAGAAGTGGGTTTCTGAGTTACTTACACCTTTCTGGTGTTCACTTAGCCCCAAATACTGAGACTCATGGTTGAGTCCAAGTGAGCAAGGGTAGATCTAGGCTAGCTGCTGATTCTTTTTGCCTGGCACCATAGGGTCACAGCACAATGCTTCTCATGCCCTCAGAAAGGTTCCAATCAGATGTCACTGACCAATGTGCTCTGAAAGCCACATCTGCCTTTAACTCCTGGGGACATAGGCTAGGATCCCCAGTTCTGTCTGGGATTTCTAAAGGCTTGGGCTTCCTTCCATGCCTGAGGGAAGAGACTCTGTCCTGATACCTGGGCAGTGCAGCATGGTATCTATCAGAGTCAGGAGACCATCAGAATTTCCAACTGCATACAGACATCCTACATGGAAAAGCCACAAATAATTTTTTCCTGGTCAAAGCAACCACAGTGGCCCCCAGATGTTCTCTCAACTTTATCTTCCCCAAAATTGTTTTCCTTGTTTCTGACCCTAGCCACCTCTACCTGTACATCTGCTACCTCATACCCTAGCAAGCCCATGGTCCTTCCCTGCATTCCCCTCCACTAAACCTTAGCAGACTACCAGGTTGTTAAGCCTTCATCCCTGGCACAACCAAAGGGCCAAGGGTGTGGCAGGACTAGCCTGACCTCTCCTGACTTACAGTAAACAAGTCTAAGGCCAGTCTCTTACATGGTCAAGGTTATGGCTCATGCCTGTAGGAAAGAAAACTTCTACACACAACAATGAGAAACACAGGTTCTCCCAGCCCCCAGGGTCCAGGATCTCTGAATAATTGAATCAGACAAAGCCAGGCAGCACTTAGGTTACTGCCCAGTCCCGAGCCCCAGCAGTGTACTAAGTGGATTTTTCTTCCTGTTACTGGGTTAGACATGGTTGTCAGTGTGCATGGTGACCACTCTAAGAGTCCTAGACAGAGAAAAGTAGAACATGGCTCTCACCCAGTCTAACCACAACCAAATCTTCACTCTTACTAATTTGCACAATTATCACTGTGCTTTCCAATCTGGTAAATAAGCTTATTTTAAAAATAAACAAAAACCAGTTAAATGTGAATTCAATGCTGACTTATAGGACTTAATAGTTTTCATTATTTTCTTAGATTTTATTTATTTTTATGTGAAGTATTTTTTGTATTTCCTGAATATATATACATGAGCACAGTGCCTGCAGAGGACAGAAGAGGACACCAAAGTTCCTGGGCCTGGGGTCATATAGGTCCTGGGAATTGAATATTGGTCCTTTGGAAGAGCCACCAGGACTCTTAACTGCTGAGCCATCACTCTGGCCCTCATGAGACCTGATCTTTAACTGGAAATACCTAGGTAAAGAGTATGTATGGGGCATAGCCTTCACTGATTCGCTATGTGTGCACTGTGCACAGATGAGGATTCTGGGTACTGCAGTCTGGAGTCTCCAATAGAACTCTGTACCCTAACAGTCTCACAGCATGTGAGCCTACTCCAGGTAGTAGACACTTTAAAAAGCCATTGTAGCTGGAACTTGGATTAAACTCACTGGAGCTTATCCACAGACAGGCTGGCCTTCCCACTTTGCAGATGGACCCAGAATGTAAATCCCACACTCTTCGGGATGTGGAATAGCCCAAGATGGAGGAGAGGAGTAGTCAGATCCTTGGGAAGGAGATCATCACTGGACAGAACCCAGAACCTCCCATCAGAGAAGCATCCCCTGTGCTGGGCTACCATGTGATCAGAACAGTGGTAAGGTTCAGTTGAAGTCATGTGACTAGCCAGCCCTTCTTGGGGAAATGGAATTAACATTAAAAAATGCAGACAGCTTCAGGACAACGTACAGAGTACCTCTCATTTCCAAGGCTGAAAGCACAGTGACACGGAAGCATTCTCCAGGGAGAAAGTTCCCACCCTCTGCTCCCAACCATGTCAAACAATGCTCATCCAGATCCAAACTCAGAGGCTGGGTGCAAGTCTAGGTGTTCTCAGACTCCTAGCTATGCTGTCCTGTGAGCAGAAGAGGCACATGAAAAGAACAGAAAGGGAACTGAGGGAGCCAGGATGTTCTAGAAATTTCTTCGGGGGGCACCAAAGGGCTGCCTGCCACTGAAGCATTCCCCTAGATCCATAAGCCAGCTTTGAAACAGCCAGAGGGGTTCCAGGCAGAGGAGGAAGCTGGGTCAGCATTTGGCTGCAGCCTCTAAGACAAAGTCCTCTCCCTCTGGGGAGTTATACCATGTTGTGCCTTTAAAAATAAAACCAGGCCTGTTTCCTGCCTCATCTGGAAGACTTTTGATCTCCTGATCATAAGATTTAGACTCTTACCACACAATTCCCCAAGCCTTTCAGCAAACGAACTAAGTGCACTTGGAGAATCAAGAATGAGATTGAGAGCTGACCCTTTAATGATGTCTTCTTATCTACCCCACAGATGACACAACTGCCACAGCACCAGAGCAGCACCATAGTCAAAGCCACTGTTCTGCACCCCAAAGCACCAGACCCCATCCAGTCTGTTCCACAGACCCACAGAGCAAGCATGCACTCTGTTTCTTTCTTGGAACTACATGTTTTTAAAGCAAGTTATTGTGCACTTAAATGCCGAAGGTAAGCCTGCAAAACTCATTGGGGAGTGGAAAGGGACAAGAGAAAATCTTTCAGCTTAGCACTAGGCAAATTCTTAGACCTGACCCTAAAGCACAATCTAGAAGGTAAGAAAGTAATGTACTGGACTTGACCTCCAAATACCAGACTAGAGGAAAACATTTTCAAACCACACGTCCAACACAGACCTAGTGTCTTGAATGTGTAAAGACCTTACAAAACTCAGATGCCAAAATGTAAAGTAAAATAACTAGTTTAAAAATAAGCAAGAAGTCTGACATTTCAGGAAAAAAAAAATTCACAGACAGCCAGGCATGGGGTGCATGCCCATGAATCAAGAGCTCAGAGCCAGCCTGGGCTGTATCAAAAATCAACAAATAATAAAATAGCCCACTTTTATTCAGAAAAATGCACATTTAAATCACAATTAAATATATCTGTATTTATAGATTTTAAGAAGTTAGCAGAAAGGCCAAAGAATTAGAAAATAAAATATATAACCAAAAGCTGACGGGGGGGAGGGGGGGGACCAAAAACCAAGTGGGTGGGTTATTTATACATTGCTTGTGGAAATACAAAATGGCACAGCTATTCTGGAAGAGTCCAGAGTTTATTTTAAAGAACATGCAGTGTGATGCAGCTTGTCCACTGCACTTTGAGGTATTTACCCCAGAGAAATGAAAATTTATGTTCACACAAAAACCTGTAGATGAGTGGTCACAGTAGCTTTATTCAAAACACTCAAGGCCTAGAAAAAAAACCACAGATGTCCTTCAATGGGTCAAAGATTAGACCAAGTATGATATATTCACACTATAAAATACAACCTAGTATAAAAAAGGAACAAAGTACCAATACACAACCTCCCCCAACCCCCAGGAATTACACTCAGCAGAAGGACCAATCCCAACAGACTGTGCTGTACTGTGCCACTTCTGGTTTCAGAAGGCTTTACAAGAAAATGTACGGACCAATGGTGTGGGAGCAGGAGGGGGTGGGTATGACCGTGCAGAGGGGCCTTTAGTGGGTATGGATATGTTCTAGAACCTGACTACAGGACATCAATGTGAAATTTTACATGATCGCACCACTGAGGAAACGGGAATAAAGCCATTCAGAGAACTTCTATTTCTCACAGTCACTTGTCAATCAACAATTACCCTAAAGTAAAAAGTGTAACAACAACAAAATACCAGGACAGTCACAGCTAACAGAGGCCTGTGCAGTGAGAGAGCTCTACTGCACAGCTTCCAATAAAGGAAATAATACACCAGAAAGCCAAGAATGAAAACAAACACACACACACACACACACACACACACACACTGAGAGAGAGAGAGAGAGAGAGAGAGAGAGAGAGAGAGAGAGAGAGAGAGATGAACCCCAACAGGTTACAAGAGATCATCCAGAAGGAAGTAAGATCAATTCCAGATTCCAGGCAGACAGACCCTGGCCTCCTGATTTCAGCGAAAGGAAACCAGCCTCAGAGCACAGCAACAAAGCAAGAGCGCCTCACCCCAACCGGAAGCTACAAGAGACAGTACAAAGCAAGGAGACCCCATTACCTTCACCACAAAGCCATGTGGTTCAGAAGTGACTTCCCAGCAGCCCCCCCATGGATAGTATCTTTTTACCCCCCAAGGCTGTGTCCAAGCAGCTGTACAGAGGCTGCCGGCACTGGAGGAGACAGGGCCCAGGGTGCCACAATGCTGCAGCCTCCCCACACTCACTCAGCACCCAGTTAAGAAGCTGGGGAGAGAAACCACAAATTGGCACCTTTGCCTCAGCTGTTTGGGTTTGAAATACATCCAGGAAGTGAGGAAACTGCTCCGGAATCTGCCCTAGAGTCATGTCTTCAAGGGCAGGTCCCCATTATGGGCAACTCTGCTGGCATTACCACAAAGGAGGCTGGGGCTCTCTGCAGAGGTTGGCAGCAAGATCACTTCCCTGGCTGTGCTCTTCAGAGTAGACAGCCATAACCCCCGAGAAGAACCGGCTACGTGAGAGGATGGGGAGGATCGGCCTGAACTGCAGAGGCACGAAGCCTTTCCCTGGATTTGCAATCCCTAATGAGAATGATACCAAATGAGCTCACCTGAGGTCAAGAGAATGCCAGCAAAGCAAAGACTATCTGACAGAAGCATCTTGCCCAACACTCTGAGGTGTCTCACACCTAATACAACTTGATATGTCAGTTCAAAATTAAGAAAAACCTCCTAAGGT
The DNA here is from genome assembly GCF_963924665.1 of Micromys minutus. Classification (NCBI taxonomy): domain Eukaryota; kingdom Metazoa; phylum Chordata; class Mammalia; order Rodentia; family Muridae; genus Micromys; species Micromys minutus. Next base: position 50,879,505 of record NC_137972.1, on the reverse strand, counting down.
CCCAAATCACACATTCCAGAACAAAGTGAGTAGCTAGCTTGAGAGATGGGGAGAAGGTATCTCAGGGAATATACTTGCCTTCTGGGTGCCTTAAGCATCTCATTGGACTACAGAAGTGCATCTCAGAAAGTGCACAGAACAATGCCTATAAACAGCAAATTTATTATCAATGTTTTATATTTTAAAAGGTGAAAGGATAACATCTGACCATTTTTAATTTAAAAAATGTCTATTTCCTATGCCTGTCAATATACCAAGAAATCTAGCCTATCTTTACAAACTTTTAGCATCTGCACAAGTGAGTTGATTCTGCATTCCATATATACTGCCCAACAGTGGCAAGCCTTATGAAAGAAAGGCCTGGTAGAAATGCAAACACATTTCTTCCACTTGGGCTAGGACAGCTGAAAATGGCTCCCAGGTGTGAGCAGACACAATAGGCCCAGCCTTCTTTGCAAGGTCATGCTGCAGGTCAAAGTCAAGCCAGCCATTTTCGGATTAGGTGCACATGCACAAGAGGCTTCCCCAAGTGCTAACTGGATTAGAGAAGCCACCTGCAGGAAGTGGGGAGGGGGAGGAGGGGAGAAGGAAATGGCCCAGTTGGAATGAGTCTGCTGGTGTGGGCAGGAGCCAGCCCCTTTCACACGGGAGGTTGTGCAACCAGAGCAGCTCTGCTTCCAAGCTGCATGTCAGAGCCCTGGAGGGTGTTCAGAGCCCGCTGCTGCAAGGAGTGGCTCCTCCCCTCCAAGTCTTCCCTGGTTTCTCAGGCATCAGGAGCAGCCTGTATTCCCACTGGATCTTGTACTATATTGAGAGGAGAGAAAGGGGAGGGGAGGAACAAAGGGAGAGGGAGAAAGAGAGAGGGAAAGAAGAGAAGAGGGGGAGAGGAAGCGAGAAGAGAGGGAAGAAAGGAAGGAGATATAAGAGAGGGAGGGGGGGAGGAAGAACACCAACCAAAGGCCACAGCACTCAGTAGCACAACTTGAGCTGCTAAGTTCCCAAAAAGGCAGGGACCTCCATGACCACGCTGGTATTCCACAAGCACCCCCCCACTCCCCCGCCTGGGCTCCCCCAGCTCTGCAGCTGGTGTTCCCTTCACTTTCTCAGCAAATAACTTGCAGATGTACCTCTCATCTCCCTGGCTTACCACCACCCCCACTCTCAAAGACAGTGGAGGGGGGAGAGAAGGAAAATGACCAGTCATGACTGTGTGTAATTTGGCAGACTCTCTAGGAGGCAGGCCACATGGGCTCCTTTCCCAGAGAAAGGCTCACTTCAACTGGGGGCAAAAGGACGTCTGCACTGCAGAATCCCCGGGAAGCTGTTGGGACACAGGACTGATCTCTGTGTAAAGTAGATATTTAATTTTCTATTTTGAGGCTCATTGGTGGCACTCGGCATCCGATGAGGCTGCAGTTCTGAGTCCACAGGTCCCCGGACTTTCAACAGAAGCTTGCTGGCTTGCTGACAAAAAAAAAAGACAGAAAGGCAAACTGGCCCCAAAAATAGAGCAAGCCATGCCCTAATCATCCTACAAGTACCCCTGAATGCCCCAGGGTCTCGCTGTGCTAGCTGAACAGTGGCAAATTACACCCACTTCAGGGAGGAGAAGGAACGGAAGTCTAATATTAGAGTTGTGGATCAGAGTCCACAGGGTACCCACTGAGATTTCCAAATTCTTGAGTCATAGAACATAGATTACAATGGGACACGTGGACAGTGTATTAAGGAAGAGAGAGGCTCTCCTAAGAATGGGAATGGGCTGGACAGCAGGGCTAGGACTGGGACTTTTGTCAAAGCTCCCCTGCCCTAAGTCTGGCAACCCTTTGCAGGCCATGCTCACCACAGCCACCTTCTGAAGATGTGTGGGCTTTCACTTTAACTTCTGTTTCCTGTAGCCAGGTGGGGAGGGGTTTCCAGTCTCTCATCCAACTGGCTTGTGTTGTTCTGATGCCTCTGTCTCTACTGCCACAGACAGGACAAGCAACCTCGGGCCACTCTATCTGATGGCCTTTCCTGTCACGCATCTATCAGCAAATGAAGGGACCTCAGACAGTACTCAGCCCTTGTGTGATGATTATCTGTTTCTGTCTTTTTCTGCGGGTAGATGTTTTTCCTCAGGAAGAGAAGCCACAGACCAGTTGTTACTGAGCTTCTCCTAGGATCCTCCCAGGAGCCTCCCCACAGACTCAGCAGCTTAATGTACAACTGCCCAGTCCATCAGGAACCAGCCTGTGCCCTACTGCTTTTCTTTTATTCTTAAACCTGAGCACTGTGAGGAGAAAGAACAAACTAAAGCAGCTTTATTTAAGAGGTGCACCCGGGACGGCCCCGCTGGCTGTCTCACCCTAAGCAGGAATTTTAGAAAGCAGCACGGATTTGAGGAAGACAGGACTTTTAATAGCTCAGGGGTCCATGTTTCCAAATGGGGAGCTGGAAGGCAAAAGAGCAGGGTTACAGGAGCAGAACATAAACACAAGTTAGCCATAATGGTTCCTGAAACAAAGGCAAGGTTACAAGGTGGGCATAGCAACAGGTGGTCACGGGAGGGTAGCCATAGCAACCCTCTGAAGCAAAGGGAGGGTTGTAAGACATGACTACAGTACCTGAAACAGGCAATAGAGAACCATTCGAAGTTCAGGTTACAGGGGCATAACCTACCAATGACAAGGAAGACTAAAGCCTCCCCATAGCAGAAAGCTAAGAAAGCAAGGAGAAATGGCAGCATTATATACAATTCAAGAATCGGAAAAGACAAGAGGGGGACCCATTAGAGTAAGGGAAGAACTGCATGCCTCACCAACATCCCTTTTTAACTTCCACATGAAACAAAGAAGTGCTTGAAGGTTTGGGTGAGGACAGGATCTAAGTAACTGACACTCACGGTAAGGCCAGTGGTATTAAACTTAACTCATGCCCTGGGGAAAGCTTCAACAGCCACCAGGGTTGACCTAATCATCTTCACAGGGGCAGTACGTGCCCTGCCAGGTTAGGGCACACTCAAGAGTGCTCCTCCTCTCCCTCCCTTCCTTGGAAAGGCAGTACCACTATAAACAACAAACTGATAACGGTAACAGCCATGGGCCTCAAGCAAGGACAGCATGCTCTTGCCATTCAGTTCTAGTGAGTACTCACTTGAAGCCCACTACTCCAGGCAGACAGATTCCTGTTGCCACACGGTAACACCAGGAAATGTCTAGTTTACTGTCTTCCAAAGTCCAATGGACTTGGGAAGGATACATGAGCTGTGGGCTCCTCTCCCACATCTCACATAAAGCTAGTCTGTGGTCCTCCGCAGCAGGACAACAGCACCTTGGAAGACATAAGCAGAACCTCTGAATTAGGGCAGCCAGGGTTTTAACACCCTTGACCGTCTTTCTTCTCCTGATGACTGACAAATGGCACGCCTACAAGGGGAATAACTATAGGCACCTCAAGTGTGCCTACCCCAGCACACCTAGTTTATACAACAGTAAAATGAACCCTCCATCTACAGTCATCAGCCTCAGCTATAAAGACGACCATTATTTCATCCTTCCTGGGATAAACACCATGTGCTAAAAACTTGTTTTTCCACAAGCTCTTTATTATGTCTACAAATACTGGCATTTGGGGATGCACTCATGGGAAGTCTGAAAGACAGCTAGTGAAAGTCAAAGGCAAGAGTCTCTCCTCTGCTTGTATCTCAGGTGAAGGGTGAACACTCCTATCCCAACGCACAAACCCCACCTCAAGAATATTAGCAACTGAGTTCTATGTCCAGCCAAGTTATGCCTGTGACTATGAACTATGACCTGTCTCCAAACATATAGTATACAGCAAAGAAGAAGGGGAGAAGAGGAAGAACAGGGGAGGAAGAGGAAGGAAGAAAAAGGAAAGGAATAAGAAGAAAAAACAAATTTGTCTGAGCTTCAAGCTGAGTTACTGATGGTCTTAGTTCAGGGCCTTTAGTCAAGCATAATTTCCAAAGTTGAATGAAATTCCGGAATCTCTGGCTTCCAGGCATGTGTTCGTGGTGGGAGTGGGAGTGGAGGGTGTCTTCCATCACAGCTTTCTCCCCGTTAATTGCTTTTCAATTACACTTTCATTGTGAATTTGTTTCTGCACTGGTGTATAACTCCAGCTTCAAGTGACACAATGCCTTCCCCTGGGCTCTGTGAGCACCAGGCATGTGGAGATAAACAACCATCCGGGACACAGATTGAGAAGAACAAAGAACATGGTGTGGTGACAGGTTAGAGTCCCAAGTATTTGACACCTGGAGGAGTGCAGCAGCCTCCAGGAGGATCACTGGGGAAATTCACTGCAGGGGTTGCAAGAGGCAGAGCCAAGCCCAGTTCTCTGCAGTGATGAGTTAGGAACCACTTCCACTATTCAACGGTCTACGTGCACCAATGCTGGAGGAAAAGCACAAACCTTCAATAGAATTTGATTATCTGTCAGACAAAATTACTGTTGCCCTGAGAATCAAAACTTGAGTTTCCTGAACCCACCTCCCTAGTCTTTTTATCTTGAACATAAAAAAATCTGCTGGCAGACTCTCTTCCTTTTTAACAAAAGTCTGTTTCTTTTTGTGAGATCTGTTTTAATGAAATGAGCTCCCTCCCTCCAACCCAATTCCATTTAAAAGCTTTCCTTGGGTTTTCATTATTAAGGACAAATGGCTTGGCATTATCCTCAACATTAATGCAAATAAACCTGCTCTTTGACAAACACGGTAATTGACTCAGATCCCTTCAATCAGAAAGCAATAACCAACTGAAATTGTGCTGGATGCATGAAACTGAACCTTCTCCATCAGGCCTTCCCAAGGTTAACACCTAGAAAGAAGGGAACTGTGATATGAAAACCCTGTCCTGAGTGAGAGAAACAAAGAGCACACGTTAAAGCTGCATCCAGAATGGCAGGTGCCCACACTGAAAGTCAGAAACCTTCTACCTACAGTCTCAAGTACCATGGACCTGCTGCCCATGGCTGGAAGCAAATGGCCTATAATTATTCTCCCTAGGGTCACACTGCTAACTAATCAAGAGGACAGTTTCGGAGCAAGGATCCTTCAACTACTAGTTTCAGACACATTACTGTTCAAGCCAAATGGGGACAAGAGAAAACTAATGAAGCAGCTGCCAACACGACCCTGCATTTTCCAAACTGAATTACAACAGAAAGGGGGGCTTTTTTGCTTTACATATTCCAGCATGGTTTGGTGGAAGATGAGGAGTACGGCCAAACAGCCCCACTGCTCCTTGGCACTGGCACCAAGGAGTAAAACAGGTTTTTAGTTAGTAGGGCAAGAGAAATGTCAAAGACACACAGGCCCAGGGACTATGCCAGGGGCCCTGCTGCCACGGGAATAAGTGACCCAGAATCACCTGTAAGGACATTCTCATCCGGCATCTCTTCTACTGCTATCTTGCAACTAAGAAGACTTTGGGGAGCTAGTCCTCCTTCCTCACCAAGTAAGGAGCAAGGGAATGAAAGCAGAACTTCCTGTACTCTAAGGAGTGGGCAGGTGGCCAAGCCCTTGTTAAGTAAGGCCTGTGATGGGAGTGGCATGAGATTCTGTACTCTAGCATGCCTGGAGCCGACAGGAACCACGAGTCTGCAACCTGGGCTTCCAGGAGCCACAAGTTACAAGCATCTTCAAGTGCTGTGCTTCGTGGACACACAAGGGATTATCACATCCATAATTAGCTTCACATAATGCTAACTGACCTAATTTACCAGCAATTAAACACTCTCCAGATGCTATGCACAAAGGCCAAGCAGATAGAAAAAGAAAACCAGACCTTGGCCTGTCTAAACGGGATACAGCTTGCACAAAAGCACCTCATAGAGTAAGGACTGATTCACAAAATCTTATACTCCTAAAAGTGAGAGGTCACCAAGGTCCACAGCGCTGACCACCACCTGCCAGAAGCACGTCTCATGGGATAACAAATGCTTTATGACAGTCCCCTCCACTCCCCTTTAGTCCTGATGTTGCTCGTGGAAAATATGTAAGGAATAAGGAACACATTTTGTAAATGAGGGGAAAGAGGTTCTGAGAGGGTGAGCCATTTTTCCAGGACACAGAGAGAGTCACATTCTACTTCCTATGCTCTCCTTCAAGCCACCAGGCCTTAGAAAGGAGGGTTAAGCTCCAGGGCACAGTTCACGGGACACAGCAGCACTGAATACAGCTTCTGTGGCCAGCCAGAATCAGATCTGCAAACTGTACCAGCCATCTTCTTAACTTCCTGCTAAGTCCCTCTGCTCAGCCTGCTGAGCCTGGGTAGAGAAAACAATGTATACAGGCGAGACATGAATCATTAAAGCAGCAATAAAAGGTATACAGAGAAAAATGTGCGGGGAGACGCGAGTTCAGTGACACGCGGCGACCTGCTGGGGAAGCTGCTGTAAAACCTAGTAGAGAGCATTACTGTACCCAGGGCACATTTGGAAAGACCGCTGAGTGAGCTTAGACTGTGGCACTTCACCTGATGCCACAGGAATGGAGGGATGCCAGGTGCTTAATCCCCAGAAAAGGCTTGACGCAGCTTAAATGACAACACCTCCAAAGCTCCCTCCTTTTCCCTTTTGGTTAAGACCCTGAATGTTCCGTCTACAGTAACACACAGTATTATGGTTTGAGATTGAACTCTCCCCCTAGACTCATGTTTGTTTCCTGGATGATGGTGTTGTTTGTGGGGAGGTTGTGAGACTCTTAGAAGGTGGGGCTAGGTAGCAGAGTGTGCCCCTAGGAGCAGGTGCTTGGGGCTTATGAGGACTGGTTCCAGCCTCTCTGTAGCATTCGGACAGCCACAGGTCCTACTGCGACAGACCAGCTGACTACAGCACTTGCACCCCCTACAATGGATCAAAACCCTCTGAACCAAAATCAGTCTTTCCTTGCACAAGCTGTTTCCATCAGGGGCTTTGTCACAGAGGTGCACAAGCAAACACCACACAAAGGCTTTGTCTCATCTTAACAGACAGCGACAGATAACTCCTCACTATTCGTAGGATTCCAGTGTTTTGTAGGTACTTTATTGTTTTTAGGGCCATAAAAGTAAACTGGGTTTACCAAAATTCACTGTACAAAGATAAGACTGTCGTAGTTCAGTCTTTTAATCTAGTTTAATCACCCGGGTTAGAACTCAATTAATTTTCCCCAAGTTAGAAATGCAACAAAACTTTCAACTTGTAATTCTATAAACTCCCAAACAGCTAAATACAGTGTTTGCAATAATCATTTATTAGGCAACATGAAGAAAAGCCATTGCTCACCAGAAAGGACAGGAAGTATCAATCACCAAGTGTCAGTAACCACCATGGCCCCACCACACATCCCAGGGTCCCAGGGGCACCACTTACAGAAAGAGGGAGACCACATGTATGGAGGCAGCACCCAGCGACGGTATGGCTGTCAGCTCATTGCTGTTGAGGTACCTGCAAGAACCAGAAGCAGAAATCATACACAAGAAAAATAACAAATCAGTGCCACAGTTAACCATAGTAAGGCTATAACAAGGTGTGAGACCACGGATAAGGTATTTAGAATCAGTTTTTAAAGGGAGACCAGCCACATGACGTCAAAAACTGCTAAATACCTATCACACCCCTGGCAAGAAGTAAACACAAACAGGAACAAAGTTCTGGCTTTCCCTCAGAAATCAGAGTGGCAAGGGAAGTAAAAACAGGCCCTGATGCGGGTTTAGCCAATGTGTTCCCATGGCCACCAATGATTGCGGTGAATGGACAAATCACACAGGACTTGAGAGATAGGAAGAACAGATCCCTCCTAAATACTGTCACTGTGCCCCAGGCAAGGGGCACCATGAGACTGAGAGCAGGAGCCTGCTCACTCAGGGCAGCATCCGGGACACCCTGTCAGTGCCCCTCCTCTAATGTAACTAGGGGTCTGGACTCATGCCCTTGTCTAGTTGAGGTTCCAGCCTTAGTTGGACTCAGTGACGTTTGAAGAAAACAAAAACAAGTGTCTCACACCTCTGCAGACAGACTTTTTGAAACTCCTCTGCAGACAGGATTCACTCTCCAGGACCTTGTCCCATTATGAATGATAGTCTAAATCCAGATTTCTACAATTAATGTTTTTAATGGATGGGAAAGTCCACAATCCGAAGTACAGCCTGCTGTTCGCCCCCAAAGACTGTGTAACTGCCTCTTGGCATGCATGGCTAAATCTGGAAAGAAAATCCAAAGTCAGACTTACAGTGTGAGTCCCGAAACCCAAGGCACAAAGTTCAGGCTTCTGAGGAGATCAGGATATAGTATTTACTTAGCAAGGGGAGTGAGGGATAAGAATTGGTTATCTTGTTCCCAGCTTCTTAAAGGGAGGTACATCTTACAAAAAGCATCTTACTCCATCTGAGGACAAGACCAGAGAAATGACAGCTGTATTCAAACAAGTACAGGGCTTGGCTCCTTGTTTGAATCATCTGGCTGGCTGCCATCTTTTCAGAAATGAATAGAAGGGGGGGGGGGGCTTGAATTATCCCATTTACTTTCTTCAGTGCCAAAGTCAGTTAGGGATGCAACTTGGCAATTACTGACGGTAAGACACTGAGCCTGTCTCACTAAGTCCATGTCTGAAGCATCTGGCAGGGAGAAGGCAGGGCTGTATCATGTGGCAAATCCTTTCTCCACTTAAAGAGCCCTTGTTTGTGGAAATAGACAATTAATTACTTTAACAGTCTCTTATCTGAGTGCCCCTTAACTCACATAGACCCTGCTTCTCTGTTATCTCTTCCTGCCCTGCCATTTCCCATCACAGTGTAGAGGTACTGAAAACTCTCATCAGTCCTAATCTCAACCAATAAATCTTCTCAGTGCCCAGCAGTGTGCGGATGAGGAGCAATGACCCTCACATTTTATCAGAGCAAGAAAAACTTCGGGAGGTCCGCTGCTGCCGACAAGACATCCTGCACATCCAAGAGGTTCTACCCAGCAACCGACGAAAAAAGATGCAGACATTTACATCCACACATTAGATGGAGCTCCGGGAGTCTTATGGAAAAGTTAGAAAGACTGAGGGACCCAACGAGGACAGGGATCCCACAGGAAGACCAACAGACTGAATCACCAACTAAAGATCGGGCATGGGCTGGCCCTAGATGCCCTGCACATATGATGCAGATAAGCAGCTTTGTCCCCAACAACTGGAGGGGGGTGGGGTGGGGTGGGGTAGGGGATCTCCCTGAATCTGTTGCCTGCCTGCCTGTGGATCTTGTTCCCCTAAATGGACTGTCTGGCTTCAGTGGGAGATGTGTCTAGTCCTTCAGCAACCTGATGTTCCTGGGAGCAGGGGTCTGCATAAGAGGATTCTGAGAGGAGAGGGGGAGGGGTGTAAAGTGACTAAATACAAACATTGACAAGAGCTCATTTCTTAAGGTTTACTGGAAATCAGCATGGCAGTGATGGTAACAATAAGAGAGATTTCCTAGAGACTGGGGTGGGTTCTACTCTAGGAACTTCTTCATGTATTACCTCATCTGTAGACACTTAGAGGTAGGTCCCAAGAACATCCCAGCAAACCAATGAAGCAGGGAAAACACTGAAACATAAAGTAACTGGACCAAGGTCAGCACAAGTACGTGAGCTGGGCTGAAGGAGGGAAGCCTCAAGAACTAGGTTCCTATCACTGCCGGCTGCTGCTTTGTAATCCCAGCCCATACACCGTGCGCCTCGGTAATTTCATCATGGCAGCGACTGAGTCAGATGGCAGCTTCCAGTATTTCCACAAGATAGTAAATTTGAGACCATTTAAAAGCCTAGCCTGGGGTCATATAACCAGGAGACAAACAAACATGATGGGCACATCAGAAAGCAGCAATTTCACAGGCTAGGAAGCATGAGACAGGCCTGACCACTCATAACCCCTCAGGAACAGCAAGGTTGCTTTATTTTTTTGTCTGTTTATCATAACCTCATTCTGAACCTGAAACAAAGAGTGCAGGATTCCCTGCAGGTAAACCTCAGTTGAGAAATCTGGTGTCAAGCCAGCCCCGCAAGGTATATGGACAACCACCCCACTCTATACATATCACAGAACTGAAGAGCAAGAAGGGGCTGCTAGCGCTTCCTGTCTCCATGAACCTGCTGAAAGTGGATTATGCAGAAGCAGTAGACCAGGGCTAAAGATTGACACGAACTGTCTTGATGAGCAGTCCCGGAGCAGCAGGCTCCGGCAGAAATAGCAGGCTCTAATTTCAACAGGGCTGCCTGATTTATGGAAAGGAGAGTTGGAGCCCAAAGGACAGGAACTAGCTTACTTTTAGATCATTCTTACTCTAAAAAAGAAAAAAGCTGGTTCAGTGTAAGTGGCTATCCCACCACTATTGGCTCCCCGGTTGTTTGTGAGGATGAAAGGAGAATGCGATCCTCAGAAGGCAAAAGCGTTAGACTGAGACATGAAGAGCTAGCTGTGTGCCGGACTGGTCAAAAATAGCGCTGGAGCACTGAGGGAAGGGCGCTCAGTGTACAGCCATCTCCATGATTACAGAACTTGTGAAGGTTGAAGACAGTGTGAGATGAGATACTGTCACTATCTGGGGTTCTATGCTTCCACTCCTCATGCCCTGTGTCCTAGCAACTCCCTGCTGACTCTGCCCATCCACCTCCCACCCCCAAAACTTTACTTCCACTCAGAGCACCACAAACCTTCCTGAAATGTCTGGCTTTTATAACCTTTTCCTGATGATTCAAGACCAGAGCATGAATCATGGCCCAGCCCTGGAACTGAAGGAGGTGTAAGTAGGGTCAATGAGATACACACATTGCCTGACCCCAGGACAGAACCTGGGGCTGGGATGCTTCCCACTGACCCTCTGCCCCTGCAGCTTTCCCTCAGGGCTTCACTCGCATGCTGTAATACATACAGTGTCATAAAGGGCAGCTCACGGTACAGCATCGTCCTTTATTAACTTACTCTAATCTGGCCTTAACAAACAATATAAAATCTACCGAAGAAGTAACTGTGGGTTACAGTGAGGTTTCCTGTGCTGTATTAACTTACCAAATGGCTGCAATGGGCACACAATAGAAATCTCAAACACTCCAGTGAAGAAGTCGGTGAGAGATAAAGCAAGCTTCCTTACACATCAGGCACTCTGCCTCCACGGGGAACATGACAGCCACGAGACTGGCATGCTTGTTTCACACAGATCTACATACTACCCAAATGAAGACCTTCTGACCAGCAACAGCCTTTTGCTGACATGAGAGGTGAGATCAAACCACGTGTCCACTAACTTATTTAGCCAATTAGCTCTTTGTAGACAGAGTGGTTGTTTCCAAACAAATGGAACTGCAGTCCATAGGAGTTAGGCTGGAAGTTTGGATGGTCATTTCTTACAAAGAAAAAAAATCTAAAAGTAAACACAGTTCTCAACATCAAGGCTCCAGTTACTGGAAAATCACACTGACTAAAGATTTTCCTTAGTAAGACTATGATATATGCAACTGGTTACATAAAATTATTTTAGTGTAATAATATGGGATATCTTCCCTTAGAATTCACAGAGGTTCGATTCCGAACTCCCTGCAAATACCAGAATTTGCTCAAGATACTTATAGAAATATATACAGTGCCTTTATGTACTATGCAGTGCCCGTGTGTAACATGATGTGACCTGTGTTCAAGTCTCTAGATTACCTAACATACCTAAGACAGTGTAAACCATTCATTATACTGTATAGGACATAAAGACAAGAAAAAAAAAAAGGACATTTGTACATATTTCAAGCAGATGCATTTTTCAATTATCAATCAGAGGTTGGCTGAATCCATGGATGATAAGTCCACTCAATTACAAATCCACCTCCAGAGCCAGAAGTTGAAGGCATACGGTCATATAGCATGGATTGTTAAACCAGAGGGAGCTCGAGTCTTCTACTCTTTACCCATCACCTGACCCTGCAGCCTATCAAAGCCCTCCTCGGTATTTCAGTCTTCTTTACATGACAACCATCAGAGACCTCCGTACCTGAACTTGCACACAAGCAGGGGGAGGGAGCGGGCATGGCGAATTGAGCCATAAATACCTGGAGGCAGGGCTCCCTTACCCTCTCCAGGAAGCATTTAGGGCAGTGGCCCTGAGCAAAGCAGCTTAGTAGCAAACACTCCTGCAGTAATGTGATCCAAGTGTCTTTTCATAGAGGACTGTATAAATAGCCCTCTGATTATAGGACTTGGTGTCCAGCACTCTGGCTTAGGGCACTCCCTGGTGGGCTTTCCTCAGGATTGTGAGCAGTGAAGACTGGCTTGGAAGCAGCTGCACATGTCCTCCAGGAGCCTCCAAAGGGCTTGCTTTCTCTCTCTTCCCAACCCACAATGTTATGTGGTTCTAGAGCCTCTAAAATTAAACCACTGCTAAGCCACCACAACTCTCGTGCCCGCCTTTGGCTCTGAAGACCACAAGGTCTGGGAGAACTGACTTGAGCACGGTTACTCTGGAAGCACTGGCGTGTCGACTGTGGGCTATGTTCTTTTGTTTTGGCTTTTTTCCCTTCCATATTTTTACCTAGCTCCCACCACTCACTGGTGGTACCTCTTTGAGTCACCAGGATTTATCAAAATTCTATTAGGGTAAGCCCCGGGTCTCCACCATGGAGAGTTCATTTTGCTGTTCTGGGCATAATGAATTCAACTCAACAACTCCTACCACAGAGGTAGGAGGCAGTCACAGTGGCAAGAAGTCCGATCTGTCAGCCTCAAGGATGTGTTTCTAAACAACACACTCAGTATGCGAGCTGCAGAGTTCCAAAAGCAGTAAGTAGTCACGCATCTACATCAGTAGGGAAATACAACAGGACTAACCATGGGTTACTATGTCTATGTCACAGAAAGGGGAAGGGACAATGAAGAGCCAAGTCACTTGTGTAAGAACAGACCCAGAACTAGAATCTCAAATCTAGTGCTCCTGCTACCATAACAACCACTTTCCCTCAGGAGGCCTTGCAGCCACAGAGAGCAGGGTGGTCTGTGGTACACCAGGCCTCTCCTAGCTATGGGTAGGATGGAGATTACAGGGGTGGTGGGTGTGTCAAGGAAGTAAACCGAAATGAATGTAGAAAGCTCATGAGCAAGGAACAGCTATATAGGGTGATAAACACAGAAAGTGCTCAAGAGCACTTACCAATATGTCTGAAAGGCAGGACAGAGAATCTATTACCAGGATTTAAAAATAAAGGTCAAAATGAATGTGAAACACAACCCACAGGAGCAAACTCAAAAGTCTAAGACAAGCTAGATTAAAAAACAGTGTGGTCAAGCCATTCTGGAACAGAGATGTTTTAGTACCACAGTACCTTGTGCACTGTATAGCATGCCCTTCATAGAAAACAGGGCCTGCAGCAAAGGCAAAGAAATTTAATATGGCACCCTTTATCTATAAGGACTATACTCCTCAGCCTTCATGGGTACCTGAAACTCTCTGTATCGTCTTTTTCCATACAAAAGTCAGCCATAGTAAGAGACTGACAATAATTAAAGGTACTTACATATTAAAGTGTATGTGAATTTGATCTCTTACATTTATTTCACCTTTGCACTTACAAGAATTGCTTCAAAGCTTCTTCTTGTTTGGCATATGCTATTGTCATCTCACTGACCCTGCGCTTTGGGACCATTACTAAAGAAATTGGCATTATGAGAACACAAGCATCGATCCATGGCTGACCACCTGATGAGTGGGCAAGTGGAATGGACCGTGTACACTATGTGGACAAATGAATGACTTATGACCTGGGCAAGCCGTGTGCGAGTCCACACACTACTCATAATGACGTGCAACATAAGCTTATGAGTTCTTTATTTCTGGAATTTTTCATTTTGTGTTTTTGACTGACTGTGAGAGGGTCACCCCACTGTCATTTGTCAGTAAAGAGCCATATGCAAATGTTCCTTCCTGTAGGTTGAGACTGCCCACCCAGGAGAGTAAGAACAGTACAATACAAAAAGATTTCCCCCAGATCTTTTTGCCCTCCACCCCTAAAGGTTTAGGGGAACACTCACACTTCCTGCAGATTTGTCAAGTCCTCAAAAGCAGCCGAGTCAATCTCCGAGAGTCTGTTATAACTCAGGTTTCTGGTAAAAGAGAAAGTGAAAAGTAGTAAATTAATAGTTGACATTTATTTCATCAAAGATCAAGAAACCTTTCCTCACTCACCAAGTCCCTCCAAGAGAAACCTATACCCTCTGCCTAGTGACTTTCCCTCTGTACCGTTTTAGTACCAGACACAGAGGTTTATAAACACATCTCTTCTCACCCGCTTCAGTGCACACAGAATGCACAGAGCACGGTTGAGAACCCACACTTCCAGAGTGGACTCAAGCAGACTTCCAGTACCAGCTGGCTACCTGAAAACCTAAGATGGGCCAGTCCTAATCCAAATGCTTTGTTCCCTATCAAATCCAGAGCCACTCAGTTTTTAAAATAACATGTACTGGGACTGGAGAAATGGTTAAGAGCCATTAATGTTCTTGCAGAGGACTTAAGTACCAGTACCTACAAGGCTCACAAATACCTGTAACCCCAGTTCCAGAGGACACTCTCTACTAATATCTGCAGGTCATACATGCTACGGTGCACATACATGTACTCAGGCATATGCACATGTTTACTATAGTGTGTGTGATTCTTTCCTTCCACCATGTGTGCCTTTACTCTCTCGGTCAGTGCTTCTCAACCTTCCTAGTGCTGCAACCCTTTAAAACACTTCCTCATGTTGTGCTGATACCAACCATAAAATTATTTTTTGTTGCTACTTCATAACTGTAATTTTGCTACTGTTATGAATCAATAAATTGTCATGTAAATATCTGTGTTTTCTAATGGTGGTGACAACCCCTGTGAAAGAGTCATTTGATACTCCCAAAGGGGCTGTGACCCACAGGCTGAGAACCATACAGTAGATCCTCAAGGACATTTTTGTTTGTTTGTCTGGTTTTTCTTTTTCTTTGTTTCTTTTTTTTTTTTTTTTTTAAGAGAAAGGAGAGGGGAAAAGAAACTGCTGTGGTGAGTGAGGACTCAGCTCCTGTGTAGCTGAATTTTTTTTCTTTTAATATTTATTTATTTATGTAATGTATGTGAATACACTGTAGCTGTCTTCAGACACACCAGAAGAGGGCATCGGATCCCATTACAAATGGTTGTGAGCCGCCATGTGGTTGCTGGGAATTGAACTCAGGACCTCTGAAAGCTCTTAACTGCTAAGCCATTTTTCCAGTCCTGTTTGTCTGATTTTTCAAGACAGAGTTTCTCTGTGTAGCAGACCTGGCTAACCTGGAGCTCACTCTACAGACCAGGCCAGTCACAGAGATCCATGTGCCTCAGCCTCCTGAGTGCTAGGATTAAAGGTGTGTGCTACCACTGCCCAGCTCCTCCAGGACATTCTTAATGGCCTTTGTTGTTTTGAGAGAGGGTCTCCCTTTTTAGCTGTAATCTTGCTATGTAGACCAGGGTGGCTCAAGGACTCAGGGATCACCCTGCCTCTGCCAAAATTAAAGGAGCGCACATTGACAGGCCCAGCCTTGATAGTTTTTAAAAAATTAATGTTTAACTAAAGTATCAACATCAAGTGAGAGGTAACTAGATGTCAGCACTCCATAGTCTAAGCCAGTAGGTTCTCCATCAAGGGTGATTTCTCCCCCACACCCCACCAATGGCAATGTTAGAGGTGGTAAGATCTGGTAGGTTAAAGCTGCAGGTGTTCTCAGACATCCTACCCAGCACAAGCATTCAGTGCCCCACAACCAGGCACCCAGCACCTCAGTGTCCATTTTCCTCTGACTGAGAAATTTAAAGGAGAATATTTTTTTTAAGTTCGGGAGCAGACATTTAGAAAATGAACATATTTGGAATCATGACTATTTATGAACACAGGATGCCTACCATCAATGAATAAAATTAGAAATGACAAGCACAAGAAAAAGAAGCCAAATGGTAGGTAGCCCCGGGTGGGGAAGGCACACAAAACTATTCAGGTACTAGCACTCGTCCTGTTCAGAACTGGACCTCTCTCCCCCACTACCTAGGGAAGACAGCCTTAGCTGCAGACAGAGCAAGCTCAGGATATTCAGTTAGCTCAGCTTCTTTAACCACACACTGAACACAGGTCCAGGCTAATCCATCAGGAACAGAAGCCACTACAGGTAATCAGGATGAGCTTCCTTGCCACAGAAGTCTACCCAGGCCTGTGCATGCAAGAGAGATGAACATTTTTCATCTTGGTTATTAATTCCATTGACATTAATGCCAATCAACAATGCTACTAATCATAAATGGTAAATATCTTTTAAACTTACTCAGGAGACTTTTCAATCAATACTACCCTAGAGTTGATAGCCGTTTTACTCTGAACTCAAAGACATTCATCTAAATAAAAGTCAAACTGCACTTGAAACTAATGGCCCATCTGTGTTCATGGCACAGTCTGAATTAAAAGCAATTTGTCCAGAGATTAAGTTACCATAAAGATTGAAGGTGGTAATTTTTAAACCACATACTGAAGTCAAGTATGAACTTGACTGTGCTTGGGAGGTATTTATTAATGAGAATGAAGACATTAACCGCTTAGACCCAGGAAAGAAAACCCAGTTTGAGAGAATTCTCTGCACCATAAAAGACTGCCTGGACTATTGTTTTCTGCTTCGATCAGATTATCATAAAGGGTCTGGGGACGCTGTCTTGGGGGGAGGGAAGCTCGTGTAAAGGCAGCACAAAGCTTACATCATCACAGGTAACTAGCATGGGCAAGCTGAAGAGAACTTAATAAAGGCTCTCGGAGGCCACCGAGCAGGTAGAAAGGAGGGCAGGCAAACTGAGCTGCTGAGGGACCGAGACTAATATGCAGTCCACCCACCCACCTTCACAAGCCTTTACTCCTTCACTCCAGGGACAAGAGCCAGTGCTGATACCAAGTCTGGCTTTCCAGAGAAGCTGAAAATCTGAATTTCTTATAAGAAAACTTCTCAGTTCCTTTAAAAAAAAAAAAAAGTAACTGAGGACAGGTCAAACAAAACCTCTCTGCCAGCTGCCGAATTTGGCCTGAGGAACACCAGCTTATGTTGGAACCTGGACTCCAGAAGCTACAGGCTCAGAAGGCATCAGTCATGGGAGGGGCTAGGGCTCAGCAGGCTTTCTATAGTGCACTGATGGCTTCTCTGAACACTGTGAGATAAAAGCTTGTCTCTCCTTTCCCACCCCTAACATATCCATTAAATCCAGACACCCAATGCTTTGTCTTTTCTTGGAAAGATTATGTAGCTCACTTTCAGAAATGCTAATTAATTCTGCTTCTTAGAGCAGACTGAGAAAAGAACCTTTGCTGACACTGTCATCCAGAGCTGAGGAGCACCAGGACTTTGATATGAAGATGCCAGCAATCAGCTACAAAGACAAGATACTAAGTGTGCTAGCCTGGACAGTCACTGAACCAAAAAAGCCACAGCCCAACACATGCCAAGGGACTGCCTAGAAGGGCCATTCTCTCAGAGCACCCGTGGGCAGGACAGAGTGAAGGAGCTACGGCTCACAGCCCTTGGAACTGCTCCTGCCCCTAGACAGAGCTACTCTGGCTTTTAAGTTTGAGTTCCTGAATCTCTGAAGGAACTGGGACCTCAAATGTATTAGCAGGAGACAGGGAAACAATGTTAATTCCTTCATGGAAATCTAACAAGAAATAAAAGTGATAAACATCGGCCAAAACACACAAATTACCAATACCGCTTGTTCCTTGTCATAAAATGTTTGTAACTGTTTGTAAGTTGCTGCTCAGTGGCCACATACACATTCAAACACAGCCATCATCACCACCAATATCAACTTTTCACCATAAAATTCCCAAGTCCAATTTCCCTGATGTGCCAACCATCACTCTGTCTCCACGGACTCTACTCTGGGATCATAGACATCTGTCCTTTTGTGTCTGGCTTAACTTAACACAATGCTTTCATGGTTCATAGGTGAATCTCGTTACATATACCAAAGTCTCATTGCTTTTGATGGTTGAATAATATACTCTCTGGTATGAACAGTCTGCATTTTGTCTAGCTACTATCTGAGAATCAGTTGGCTTGTTTCTAGTTTGGGCTGCTGTAAATAAAATTATGGGCACAGTGTGCTTTTTCAAAATTTAATTAAAAATTAACAGACTTTTAAATCATTTGTCCTCTACACTTACTAATAATACTCATTTTCTAACATTAAAAAAAAAAAAAAAAAAAAAAAACCATATACCTAGCCCACGAAGCCAGCAGAAAGGAGTGTGAATTAATTTTTCCATCCCAAGAACAGTGAAAGGGTTAACTACCGAGAAATCTGTTCTTCCAGGTGGCAGCTGACATGCACACACATCTAAAGCATCCCACTTATTTCATGGAGCATGGCTGCCCCTTCCTGCCTGACATCTGAATGGGTCTTCAGTGGAGGGTTCAGGTTCTCCTGTCAAAACAATCCATCTGTCAGCAGGATACACTGTCGAAAGTACTTCTGCACCTTTCGGTAGCAAAGATCCACAAGGAAAGAAACCTCCAGGAATTTAGTCCCTGCCAACTGCAGCTTTCACTGAGTACCATCAGCCACTGTCACAACACAAATGGCCCCTGTTCCTGCACAAAGAGCACGCAGGTCTTCAAACAATTGAACCCAGCCATAGACACTTTTTTCAGCTAATCTGCTGAAAGATGGCCATGCAGCCCACCACTGCAGAACTCACAAGAGGCAGGGTTGCAGAGAACAGCTCAAGTTTTATCCAGGCGTGTCTGAAAAGCACACTGTTTAAGAGGGCTCGACAACCCTGTGCTCACCAAGCACGCTTCCCAGCCAGCTCCCTACCCTTGAGGCAGAGAATTTCAATCACCACTCGGAACACCGTGGCTAACCATGTGACCTTTCATTAAAACCACTTAATATACCAGAGTATGAGCTCTGCTCCTCAGCACATAACCATACTGCAAGAGCTCAGCAGACACATATGCACTACATGAAGGTGAGCACTTCAGTTTATCACTCAAATGTCTGCTAGACTGTGTTGAAACCAATGTTTCTAAGTCATAATACAATCACTATTCTAACTGAAATGGCAACTGCAGAAGAAAGAAGGGGGTGAGAAGTGATTATTAGGGGCTGGAGGTGGAGTGCCTGCCTGGCAAATGTGAGGCCGTCTGACCCCCAACGCCAAGGAGAATAAGCTAAAGAGAACTCGGGGCTCTGAGGGAGTGCTCGCCTACTACTCAAGGTCCTCAGTCTTCCTAATAACAAGAGTGTTGTTCAAAGTGTACGGTGATATTAATAAGCTAATCCAAGTCTTTTTTTTAAAGACAGGGTCTTAGTAATGTAAGTCAAGCTGGCCTCAAACGCACTAAACAGCTGAGAGTGACCTTGAACTTCTGATCTTCCTGCACCTCTCAAGTGTTAGGATTTGGTATGCACCACCAGACTGGCCTGAAATTCTTAACGAGCCCGGCAGGAAATGGACCCTGGAAATCCCAAGTCCTTCGGAAGGTGACTAATAAAAACGGCTGCGGTGTAATGTTATAGGCTTAATCAGTATTCACATAATCTGACCAGCACCTTCCTGGATTATAGCCTGAACCACATGTTACAAACTTGGCAAGCATGCTTCAAAGTTGGCGAACAATAATTCATTGACTTCTTGGAAGCTGAGGGACAAAAAGTGCCACTTACTTTTTGAGAAGCTGTGGTGAGGAAGTAACCTCACTCCATTAGACAACACAATTAGCATTTCATCCTCGAAAACAAGCCTCTACAGGCAAACTCTCACAGTGAAGCCCAGCAAAAAGCATGCTCTGGTTCTCAACCTCAACAGATAATTCAAAGCGGAAGGCGTTGGTCCTAAATCTGTGAAAGTATTCTCTTCTGAATTTCCAAGTGAGTATACTTCCCATTACTCAGCCTAGCTGGGCTCCTGGACTACACAGGAGTCTGCTTAGTTTAAGCTTTCAGATATTTGCTGAAGTCAAACACAGCAAAGGAGGAGGGGCTAGAAGCAACATGATGGCCGACTTCTGCGTACCACGAGGTGCCCAGAGATAGTGCAGAAAACTCCCTTTTCATAATACTGTATGCCATTCACGGCCATTCATCCCTTCTTCAACCTCAGAACTTGCTGTGTTTGTCACCCATTACTGAGGAAACTGCCTGCTTAGAGTCAAGAAAGCAGGATTGTTCCTTTTTAGAATTCTAAAGTGCAAGAGTTGTTCAAGCCATACGAGCCCTACGCACTTAGGACTGTTTTCTTCTGTGTCTGTAACTTCTGGAGAATAACACGTCACACAGCAACCTCCAATGAAATCACTGTCATGGCCCCTACATCTGTTTGCAAGGTTTGTGAACATAGGAAACATTTTAAATCATAGACAACGAATGTCCTTATCTCTTTTTCTAATGTAGATGCTTTCCCAAATCCACAATGAACAGCCTGTTAATTTTAAGAATGATACATTTACGACTTAAGCTAGAATCATCCACCTGAAGCTCTTACCCAAGGGCCCTCACTTAGAAGAACATGCTTGCTCTTCAGCAAGCCACAGTCACGGAACCTGGAGCAGAGGGTTAGTGATGGAGTACCTTCTGTGAACAAGGAAATGGGAAGCGAACATTCTGTGCTCCTGCTTAATTCAATTTCAGAACATCAGCAATGGTATACAAGTACTTCAAATTCTAAAAATGCTATACGGATCATACTCCCTGAGAATAAGAGAGGCCCAAAAGGTTACTCAAAAGAGAATCTAACGCACAGCCATAACAGCATATCCATATAAGGATGAGAACACACCCACTCCTCTTTAAATCAAGTCAGTTAATTAGGGCGAGCCTCTAAATTTTAATAACTTAAAAATAAATACAGTCTCATGTAACCCAAACTGACCCTGAAAGTGCTATATCCAAGGATGACCTAGAACTTCTGACCTTCCTGCCTCTCCCTCCCAAGTCCTGAGATTACAGAGTGCCACATCTGTTTTATGGAAAGCTGGAAAATCAAACTTCATGCATGCTGGGCAAGAACTCTACTGAGCAGAGCTACAGCTTGGAGCCTCTGAATCCCAATGACAACTAATGCTGCTCTCTGTAACTTTAGAAGGCTTTGTACGTACTCTCTATCCTAACAGAATATACACCATTTCTATGGTTAATAGACATACATCTTTTTCCTCCAGTAACCAACAATAATGAAATGCAACAAATGTTTGAGCGAGCATGTCGACCATAAAGACTTTCTGCAATTCACTCTAATTATACATGTACATATGCATACACACACATACACGTGTGTGTGTGTGTGTGTGCGCGCGCGCGCTCGTGCGCGCTCGAGAGATGTCTCAGCAGTAGTTAAGACCACTGATTGCTCTTTCAGAGGACCTGGATTCAATTCCTAGCACCCACATGGCAGGTGACAACCATTTGTAACTCAAACTCTAGGGCATCTGGCACCTTCTTCTGGCTCTGGGTACACTGGACACATGTGTGCACTGACATACATGTAGACAAAGCACCCATATACAAAATATTTTAAATAAATAAATTCTGGTATAAATTAGGATAAGGTATCATCTGTCTGTTGTCTGAAAAACGATTACGACTTACTGATCAGGTAGGACTCCTGACCAGTAGGACTCTCAGAAAAAAAACCTCACAGAGGTGCACTAAAAGTTGCACACTGATAAACCTGAGCCAAAGCTCAGCTGCAGAGAAATGTGTTTGTTTCTGACTGAACGGCATTTGGAAACATGGTTCCAAGCACCCACATGGCAGTTCACAAGCATTTGTGGCAGCATTTCCAGAGGAATATGACACCCTCTTCCGGCCTCCACTCATACTGCATGTGGTACACAGACATGCTTGTAAGGAAAATACCCAAACACATAAAAATAGTTAATTAATTTTAATAAGTAAATAAGTAAATGTTAAAACAAACAAAACAAACACAAGCTATTTTCCCAATGAGTATGTTGCAGCTTCTCTTGAGAACAATCACTGTGTGGGCTTTTCTGTAGCAACAACCTTGCCATTCCTGACGCTCTGTCTGTCTTGCAGAGCCCTCTAAACTCACTAGCAGTATCTGCATGGCCCCTAGTTGAGTCTAGCACCCCGGGATGGGTGCATAAAGTCCAAAAGTATCCATGACAAGGAAGATCTGTGATGAGAAAGATTTAAAAACAATACTGAGGCAGAAGAGATGAGAAGAAACTTGTTCTCTGGGAGATGAGTCCTGAAAAGAAAGACTAGAGGAGCAAAGAGGCCACAAAGCCAGAGTAAAGTAAACTACTAAAGACACCAAGTGACCAGAACCTCACAGAAAGAAAAGGCCAAAGTGGCAAAGAGGAGCCCAGAGCTTCTTGGCCCATCCAACAAGCCAACAGATATCCCAATCCTAACCTAATTTCATAGCTGAGACTCTCCTAAATGTCAATCACTGGACCACTCAAATCTTTTCCACAGGAACAGGATTAGCTACTTGTTCCTCCACATAAACATTTTAACCTAAAGCACCGGGACACCGGAAATGTTTCCTGGCATCCCAGCACACAAATAGCATTTGCCTTCTGCATTACACCTTACACAAGAGATTCCAGAATCTGTTTTCCTTATAGAATCTTTGTTTGGCCAAATAGAGGTGATGAGATTGGGGCTTTTTTTATTATTATTTAGGCATGCTTGGTGGAGGTTGACACTGAGGGGAAGCCACAATTTCCCCACAATAGTAATTTGTTAACATGGTCTGTGCACCATTAACACCTACAAATGAATTAATTCCATAATGAAGGTGCAGTGGTTGGTGGGCAAAAGGCATTCATTTCAGCATGGGATGGCTGCCTGCCATAAGCCTGCCCCTCCACACACACAAATCTGCCACCAGAGGAGAATGACCATGGCCACCAAAGTAGGGAAGAGCCACCGAAGGCCACCATTTGATTTTATCATTAGAGAAGTGTTTTAAACAGGCTGAGAAACAGGAGTGTCAGAGAAGCAGGGTCATAAGTCTAGCCCCTTAGAATTGCCTTTTCCCTGGTCTATTACATCTAATATATATTTCACAAATTCAATTTCTCAGAGTCTAAATTCTACAGAGCTTTGAAAATTCATTACTTGCACAACGGTCACCCTTGGGCCATAATCTACCTTTTGAAGTATAAAGTATGGTTCCACTCATAGCTGGGCACTTCATGACCCCAAAATGGCTACCAGACCTGAAAGCAGACAGTGCTCACTTCTGGCCACTTAGTAGCTAATGATGCTCCCAGGAAGAAGGTGGAGAAGGAGCTTCCAAATGCTCTACTGAAACAGGGGACGGACTCTTGCCTCTAGAGCAACAAAAATCAGTTGGGCAAAAAGGACAGGACATGAGGGACTGAGAGAAAAAAAAAAAAACATATTAATCGAGTGAATACATTTGGAATCCTGGGTTCTCCAAGTGCTTTGCAAAGTCCACCAAATGTAAGCGCTCGGGAGACAGTGTGCTACCTGAGCTCACAAGACCGATTAAAATTCACCACTTTAGGGTATGCATAGGAAGATAAAAACTGGCTACCCTCACAGACACTTGTGATAGACCACAGAATCTGGTAAAACTGCCACCCACAATGCTGAGACCATTTTAGCATCCTGTTCCAGCACCTTAAAACGATTCTCCATTTGTGCCCAGAGTCACATGTATGTGTTTACAGTAAGCCATGAGAGGACAGCTCAGTGTGCAAAATAACCATCTTAGCACAGCTCTATAAGAAGCACCCCTGATTAAGGGGCCAAGTTCCATACCTGTCTTTCTAGCAGAGGATAGAAATATGCATTAAGAATGAAGGCCCATGGTTCATCACTTTCTCTGAGTAAAACAGGCATACTTCAAAACAAACAAACAGAATTCCTCTATCTGGACCACACACCATACTAAACACCAGTTTCCAGTTTTCTAGAACCACTTTTTCTTCTACCATAAACAAATTGGGAAAAATACTAATATAAAACTTCATATCACAGAAATCAAAACAAACAAATAATAAATAAATAAAACAATCTGATACTCACTTCTTAACGTAATAATCAGGAGCTTTCAGTATTCGTTAGTTCACTCGTTCATTCATTCATTCATTCATTCATTCATTCATTCACTGTTTTATTTCCTTTGGGGCAGTTTCTCTGTGCAGCCTTGCCTGTGATGGAACCACTCTGTACAAGAGACTGGCCACAAACTCAGACATCCATCTGTCTGTGCACCTCCTAGTGCTGGATTACACCCAACTATTATATTTTATTTGATTTGTTTTTTTTTTCAAACTACATTATATGTATGTGCCAGAGATGTTAAAAGAGGGTGTTAGATGCTCTGGAACACTGCAGACAGTTGTAAGCTGTGGTACTGGGAGTAACCATGAGGGGAGTCCCACAGTGGGTAATAATGTGTGTGCTGGGAATTAAACCCAGGTCTTCTGGAAGGGAAGCCAGTGCTTGTAACCACTGATCTATACTCCTCAATGTTTAAAGTAAGCAGTTAGAACGATGCTTTTAGGCAAATGTGCCCTGGCTTACAAAGGAACAATATATATATATGCCACCTATCTTCCTCCACTAAAAGGGAGGAAGAAGGAAATGAAGGTGGTGTGTTATAAACAAATACATCTGTACAGCCTGCAGCTTACCTATTGTTATCTGCCCCCTGTTCCTCTCCCTACCACATAAAATGCTTTAATAGGCTCAGGACACAAGTGAGTGTAACAACTTTCCAACCCTTGCACTTGGACTGTGAGCTTCCCTTGCTCACATGTGTCCTTGCGTTTTTAACTAGAGTCACGTCACGCCTGCTGCCTGCTTCCTTCTCTATGTGTTGTCACTGTGAGTCTACAGGAAGCCCAAGCATCAGAATCTGTAACATAATACAGAAGCCCATGTTTACTAGAATTTATCACGATGCCACGAGTTATACGTGGATGTAAGTATAAGGTATCTGCAAACATTATTTCCTAGACCAAAGGTCTCCCCTTCTTGCCTACCCCAAACTTAAAATTGAAGATTACTCAAGTGCAGTGAGCAGAACTCACGAGCGAATCAGCCAAATGAGAAAATGAATAGACTCACAACTCCACAAGCAAACACCATCTTCTGCATCACAGGGAGACATAGGGATATCTAGCTAAATACTTTACTGAAGACAGTTCTAAGCGGCCAGTCACATGGCCAGCAGTTAACAACCTCACTAGCTTACTGACATGGGATTTCATTCTGTCCATTTTCCCACGGAGCTTTGTAAAGTTTACGTGTGTTATGGAATGCCTAACTGAAGAAGAAAGCCAGTATTCTTTCTGCAAGAGTAAAAAATGATAAGACACTATGAACATGAAATGGTCCACAGCATTATCTTGTCTGCTTGAGAAGCTGGGGCAGTGGAAATCACTCTGCTTCTGGTGCTGAAGTCCCTGACAGATACAAAGTCAGTGTCTGACCAAACAGAAGTACTTCAGCACGTACTGCTCAGATTGCTTTCTGCTGTCCCAACATGGGTCTCCCTTTTCCTGACATTACAAATGCAGAGAATCAGATGACATGTGTCTGAGACCTCTCTTCTCTAATATGCCAAAACTCTACCACACATAAAGGAAAGGTGGCTATAAAACAAATATTTGCTTCTCACTCATTCATCAGTGAGGCTTATGGTAGCATGTCACTCCTTTTCCACTCGAAACTTACTGTTCTATGTCATTTGCTCCCAAAAGACAGGTTGTAGAGAGTTGATATGACCAGTCAACTGTACCTGCTACATTATACTTTAACCAAATGTTATGCTACTGCACCTATGGAATAGGACTAGCAAAGGTGATTAGAAGTCCTAACAAAGTCCCACATAAATGGCCCCTTTTCCAGTTTTACATAAAGGCAACATCCTAAGAAATACAACATATGTACCTAAACACTTAGTATCCTGTGAATACAAAGAATAGTAGACACACAGATCTAGATACTCTAAATCTTGCATATGCTAAGAGAGGTAGAATAGTCCATCTACAGAGCATCTTCCCATCTGAGCAGGAAATCAAAGCCCAGGGTCTCTTGAGATGCAGTCACTATGAGGTTGGACCACTCACTGCCCTATGAACAGCTAGAACTTTCATCCACAGCTTTCTATGTGTTAACAGTCCCAGTTCCAGCAATCACACCTCAAAGATGGTATCAAACCAGAGCTACTGATGAACATGACCACCTTGCCCTACGTAAGTGACCCTAACATGACTACCCTGGTCCGTAAGCATTGGAAGGCAGAGAGGTGGCTTGCTGGATAGTTCACACTGAGAAGACCAGTGTTATCTGCAAAGGCATCAAGCTAGCTCTGTTCCATAGGAGAAGTGTGGTTTGGGACGCAGGCAGTTTACTCAGAAGGCATTAGGCTGAGCTCCATGTCTGCACACCAGACAGGTCTATACATGCTTTCCCTTTCCTACCATGATGCCACCACACTCACTCTTCAAATTCAACCAATGTCAGTAAAGGTATTCCCAACCCAGATCAACCCAATGACTGCCAAACTCCAAAACTATGTGGATGACCACCCTCACTTGCAGCCAACTCAACCATGATCAATAAGCCAAAGTGAGTTGAGATCAGGCAAGGCTTAAGTCCGAACAGGCACAAAGGGAAAACCACCAACTCTCAAACCCGGGAACCAGTGCAGAAAAGCACCTGCACAAACTTGTCAGGGTGGTTTATAAGGTCATGAGCACCTGAGAAAAGATCTTTTATTCCTAAGAGCACAAGACAAATGGTAGGCCTGCCACACTGCTGGTGTCAATATTTATCTAAGGCCTGGGTATTCATGATGGTATAAAACCAGGCACCTTTTCAATTCAGTCATTCACATAATTTGCCACTACAAAGCCCCAAAACAGAGATTCATTTACAGCTTGAGTTTCTTTTCTTCATCCTTCATACAGGAGGCTGGCGGTAGGACCCACCGTTTATGTCAGAACTAATCCCAGCAGCTTGAGAATAATGCCCTCAATGTATTTCAGAACTGCCCATATCAAATGTCACTGCACCTGAAGACAATAAAGAGGCAGAGAAGAAAGGCAAAACACCTGCTTTCTCCCCTCCCTCGGCATGCATGCTTTCTGTCCTGGAAATGAGCAAAGGTTTGGGCTTGCAGTAAAGTAACTGAACCCCAAGAGTCATGCCTAGCACCCCCTGCGCCCTACTCTTATCCCATCAATCACTTCAGTCACCACCACTCACAAGTATGGGACGCTTCCCTCACCTGGGCTATGAAATGTCCCCTTCCGGTCAGCTTTGGTTTTCGGTTTTCCCACACTCCTTTCTCCCTTACTTTCCCCATGACCTCACTCCACTGACTCCAAATGAAAACCTATCACAATTTTTCTTCCTGAGTAAATGCTAGAAGATAACTACCCCATCAGTAACTTCAAGTGGCCTGTGATCCAGAGATCCTGGTGGATACTACACAGCAGCTCCCTCAGTCAGTCAGCTCTTTGCCATTCTCTCAAAGACACATTGCACTGGAGTCAAAGCACTCAGGAAGGATGGCTCCCTGGGGACAGATTAGACAGAGCACCTGCCTCAACAGCTCTTGTAGAACTGCTAGGCAAGAGACACTGGAGCAGACGTCTCAAGCCAACCCTTTTATCCAAACTCTTTTGATGTAGCACACATAATGTGTTTCCAAAGTCAGGGAGTACCCCCCACCCTGCATCCTGATGAATCTGGAGAGTCAGTGCACCCTGATAAGATGGTCCAGTTTACACGCGCAGTGCCTCACAGAACCCATTCCCTTCTTCCCGTTCTCACAGAATGTGATGGCCATTGGAGAGCTACCACACACTGACATTCCTACTCTGCTTTAAATACCCTGCCCGGTGTACTCGCTGGATGAGCACACAGATTCTCAACCCCAAATGGTAACAGCTGAGGGTGTGGCTAGTTTTATTTTTTTTCTTACATAAAAATACACTGGACACTTAAGTGGATAGTATTTCCTCATGCACATTGAAGTTAATCATTCACAACCAACTAGCTTTCATCAAGGATCAGAAACTTTGAAGGTTGCTTGTGCAAACACTCCTGTGCTTAACAGCTGCCTGCTTAACTGATGGCTCTGTTGCCATTAGGAGCAGGTAGTACTTCAAAGTGCTGTTTGTGAAGCCAGACATACCACTACCCTGGTCCCTGGGCCTCTGTGCTCCTCAGTGCAAGGCCCTCACTGCCTCTCAGACGTAGTGGACAGTTACAGTACTTTAGTAACTCACCATGAGGACAGAGCTTTGCTGCTGAGGCAGTACTGTGACCACCGTGCTTCCCTGTTTCTAATCTGGAAATTCTGTTTCTCCAAACAGAAAATCTCCGCAGATACCAATGGAGCAAACGGCAGAGCTAGAATAACCACCATTCAAGGGACAAGCTGCTCTGGCCCAGGAAGACTGCTCCTGCACCTCATCACCCCGCCCCCTCTCCACTCCCACCCTAAGCACTCTCCGCTCTTTCCTTGGTCTCACTTAAATCACTTCCCTCATATTTCAAAGAAATGTTACAGCCAGGACATGAATCCTACAGTTGTGTGCAAATGATGCCTTCTCCAGCCACCATGTGAGTGTCTTCCACATGCTGAAGAATAAGAGACTGCCAAACAGCTGCTGGCTGTTATTTCAACCAAAGGAAATTAAGCTGAGGATATGAGTTGGCTGCACTGTGTGGGTTTATGAATCCATCATAGTTGCAAGGCAACATAAAGGTCCACTGAGCCTTGTTAAAGAGATTAACCGTTAACCACCACACACTTCAGCAGTGCTCCCAACCCTTCCAATGCTGTGACCCTTCAATTCAGTTCCTTGTGCTGTGGTGACCCCCAACCATAACGTTATTTCCATTGCTACTTCATAACAATAATTTTGCTAGTTATGAACTGCAATGTAAATATCTGTGGTTTCTGATAGTCTTAGGTGACCCCTGTGAAAGGGTCATTCAAGCCCCAAATGGGTCTTGACCCACAGGTTGAGAACCACTGCACTTTAAGGAAGACTGCCACCTCCATTCCCCATACAACTTTTATACCTCGCTTTTGAAAGGACTTTTCAAGTTGTTGCAGGGGGTCTGGGATAGATGGAAATAAGTCTAGTTCTTGATCCGGGGTATAATAAACAACTAATATCAGAGACCCTTTTAAATAATAGAAAAATGAAGGGTCATGCACAGCTGGTTTGAGAATGAGTTAAACAACTGATCATGCATCAGCTGAGTTCAGACAAGCACACTTCAGAAGAAGGCTCACAGTTAAAAATCCAAAGCAACTTCCTAAAGCTTTTAAAATACAGGTTCCAGTCCACAATACCATTTCTTGAAAAGATCTCAAACCGACCTCCTAAATAACTCAGCAAGCCACTTTTTCCCTGTTCTCTTGCTTACAAAACAAAACAAAATAACAACAACAAAAAACCCACTGTATGCCATGGCTTCCACCAGAGCCATGGTTTTCAACTAGCTGTTTCAGACCATCTCCCTGAACTGCTCAAGTCCAACCTGTACTCCCTCCCCCAGCTTCCTGTCTCCACCAAGCCCTTCACACCTCTCTACTGTAAACCTGTCCAGAACAATTATCTAGCCTACCTTTGGACAGCCTCCGTATGGCATTTCTGCCTAAATTTATAGCTACTCAGTTGGCAAAGTAGGCTTGCCCCAAAGCAGAAATGGTCAGATCCAGAGATACATGGCAAATTTCAGCAGGCTGCATAAAAGCAAGTCCCCCTAGTCTGTCCTGGCAGAAGCCAGCACTGATAAGCCCTCTGGACTCAAGACACCTAGAGTCCCCACAGTGACCACTGCTATGGGCTGCCACATTTACTGCTTCTCTTGAGATTACAAACAAGGAGCAAGTCACTAAGTACAGACAGTCACTCTTCTTGGACTTTGTGGTGGTTCAACAGCCAGACACACAGTAGGAGCTGTACTTGGAATTTTGAATGTCATCTTTTCCCAAGCCAGTAGTGCTGTGTGGTCTGAGCTTTACTCTCTCTGAAAGCAAGCCACAGCTCTCAGCAACCAACACAACCAAGCATTGTGTTGCTAAGCTACAAGTTACAAGTAGCAAATACATTTCAATTTAGTGTTTCCCACTCACCATGGGTTGTGGGATATTGCCTTTATGATTTAATGAGCTTTTGTAATTTCTATTTATATTTCTACCGGAAGACTCCCAAGAGTTCTAAGCCTGAGGACAAACCTGAGAATATCCCAACCCGAGAAACAGCCCAACCCTTCCTTACCTGAAATCATACTACTTTTTTAAAAAGTGGTACAGATTCTTCATAAATAGGCCAGGAACACCCCCTGCCCTAAAATCTACTTTCCATATGCCCCGGCAATTCCACAAGTGCTGAGGAACATGTCCAAGGTACATAGACACATATATCCTCACACAAAAACTTACATATACACGCTCATGCCAGATTTTATGGCACAGTACATGTCTGTCATCCCAGCATCCAAGAAGCAAAGGCAGAGCTACAGAACAAGACTTGGCTTGGTCGGGGGAAGTTCATAACTGTGTTATTTTGCCAGCCAAAAGGTGGGAAAACCCAAAATGTCTGGCTAATAAATGAATAGACAAAATGTGTTATATCCAAAAAAACTGAACATTATTCAGATGTTTTAAAGGTAAAGCAGGGTGAAGGGGATGGCTCAGTGGTTAAGAGCACTTGCTGCTCTGATAGAATCAGCTTAGTTCCCAGCACCCACATCAGAATGCTCACAACCATTTGCAACTCCAGCTCCTCTGTGAGCATGAGCGAACTATGTGCGCACACAAAAAGTATCTTTTCTAATGAGCAAATATGTACAATACGTAAGAACTCTGAAAATATTGGACTGAGCAAAGGTAGGTAGCAGGCATGACAGGCCAGGAGCTGTATGTTTCCAGTTACACCCAACATTCAAAACAGGCAAACCAACACAGAAAACTTGTAGAAACCGAGGAAGGATGGGGATGGGAGCATCGGTCAGATGGGGGTTTTGTGGCAGAGCAAATAAAAAGAACCCAGAATTAGTAGTGACAGCTGCATGATTCTGGACAAACTAAAAACTTAGAATCTCAAACACTTAAAAAATGAATGTAGTGTTCAAACTGGATCTCCATGAAGCAGTTAGAGAGAAAAGGTGGCTGGTGGCTCACGCCTTTAATCCCAGCTCTCAGGAAGCAGAGGCAGGCTCAGCTCTAGGTGTCTGCAGGACAATCAGGGCTATATGGTAAAAACCCTGTTTCAGAAAAGAAAGCAAGGAAGAGGGGGGTAGATACAGAAGAGAAAGGAGAGGAAGGAAAGGGGAAAGGGAAAAAAAAAGGGGGGAGGAGAGGGAGTAGGGGGGAGGGGAGAAAAAAATTCCTGCTACTTTAGGATTCAAAATTCCAGACTAGAAATGCTACCTCAATTCAATATCAAAAAAACAAAAGCAAAAACAAAAACAAAAAGTACAAATAACTTTTTCAAACTCTCGTGCTAGAAGGTGCAGGAGAGTCCAAAGCACCCGTATTTATGTTGGCAAACCCATGGCATTTCCACCATTGTCCCCTTTCTGCTTCTGGAAGGACACACTCACTCCAAGCTCAGCCAATCCTCACCTGAGCTGGAGCGGATCCTCAGTCCCATGGCCTCTCAATTTTGAAAGGGCTTTTTTCTTTCTTTCTTTCTTTCTTTCTTTCTTTCGAGTAATTATTTAATCAGGATATGGAAAGCAGGGCTCCCAGTAGCCAGCCATTCAAAAATTTAGAACAGGCCAGAAGGCAGGAGGAAATGTCAGTGCATTGGGGAGAAAATAAATTAGTCGTATTAAGATTAGGATCTAACCCCTTCTGTGGTTGGGGCTGGAGGTTTTAGAATAATAGCATGCTGTTTCTCAAAAACTCCCTCCAGAGGGAAGCTTGGGAGGTGCAGCTGCTCACTCTGAGAGTAGGGCTTAATTTTACTGAACTTTACTGAAGACCCTAACTGGTCCTTCACAGTCAAGTGCAAGTCCCAGGACACCCGGGCACCGTGCACCACCCTGCAGCAGCACCACAGCCAGCAGAGGTGGTGTTATCCGGAAAGCCCCGGAGGATGCCAACATCAAAGAAACTCTAGTTGCTCCCCTTGTGCAATAAACTCCTTCACCCAAGATCATTCACACTCCCAGAGTACAAAGTCCCTCTGATATTGGGAGCCTTCTCACCCTAACCTTTTTGGCAAGTGCCCTTTGGCCTGGCTGTTCATTAATACATAATCAGAACATTAAAAGCATTGTTTCACCTTTAAGGGAGGCTGAAGCCAATTTAATAAGATACTGTGCCTAGGTTGGGACAAACACCTTGAGCCTGGCACGGAATTCAAAGACACACAGACTGAGAGAGGGTGCAGGGTACACACTCACAAACACACAAGAGTTAAGCGTTTCACAAGATGTTTGTGATATTACCACATGGCAAAGGAGCAACATAAAAGCAGCTACCTCACCACAGAAATCGCCTTGGTGTTTCTTTCCCTTTAATCGTTTTAACACCAAATGACTCTCACTCCATAATCCTTTACAGGAAGTGGTATCTTTGTGGCAGAAAGACAAATGACCGAATGATGTCTTATGTACCGCCTTAGAACTGTCTGCCGGCGCAGCTCCAGCCTACAACTTTTACTTTTCAAATCAGGCACAATGACAGCTCACTTTAGAGAGCATGTTTACTGTGCTGAAAGCCACACTCTAAACACCGGCTTGTCCGTAGAAGGCGGGCAGCTTACAGTCCAACCTTGTTTATGCTCCAAGTAGGTTTGACAGAAAAACCACATCAATTTGTTTTAAAATAATTTCCATTTGCTGGAAGCTGTTCCTGAAGGGTTCTCAGCCACGCTAATCTGCTCTGATTCCTACCAGCTGTAGGTACCAGGCATTCTGGCCACAGATGGGGCATCGAGGTTGAGTGGGCTGGACTGGCTCCACGGGGTTATAGCAGCCTGGGGCCCACAGAGCCACAAGACCCCTCTGTGGAACACAAGAGCAATATGAGTCTATGAAAAAAAGAAAAAAGAAAAGCATGTTCTGGTTCAGGGCCAAAATTATGCCATGGTCATCAGGAGCACAACTTTCTACAGAATTAGATCTGCCATGGCTCAGAAACACCAGCTCTAGAGAGTAGAAGTGGCCATGTCTCAAACCCACAGTTAAGGGTATCATGGTGGTTACTGGATCGAACAGAAGAATAAGAAAATTTAAAAAGGAACCACCTGGGAATAACCAGTGAAAAGTGTTCGGCCCCACCATTCAAAGAAATGAAGACCAGACCAAGAGGCTGCAAGGCGTGTCCTGGTGCACAGCACAGAGCAAAAAGCAACCACTAAGGAAAGCAAGCAGGAGCTTAGAAGCTGGTTGTCAGCCACTTTTGGGGGGGGGGGGGGGCTGTAGCAAAAGTCTTAAGAATTTTCCTATCAAGAGCATCCTAGACTGGTAAGTCAGTCTAAGAACTAAGAAGTGTATAAATAATTATGCACCAAAGGATGCCCAGCCAGCATTTAGGGTTTTAAAAACCTTAGAGGCTCAATATCAGGAAAAGTTTAATTATGACTTAAACCATACTCTTTTATATAAAGTTTAACCATAGAGGAAATAGTCACAGTACTGAATCTTTACAACCTAAGTTGAAATTGTTAGTTACCCAAATGACCAGCCTTGAAACCATATACACACAAGTAATAGCACATGGACTAAGCCGCTTGGATTCATGTATTTATACATACATACACTCTCACACTCACTCAAACTCTCTCTCTCTCTCTCTCTCTCTCTCTCTCTCTCTCTCTCTCTCTCTCTCTCTCTCTCAAACTCTCCCCCCCCCCTCAGAAACAGAGGCTATGGATTTGAGAAAGCAAGAGAGAGAACGGTGCACAGAAAGGGTGGGAGGAAGGAAAGGAAAGACAATGACTACGTAATTAGATTTTATTTCAAAAACAATCATAATTTGAGTCACATGTAAACATGGGGCTTGGGGTTATAATCCCAACACTCTGGAGGCTGAGGCAGGAGCTTGTGGGGCTCAAAGCCACCCTGGATTGCACAACATTATCATATTGTCATCTCAAAACAAAAACCTGTAGTTTGAAGCAGGCATTCAATTGCAACATTGCTGCAAACTTATTCAACAAAATTATATTTATCACTGAATAATAAAGTCAATTATCATTTCTTTTGTACTTTCCTTTGTTTTTTTATTACTAACATTTACAAACATATAAATTTAAAGTAATTAATAACATGTTCACTAGATTAAGGCAACTTCAATCAATCAGCCAAAGTCAGAAAGCACACCTCCCTGCAACTAGTTCAGGTCATCAGGTACAAAGGCCTCTCTGCAGAACCCCAGCCCAAGACTCCCTAATCATCCAAACCAACGAGCAAGACTGAGCCACAGCAGACCCATCTTCCCCACTGTTATCAACATCTAACGAACTGCCCAGTGAGGATCCACCTTGAGCCAGGTCAGCAATGACTCCTCTGTCTTGAGAGGTCCTATGTATTTAAGTAGGGGCTGAAGTGTAATACCCTGTCATACCCAAGGGCCACACAGAAAGGAGTTGGATTTACAAGTCCATGAGGCCAGAGTCTGTTGTATAGGCCCTTACAAACCTGTGTTGCTACGTTAGCTTTGTCCCCCAAGGTACAGTAACCTGCCCTGGATATTGTATGTACTGGATCCAGTCAAGGAGAGCACTCCTTCCCTCTGCCAAGAGCAAAGAGGAAGAAAAATGACCTTGGCCTAGTCATGTTTTCTGTCAGAAGAGGTCTCAGCAGAGTAACCAAGAGCTCAAGCAACCGAAACCAGCTGCCTGGCCAGGGCTCAGCATAAACTGAACAGAATAACCACAAGGGGAAGGGTGTCTAGACAGCCTTAGTCTAAGTGAAAAGCAACCCTCTCAAAAGCAGACTCTACCAGGCAGGTCCAGCAAAAAAGCAGATGAGAGACCATGTCAACGATTCGGAAATACACCATGGATGCCCTGGCCAAACACAACTCAGAGGGGTGTTTTACAGTCTGGCCCACCTGCCAAGGACAGCCATGGGGAAGACTCCAACAAGAAAGCAGAACCCAGGAACCCCATGGGGAAGACAGGTCCCAGGCAGTGTCTCCAGTGCCCATCTGTCATCTTTCAAACTCCTGTTGTAAGGTGTTAAAACCTTCCTGATCTTCTAAATTTTCAACATGAGCACTTGGTAGAAGACAAAGGGGGCTGCCACACAAATGGGTCAGTAGAAAATGAACAGATACACAGCCCTGGGAAGCCCTAGCTGTTCTATCCATCTCTACTGGACTTAGAAAAGTAGAGAGAAGACCACGGGCCAGGATCGGGCTCAGTCGGTAGACTAAACCTGCCCAGCATGCATGGAGCTCTGGGTTCTATCCCTGTCCTTGAATACAGCAGGTGCACACCAGTAACGGCAGCACTTGGGAGGAGGAAGAGGAGTTCAAGGTTATTCTCTACTACTTAGCAGACTTGAGCCAGCCTGAGCTATCCACACCTGCCAGAGAGGGAAGGAGGGCTGTCAGTCTTTGTACACCTGCATCTGTGCTGACTGAGCACATTACATGTCAGACTTGAGGCTAGATTCTGTGAAAAAAGAAAATGAAGCATTAGAAAGAAAGGCAGCCTCAACTCTCAGGCAAGTTTAACATCCTGCAAAGCCTATAAGTAGTGCAGGGTCTTCTGGATGGGAATCCAAGCCAAAGAGAATACAAATGACAGTTTGCAGGGGATCAGAAGGAAAGACGGAAGTCTCAAACACTGAGAACCTTCTTGCAGACATACACAGGACAAGCTGGCAGCACAGAGCTAGAAACAGCCCCACATGATAGCAAGGGCATGGAACCGGCTAGGAAGCTCAAGAGTGAGTGGACAGCCTGCAGCAGGAAGAAAATTCTAATTTGTGACTCTGCAAAGACCCCTTGTGGCTTGAGAGGGGAGGGGAGGAAGCACAGAGAAAACATGAGTCAACAGCTCTCTCTACCCCCCACCTCACGCCTACACAACACAAAGAAAAGGTTCTTTTTAAAGTTCAGTGTAAAATGTACCATACAAATCAGCAACCAGCATGCCCCTTCATTCCTTCCATCTCTGCATTCCTTCTAAAATGAAGGGTTGGGGGCCATGGGTAGCTGCTGGTCGCAGCATTCTCCTAAGACCACATGTATTCCTCAGCACCACCCAACCCTGGGCTTGCCAAGGATTTCAGGCAAGTATAAACTCCATCAGCAGGCTAAACTGTTTATATGTTCTTGAGTTAAAAATACACCGCTTGGGTCAGCGTTAACACCGGGGCCTTATCACCAAGGCTGTTTGTGTGCTGGTTACACAAGGCTGGACTCCGACTTGCCCATCTTTAGATGAGCCTCAATCTGCAAACTGTCTAATGATACATCAGTGAGATTATAATAAAGCCACCAAATATACAGGCATTTGAGAAAAACACTTTCTGAACCCAAGGACACTTTACTGTTTATAAATAGTTTACTTTTTTTGGTCCACAAGCATATAATATTGGCAGTTGCTCCAGAAACAAAAGAAACATGCGACAGGGACACAAACCACAACCTAACAGAAACAATAAACAACAGATGGCAAGGCATATGTGCCTGCTACCACCTTCTTCACCAAAGAGGAAAAGCACAAACCAGACCAGGAAGAAGCATGGACTCCAAAATCACATTTCAGACACCATTAATAAAGCACCAACTGTATGCCAAAACTGGGTAATTTGGACCACTCAACAGCAGAGGGGCCAGTGACTGGTCTCAAGGAACTCAGAGCTGAAAACAATGTAAGGGCCAGGACCTGTCTTAAAGTGTTTTTTTTCTATTATGATCATGTGTAAGCAGACTAGACTTCTAACTCCAGCTTCTGCTAGGCCCTGACTAGCCCTTTACCAACCCTGGACTTGGTGTATAAAACATCCATGATGTATTTCAACAGGGTGATAATCAAATTAGTTAACACATGTGTCCTGCTATAAAAACATAAACTATTACAACTGTATGGCTTCAACCACATGTTAGGTATTTGTCCTTAAACGAGCTCAATAAGGTGGGTATTTTAGTCATCCTCATTTTAGGTAAGAATAAACTGTGGCAAAGAGAAAGCAAATTGTCCAAAGTCACGCAGACAAACAAAAGACGGGTGCCACTCTTAATCAGAGACCACAGGCTGCTTTATCTCCCAACCACAGACTGTGACATGAAGCTCGCAGATGACGGAATGTTCTTCTCACAGAGCCTGAACCATGGATGCTCTAAGGCCTTCCCTGGCAAATGGAAGCTGAACTGACTTAAGGAGCACAAAGCAAATGTTTAGGTAACGCAAACTCCAAAGTCACTCTTGCTATAGCTAATGATTCTGAACAGCTGGTATCTGTGGTGTTTCCTAAATGTCATCTGCCCCCAAAACAAAGGACAGGGGTCCCAGTAAGTGAGTTAGCTGTGGTACTGCTTTCAGAGATGGACATTTCATTGTAAGAACCACAATCTCATGGCCAATCACTCTGCTGGTTCACAACAATGTTAGGTTTTTGTTTTAAGCTCTGACTACAATTTTCCAACTGCACTGTAACTTTAAGTTTTTATGTTTCTTACATTTACAAAGAACGCCATTTCCCAACATACAACTCCCAGATGTAGAGTTCACCGATGATTCATCTACAGAACAAGTGTTCTGAGACACCAGCTCCAAATAGAGGAAGAACTTGGAATCCCTTCTCCCTCAAAGCTAGAACTTGCCTAGATCTGCTCTGCTCAACAGTTTGTTTTCAATTATATCTCCAAATTCTTTAACAATAACTGTGTGGCTTGCGGCACCAGCACATCTGATTCTTTGAAGTGGTTCTCAAGTAGAACATAGAAAATAAGAGAGGAGGAAGGAAGAGAGGTCTGTCTTAATGTAATTTTTGTTTTATGTCCGATATTCTCTCCAAAGTTTCTCTCTCACATACAAGTAAAGTCCTGACTCCAAGCTAAGAAGCACTGCTCCCCACCCACCTAAGGAAGGCCAGGGTCACCCCTGTACCTCAATGGGTTATGAGGGCAACACAGATCCTACACACAGCAGTACCTCACAGCTAAACCCCACCCCATGTGCCTTCAGTTCTCTACACAGGGCCTATGGAAAAATCATTGGGGCTATTTTGATCTTAAACAACACAAGAGAAAAGAGGTGCCTTTTGATCTGTGTTTGCTTGTTTAGACAATATCAAATGCAGTCCAGACTGGCTTCAACCTCAGTTTATAGTAGGTGTTGGCCTTGAACTCCTGAGTCTTCTGCTCCTCCTCCCCAGTACTGAGACTACAGGTGTAAGGCTTGCACATATATATATGTATCTGCACATCTGTCACCTGTGTATATGTGGGGGGTACACATGTACATGTGCAAGTAAGACAACATCATATGTCATCAGGTACCACCTGCTCTTTCCTTTCTGAGACAGGAAACAACCTCTCTTGATGGTCTGTTGATCATTACATAGACTAAGATGATTGCGCTTGGAGTCTTGGGCAAACCTGCCTGTTTCTGCCCTCCTAGCACTGGGATTTCAGGTGCAAACCATTGGACTTGGATTTTGTTACATGCATTCTGGGGATGAAACACGGGATCTCATGCATGTTAATAACTGAGCTATATCCTCAGCTCTTAATAAGATTTTTTAAGTGGCCGTTTGGACTATGCAGTCCTAATGCAGCCTCTAATTCCTGCAAAACTTATATCAAGAGGTTCGAAACACCACTCCCTGGCCTCCGACTTCATTCCATCTAGGTTGCAGCCCCAAACCAAGCTCCAACTCCCAGAAGCATGCTTTAAAAAGAAGAACAGAAAAACACCCTAAGGCCTCATCTCATAAAAACATACAGAGTAAAAAAATGAATAAAAGGGAAAGCCAAGAATCTCCAGTGAGAACAAGTGCACATAGAAGGTGGCTGTGAAGAGAACAGGCTGCAGAAATAGCTTAGCAGATAAATGCATGCTGTGTGCACACAGGGACCCGAGTTAAGATCTCGCACCCACATAATAATAAGGATGCATGTGTCTAACCTCAGTACCAGATTCTGGATGGAGTCTGTGCTCACCCAAGCTAGCCTAAAGGATGAGCTTCAGTCTCAGTCACAGACCACTTCAATATAAAGTGGGGAGCCATAGAGGAAAGACACCCAACACTGGCCTCCAGACTCCCCCACACCTATATCCACACCCATAGAAACAAGAACACATACACACAAATAAACACAAATAATTGTTTAAAATAAAGAACACAGAAAACAAAACCTACTAGTTTCTCCATGGAACTCCTACTTGGCATAAATCAAGATTTTTTCCAAAAACAATGTAAGACCAAAAGGAGACCCATAAATAAGTAAATCTGGTATCTACTGAACAACAACAAAAAAACACTAAACAAAACAATTTTTTAAAAACGGGATAGCAAATTCAAAAATTAGAGAAGGAAGTCGCTGAGCTGTACAAGAGTCAGGTCACTGAGTATCCACACTGAAAGGCACACAGAAAAGCTCCCTGGGAAAATGGCTTAAAGCTACTCTGAATCAGCATGTTCACGCACACAACCAAAGGAAAGCTGGCTCCAAAGGACAGAGCTGTGGGTGTGTCTTTCCTTGCAGCTGTCGCTACTGAATCTGTACTCCCAGCCCATGAGCTGAAAGATTATCACTGATCTAACGACGCCCTCAGTGGCCCTCAGTGGCCCTCAGTGGCCCTCAGTGGCCCTCAGTGGTCCTCAGTGGCCCTAAGAAAACCTGTAACTTCCTGCCTTCTCTCTGAAGCTATGTTCCTAAAAAGCTAAGTCAAAGATATCAAGTTTGCAGGTCCCATAGTTTTCTTTGGCCCAGAATCCTTTTCCAGAATGCACTGGGGCCACCATTTTCCAGATCTCAGTTTTTTTGTTTTTTGTTGTATTTTTTTTTTTTTTTTTTTTTTTTTAAGTTTTGGGTCATTCACCTAAGGATGCAAAACATGAACTCATTTATGATTCATATATGCCTTATACACATAGCCTCAAGGCAACTTTATACACTAATGTTAATACTTCTGTACATGAAAACCAAGTTCCCAGTATGGGATTTTACACTTGTGTCAGACTTGTACTCAAAAACTGTCCGATTCTGAAGCATTTTGGACTTTCAGACTGGGAAAGGACCATCTGTACTTTTAAATGCAGTATTTGGTTCTCCTTAATAATAACCATGGCTCCATTTCTCCTTCGGCTGCTCTGGGTATCTATCTGTGCAGAGAAGCTATAGAGTACTTTCAACTAAGCAATCCCATACACAATCCCACTTACTCTCTTACAGTGAACCTGACAAACACTAGCCAGAATCATAACCCTAAAAATGAAGTTTTGTAAGTCTTAAGTCTCTTACAGATAGGGAAGCAGGTGACCAACCCAAGGTCACAGTACCATCAGTAGCCTGGACAGAACTCCAGGCCTGCTGAGACTCAGCTGCAAGCTGGTCTCCATACAACAGTCTTATCCACGGCTTTAGAAAACTCACATCTTCTTAAGTCAGTAGTCTTCCTTCCCACTAGTCAAGAACATCTTTAAGATATTTCTAAAGCTCTGAGCGCCTCTCCTCTGGAAAGATGTACTAAGTACCAAGACTTCACATACAATTATTTCAGAAGGGGACCCAGCCTTGCCTCCTGTTCCCCTCTGGCCCAAAGAAAGCTATGGAAGCTGCGAATTTACATCTTCAACTTTTTAAGAACATTGCTGTTTGTTTGTTTGTCTGCTTGCTGTTTTGGGGGGTTGTGGGTGTTTGTTTGTTTTGTTTTGTTCTTAGGGAAGTAAATAGGCAGGCATGGTGGCACATGCTTGCAATGCTAGCACTTAAAGAGACTGAGACGTGAGGACAGCTGTGAGTTCAAGGCCAGCCTGGCCTACACAGTGGAGGCCTTGTCTCCAGAACAAACAAAGAGCAAGAATATTTAGAAAAACATGCAACAAAGTTCTACAGACTCAAAATAATTAATACTTGAGGTGAAATCGTTTTTCATTTGTGGGTCCAGACTTAATATAATTAAACTGTTCCCAAATACTATTTCAAACAAACTTGTGAAATAATCTAGAAATCTTCTCAGGGGCTGGAGAGAGCTCAGTGATTAAGAGCACTTGCTGTTCAACCATGAGGACCAGACTCTGAACTCCAGCACCCATGTTGGGTGGCTTGGAAACACCTGTACCTCCAGCTCCAAGGCCTCTGACACCCTCTTCTGGGCTCCATGGGTGCAACCAAGTGTACACAAACACACACACAGCATATGAACACATGCACATACAACAAACATATATACGTACATACATTATTTCAAATACAAAGTATAAAATCTTATCAGAATTTCTGGTTTTTCTCTTGGGCAAGGCAGAGCCTCTTCCATGAGGACAGATTACCTGTGGACAAGACACAGACATTGGGTCTGAGAAAACAGTGAATTGGGAGTAAAGGAGCCCTGATAGCTAGTAAATAGTCTGGTTTGGTTTCTGGCTCTCCTCTCCTGGAGAGGATCGGACAATCCCCCCACTCCAGTATCAACTTCAGCATCCAGCACTTGGTTGCATCAACAACCCACTTCCTGGAAGCTATGAGCTCTTCTGGCTGTTTATAGAGTTTTGCAAACACCAGGCACTCATGTGCCAGAAACTCACACTGTCCCAGGTGGAGAAAGGAAGTCACTCACACACACACATACACACTCACACACAAACACTCACACACACACACACACACACACACAAACACTCACACACATACACTCACACTCACACACACACACTCACACACACACATACACACACACACACAATTTTAGTCAAAAGCAAAATGAAAACTCAAAACTAGGTATGTGAGCATGAAGCTGAACCAAGGTATCACACATCCCAATTTGCAAAACAGCTTAAAGTCACAATCAGACCCTGACAGTTAGTTCTCCTACCTGTAAGTTTTTCTCAAACTCTTTTGTATATGCATGCTTTTGTAAACAGAGGATCCAATGTAAATGGTATCTAATCAAATATGACAGTGGTTTAATTATGCTTAACTGAGTCTGTGAGCTTAAAATGGCTAG
The DNA here is from genome assembly GCF_963924665.1 of Micromys minutus. NCBI lineage: Eukaryota > Metazoa > Chordata > Mammalia > Rodentia > Muridae > Micromys > Micromys minutus. Next base: position 50,837,363 of record NC_137972.1, on the reverse strand, counting down.
GTTTTAAACCACTGAACACTATAATTTACCTAGGATTGGGTTTTCACAGACAGAATATGAAAATCATGAGCTTTATTTTAAAGAGATCCTCCAACAGAAAAACAGAGCTGTGACTTCTACAACACAAACTGCTCGGTAGCAAGGGGGAAGACGCATTGTTCTAATCTGTGTGAAGCTAAAAGGAGCCCAGAGGGTTCCAGGAAGCTGGCTCTGAACTTTTGAGGGATTTTCTTATAGGGTGCTTCTAACTCTATTTAAAGCAGACTCAAGTAGACACAGCTGGAGGGTCAGGCCCTGCAAAGTAAACAGGAGTTAACTCAATTCAGATTCAAGACTTAGCTACAACCAACCAGCTAATTATCTCTACATTAAATAATGAGAATATCTAAAATACCACTTTTAAATGACCCATTGTAATTATATTTGCTTGCTAATAGATTCTAATCTAAATAATAGCTTGGAAGAAACTTCTCAGTTAAGGATCCATGAGAAAGAAGAGATCTAAGGAGATTTGTACAAACTAATCAGGGGCAGCTCAGGTCCTGCCAATTTTTAATCACTCTTCACAAAACCAAAGGTAGGGGGGAAAGAACATGTAATGTGAGAATATAAAAAACAGAGTGCATGAAATACGCGCTCAGTAAATATCCTGTAAATACTGTGTCAGAAATACCTTTAGAAAACAAATTCATTGTTTTTCAGAACTTGTTCATGTTCATGTTTCTTAAAGCCATCTTTAAGTGAAGAGTTGCCATGTGCATATGTCCCCCCAAAAACCGTTATGAAAGTCCTACACATTCACAAATAAAATGGCATGCTTTGGATTTACTTCTTTAAAAAGACTGTAGAAGGAGAAAAAATACTGGAGCATGGAGCCTATGAGACAGGAATGAGTTGGCAATTATTGAAGATGGCTGACAGTTTCAGAACTCATGGCATCATTGATACAGTCTACTTGTCTCTTTTATAACATAATGGTAAGAAGAAAACGCCCTACATTAACGAAGGCTCTGTGGCAAACATTTTCTCAACTCAGAATTGGTTTTCAGGCCAATCTTTCTAATCATCTCACACGAATAAAAAAAGTTCTCTCTGCAATAGGCTTTGTCCCAGTCAGCTGACAGTTTTCACAGCCCTTCCTGTTATCCAACCCAAAGTGCAAATGCTTTCAAATATAGAGTGCTGGTACCGCAGGACCTAGTGCTATGCATGCATGATCCCGTTCAGAAGCTCAGTCCTAGTGGTCCTTAACAGCCGGCATCAAGTAGGCAATCCAGAAGAATTTACCAGTGCAATGTGTGCTCTGGTGAGTTGAGCAGTGAATTATTTGAACAGCTAATTATAAATTAGTAGAAGGGTCAAAGGACAGGCAGGGAGTGGGACGGAGGCAACTGCTCGCTTCTGTACAAAGAAGCTACAGAAGACAAATTTTAAGGACTGACTTTGGTTTTTAAACCAGCTTTTAAAAGAATGGGACAGGGCCACTTGTGGGGGGAAGGTACTCATTTATTCCTGCTGATCATAAAAGGAAAGAGACGTATGGATCACAAAGACAGACCTTTCTTTCTTGTCTTTTGCCAAAACAAACTCAAGGAGTGGTGATTGGAACCGGTATCCTGGTTCACAAGGAAGCAGCGATGAATCCAGGCCTCTAGGAGATGAACGCACTAGTTGTTAGCATGAGGAGCCTTACCGGTTAGGTTAGTTAAATAGTAATTAATAAGGGTGCAAACAATCGCAGCCGTTCAGGTGGGCAAGGCTGTGAACCATGGCCATTCACAAGGGAAAGGACTCACAGACAGGTGCACCAGGAGCCACAGCCAATGGCTTTTCGAGGTGCATCCTTGCCAGGCTCCTCAGATGGCCCTGCGTTCACTGTCTGTGCCACCTACAAGTTACCACACCATTGTAAACAGACCAAAACAAATGAAACTTGTCAACTGCCTTCAACCAATAACTGTCTCCGCTCCCACCTCTTCTGCTCCAAGTCTTTCCAAACAGAGGTGGGTAAGCAGTAAGAACCAGCCAGCCCTAAAGACTGTAACCTAATCTCATCTGGAAGAGCACACCTGCATTCTTCCACGCTATGAAGCTTCCTGCATTTGGGTGGCGCTCATTTCAATGAAGCCTTGAGAAACAAGAGGATAAAGTGATTGGTTTAAGGACTTCTCACTTTCCTGCTTTTTCCCATGCACCTTCCCAAAAGCATAATGCTACATAGGCAGTATTTGTACAACTGGAATAGATTTTAAACTACCTCAACAATTTCTGCTAATTGTATAATTGACTGCAACTGTGTACAGCTTCCTGCCTATTCATCTGAGACTCCCAAGGCACACGAAGCCTACCTGTTGCAGCTTTCCTGAACCACCAGGACGGCGGCTGAAGCACGATGCCTGGCTTATGAGTCATGCTATGCTCCCACACCAAAGGATTCCTTCCTATCTGAAAAGTAAACCTTCCCCAGGAAAGCCTTTCGTCACTGGGAAATGTAGCTTGGACAGACTAGTCATGAGAACGGATGCAAGATCTGAGGTACTGCCACCTTCACCTTCAACTGGTGAGCTCCACAGAGGAAGCAACGGCACACATGCACAGTATAACCGTCCTCAGGGCAGTTACAAGATAGGATACTGTCATTCCCTTGAAAGAAACAGGGGCAAAGTGCTGGAGAGTGAGATACCAGAAACAACCCTTAAGAAGAACATTCAAGCCTTCCGTCATCACTCCCAAGGGAAGGGTGGCTCCAGGTGCCCCCACCCTCACCCCATGCGCCCTGAAAGGTGGACAGTACCAACAAGTATAAAGGAAGTTCCATTCATACCATTCCCCTCCATCCCACTAATCAGACACCAGGGCATAAGGACCCAATGCCCATTTAGAGAGGGTACAAAGAACAAGGCAGGGAATCCCTGAGTACAAGACCCAGAGAAAGGAAGAAACCACTTTTGAAAAAATAGAACAACTTTTACTAGCAGACTGTGGAACGGTGTTTTAGAAGTCTATGCAAAATATGTTTGGGTCCAAGGAAGAGATGATAAAGGCCAGAGAGAAAGCTGGGAACTTAAGTGTACTTGCTGCTCTGTTGGAAGGCCTGTATTCAGTTCCTAGCTCCCAGACCAGGCAGCTCATGACCGCCTGTGACTTCAGCTCCAGGAGAACCCAACACTTTTGACATCCAGGGACACCTGCACTCGTGGGTGTATATACCCCACATACAGCCACTCAGGCATATACACATAATTTAAAGTAATCAAAATGTTTCAACCCACAAATGAATTACACAAAACGCATAGAAAAAGGGCATGGACCTCTTGCAGGAGAAAAAGAACGTCCACCCAAGAAAGCATGGACAGAAACTGGCAGTTTGCAACTTAACTGGTAAAAACCTGAAATCTTCATTAGTACAAAAAATACTTGAACTAAATCAATAAATGAATGTGATTTCATTCCACTGTACAAAGTTTAATGTCTGGTCTTCAACAAGGTCCATAAGCAAACAGAACCAAATCTGCAACGTTACCAGGAACAGCTGAAGATAACTTGTTTGCTACTAGCACAGAGCAAGAACTGAAGTAATGAAGTCCACCCTTAATGGACCCCACTGGTTCGAAACCACACCTAAGCTTTTAGCATATTACTAATGATCCCTAAAACTCCCATGGGCCAGACACCAACTGAGATTTTTGTGTATTTTTCTTCCACAGAGTAAGACTTTTTCCCTCCACCCTTTTCTCCCTCTCAAGACAAAGCTTTAACTTTTGAAAGAGCTTCCTTTGTAATCAACTCTGAATATTAACACAGCCCAAAGTCCTGTTGACTTCTGAAAGACCCCCAGGGTTTCAAGCTGTGATTGCTGAGGAGGGAGAAGGTCCCCAGTGAGTAAATGTCACCAAGCTCATCAAAACTAGTTAAAAGTTAGGCTTACCCAGGAAACTCAGTCTTGAGACCTATAGAGTAAGCAAGAGGAATCCCTTTAAACAAATGAGGGAAGAGAGGAGGAAGAGGAGAAGGAAGATGAGGAAGAAGAGGAGGAAGAAGAGGAGGAAGAGAAAGGACAAGGAAGAGAAAGTTGACAAAAACCAACAAAACCACCACCATTCTTATGTTTAGAGCAACTTTCAATTCAGTGAATCCCTCTTCTAGATTTCCCTCTCACTTTTAAAAAGCCACGGGCTACTTTGAACAGACACCATCTATCTGGCTTTCCTATCTCACAGACCTCTCTCCCAGGCAGGTGCATAGTTTAGAGCCAGGTGTCTCACTAGCCTCTAGCCAGCTCTGGGGCACTTCGGTCCGTACTGACAAGGCTTTGCAGCACGGAAACACTTCTGCAGAGAAGGGAAGAGACTCTTTCATTGTGAGCATAGAGCCTGACAGTGAAAAAGGTCAGCCAGAGGGCAACCCAACTGGTCAGGGAAGCAGCCCAGGGAACCCAGGAGAGACAATTAGCCAAATAGGGAGGAGGCTGGAGAGCAGGCATATGGGGACATGGGACAGAAAGAAGCTCTTAACACAGCATGCTGCACTGTCCCCAGCCTTCTCAAGACCTTAAGAATCACTGCCTATAATACACTCAGAAGTCCAAAGTTTGTGAAATCTAGTAACTATATGTAACTATAGAAGGAGATGAGCACACCAATTCTTAAAACAGTGCCTCGAAGGGGACAAAGTGAGGATGTGGCTCAGTTAATAGGCTGCTTGCCTAAAAGTTGCAAAGCCTTGGGTTTGAGCCCATCCTTACAGATCTTGTCAAATGGCCTCAAAGGAGAGAAAACTTTGAAAGGTGCAAGCATCCTCAAGATCTGTAGGGCTGGGGGTGGAGCTCCTCAGCAGGGAAGCACAGTTGTTTAGCATGTCCCAGGCAGTGAGTTCAGATCCCTAGCACCATAAAATAAATAAATTCATCTCTACTTCAAACAACCTCGGACCCCAAATCGAAACAAGCTCAAGTTCTGCTGAGCCCTTAAAGTGATATGAGACAAAAGTAAAAGAAAGGGCAAAGGGGGACCATGAACCAGCTGGGGTGCACACTCGCTCGCTCTCGCGCGCGCACACACACACACACACACACACACACACACACACACACACACACGTTGGATTCTAAAAGGATCTGGTCATCTAATTTGCATAAGATAGAAAATTTCCAGAACCTTAATTCACAACACTTTGCACAGCTAGCCCTGGAAGCACAGCTGTAGAATCTGACAGACACGGGGTGGGGGCGGGGGTAGGGGGCTCTTCTTGTTCCCCAACTCTACTGTGAAAGCACAGAATGCATATTGCCTAATGTAGCCATAACCACCACTTCAGTGCTTAAACCAGTAAAGCCAGATTTGAGCCAGTCAACCTGATACTGCAAACACATCATACAAGAGAAGCAAATCAATAAACGCTCACTACTGGGACTCAGGATGGCTACATTCCGAGTCCTCTCCTAAAGGACCTTGCTTTTGAATCCCTGTTCCCTTCCTCCACTGAACAAGAATCCAAGGATTGCCCTCCTAAGCCTACCTACCTCCCATCCCCAACAGGCCACAGGTTGCCTCTCAGAATGGTAACACCAACAGCAATTTGAAACTAAACTCTGCTCACATTTAGACAGGTGAGAAACAGTCTAAAGTAAATCTGCAATACTTTTTAAAGAGCTTCGGAAACCATGCTCTCAAAAATAGTTTCAAGGAGAGCAAACACCTAAGTTCTAAGAAGTTCAGCCTGTTGTGAGGGTCTGGGAGGTGTTTGGCGCTATTTACCAGTGTTCTGAGTGGACCATGCCAACCCCACTGGTGCCACAGAACACGACTCAGTTATACTCCCCCACTGAGTCGCCGGAAAGAATACGTTATCCTCGGCCTTGGAGAGGGATCAGTTTTCCTCCATCAGCATCACTCCGAGTTTTCTACTCACACTAAATTTTTATTCACTATTAAAAACCTTTAGCTTCTCTACACTTGGCCTAAGAGCAACTCCAAAAGTAAATGTACTGTTTACAAAGACCAGTAAGCCCAGGTCTCTTGTTATCACAAACCCACAGCCTGAAACTGTTTGAGCAGGCCGCGGTAAATCTACTTCATAGGCTTATAAAACAGCTCAAAGCATTTTCTAGACACAATGACCTTAAAAGGTGTAAATTCAGTGAAAATACAAGATACTTCATTGTATTATATACGGAGACCTTCTCCATTTGCTATCCAGCCAAAACAAAAGCGATGGTTTAAAAGGAACGCAGTGCTGTTGGAGAAACAGTTCAGAATTCACTGAGCTTGCCTGGCATGCTCCAGACCTTAGGTTCAACCCTCAATATCAGGAGGGGAAATAATTTGAAAACTATGAAGGTTAGGAGACAATTCACACTTGATTTCACTTAAGCAGAAATAAAATAAACTTACAAGTATTCTTCAAAGGCCTGTGTGTCTGTGTGCACACATGCAGCACACTAACCCAGAACCCAAGCTGATTGAATCTTAAAACTAATCCATTAAAACCATCTTCAGTAGAGTCATACCTCCTGGAACCCAAATACCCAGTCTGGTGTTCAGTGATGATTAAATTGCGTGATAAAGGAGACTGCAATTTTAAAGGCATTTATGCTGTGTGAACTGTCTCTTGTAGGCAACCAAAAGCTTAAAATGAAGCAAGTTCTGCTCCAAAAAAGGGCAAAGCCAGGTGGGTCTTGTGACAAAAAGCAAGTGCAAATGAGCCGGCTTGGTCCTCTCCAGGAAGTATGGCTCCTGAGCGGAGAGCCTCCCTCAGAACGTCCCTGACACATGGCTTTGCAAGTCTTCCAACAGGTGAACACTTGAGAAGGCATTCTGACTCTACCCACATGGTTCTATTACTTACTAATAAAAAAAAAATTCCCACCTTAAGTATGCAAATTTTTTTAAAACCTGAAATGTCCCAAACTGCCTCAACTATTAATAAATAAAATCTTAGCAAAGAGCAATAGTGTGTTGACCTCCCAGTAACTGACAGAGCCAGTGGGTTAAAACTCACTCTAAGACCAGGCATTTTCAGTAGCGGGGTTCCAGAGAGGAAGCAGATAGAGACGCCTGCCCAAGTGATCAATGTAAACACCTAGGCCTCATTCTGAGAACACAGTCTTGTTAGAAAAGAACCTCTCCTTCAAGACAGTCAGATAATCAGGGCCCCATGGATGGCCATCAGCCAAAGGTGTGCGTTAAAGCCTGTATCCGTCTGTAGTCGATTTTCTTTTTAAAACAACAAGTGTCATGACTCAAGCTACTGCTGTACTTCTTCTATGTCCTAGGAAAGACATTCAACTGCTCAAGTGAGAAGCAGATTACTCAAGCCAGGCCTTTTTCTGGAAGGTACTAATAGTTCTAGAGATGTTAATTACTGATAGCTGAGCAGGATTCCACGAAGGTCTAAGTTTTGTTTTGTTTTTATTTTGAAGTATAACAATGTTATTCTATTCCACTATGTTTACAGAAATCTAACATCTTTTTGTTCCTGCCAAATGTCCTGGAAGAAGTATCCCACTCACTCCCAATAGGCCCAAATCCCAGCAGCACAGAAGTACACCTCTGTGGGGTGAAACAAACTGACAGAACCAGCCAGGCCCCCTGTCAACTTCTCCTGAGGTAGCTCTACTCCACATCTAACTTGTGCCATTTATGGAGGAGAGACTCGAGGGTGGGACCAGACCCACCCCAGTGGATCAAGCCCAAGGGGACCCCAGGGAACAGACAGGAAGGGTTCTGGAACACAGTTCCTGTGCGTGCCAGCCATGTGGAAAAGAGCAAACAGCCACACTCAGACATCTCTCCAAGAACTTTCTCAAAGCTTCTCAACTTCTGGGTTCTCCAAGGGCACGGTCCCTTTTGCCTTGGCCAATGCCAAATCAAGCTGCCACCATTCTCTGATGATCAGGAGACTGCAACACACTCACTACTACATAATATAAATAGAACGAACGCTGGAGATGAGTGTCACTGTCATTCATTACCAACTGGAGGTAAGTTGAGGGAACTCAACACCAAAGGGCTGGATTACAGGACAGGAAAAAAGATAGAGATCCTAACCAGACTCCCACACTCTGCCATCGTCCGTCTCGCATGCACACAAATTCGCTCACCTCCTCTCCACTCATACACCCACAAACACGCACTTCGCGCTCGACAGCTCACTCACCTTCAAATCACAAACCAGTGGCTCACCTCCACGCCCCACACTCGCTGGCCTCCACACTTCACGAAGCACACTCAATCACCCCTACACGATCGCCCGCGTCCTGCATACTCACGAAAACACATGCTCAAGCTCGCTGCAACGCAAGCCTTCTCCAGAATCGCGCTCACCTTCAAACCCCAGAGGCAGAGTCCTCTCTCCAGAGCTCCCACGCGTGACCTCCACTCGGCCACCCACAAGTCTCCCTGAACACAGAGCGCACTCCGCACGCTCCCCGGCTAAGAACACCCGCAGTCCCCGTCTTAAGTGACAGCGCCGGGGGTGAGAGACGAAGGCAATACTCACAGGCTCCGCGTCCAGGAGGGCATGTCCCGGGGCAGCGTCGCCAGCCCTCGCCCACTGCAGTCCAGTGAGTCCCCGGCGCAAGTGCAAGCGGCCGCGCAGGGCTCCCGCGGGCCGGCCTGGGCGTCCGCGGACTCCGGCCTTTGCAGTAGCAGCAACAGCAACAGAAGCAGCCAGAGCAGAAGGCGAGGCGCAAGACGCGGGGCCCCGAGCACTCCGGGACCCGGCTGCGCCATCTTGTCTGGAGCGCGCCGCGAAGCCGGGGAGCGAAGGCTGCGAGGTGCCGGCGGCCGCGGGCTGCGCTCCGCGCTAGGTTCCGCGCCGGGGCATGGACGTCCGGCCCCAGTCGGCTCCGCGGCCGCGGCGCTCAGCCCGCACGCTCCGTCCCGGCCGCTTCGCAGCACCCAGCGGGGACCGCCACCCCCGCGCCCATCCGGGCCGAGCCCCGCGCGCGACGAACTCTGTGGAGTCCTGCGGAGAGTGCTCGGCCGCCGCTGCTCGCCCTTCCCGCCGCGCAGCGCGTAGCCTTCGGAGCCCGGGCGCACGCCGAGAGCCGCCGCCGCTGAGGACTGAGAACGCTCAGCCTCGACCTCTGCGCGTGGCGCCGGCGGGCATCTCACTGGGGGCTCTGAACTGATAGCGGTGGACCCCACGCGCCTCACCGTCCCGGAACGGCCGCAGCGCACGGAGCCTCGGCGCTGCGAACAATCAGCGGCCGGCCGCGCCACGGTCCAGCCCCGCGGCCCCAGGCCCCGCCCCGGCTGCTCGCCCTCACACACCCCTCCGCTGGGGCCCCGGAGAGGAGAGCGGCCCACGTTGGCTGCGGGACTGCAGGGTTACGCCCCGCCCTGCCCGTCGCCTATTGGCTTCCGGAGCCCCGGTCGGCTTCCAAACCCGTAGGAGCGCTCGCTCCCCGCGGTCCCGCCTCCGCTGGCTTTTCCCACCCAAGGTGTGAAAGGCGGGGACTGGGCGGGGAAAAGGAGGGGCGTGTTGCCTCCTCTTAAAGGAAACTTGCAGGATTTGGGCTATCGAGTATCAGAATTTGGAGAAGTGGCCTAAGCATTGGTCCATTGAGCCAAGGGGAGGATAGAAAGCTGCGACTGTAATTCAGAGGTTTGGGAGCCATCTGGACCCCAAAGTTTGTTCTGCTCTCCTAGACTACAAACAGCATGGTGGATTTACAACAAATGAGCACCCTTTTTTCTGGTGCCTTCCAGGAGGAAAAAAAAAGATTTGAAAGTTTCATGAGTTTCTCAGCGATTTCCTCAGAGGTGGGGCCCCCTTTCTCATTTCTGCTCCAAACTCGTTCTTCTCGATATCTTAAATCCAGATTCATGTCCCTGACTACCGAAATGAATGTGTGCTGAAGAAATTGAATCTCGAGGGTACGCCCACTTCCCCGCCCCTAGTTAGTTGAAGGATAGTTCGGGAAATGCTCTGGACTTGGATATGGGGGGGGGGGGGGGGCTGTTGTGGTGGTGTGTTTTGTTTTGAAAATCGGAACCTTTAAAGTACAGTTTTCAAGAAATTATCCGTGACGTACTCTTTATTGACTGTGGGCGGGGGGGGGGGGAGAGGGAGAGAGAGAGAGAACCTGTAAGTTTGGCACTTAAGGATCAGCATAGATTGATAGCCGGCTAGTGAAATATAGTGCCTGGATGTGGGCGCGCGCACGCGCGCACATACACACACACACACACACACTTACGGATGTGTGTAGGGAGAGAGAAATTAACACTGTGATACATATCTGCCGCCTCTGGAAGCTTTGACTTGCTGGTGTCTTGACTGAACACAGGGTCAGGAAAACTAAGGCGCGAGAGTCTTCTGGAAAACATTTGTTCCAGCACATTAAATCTAACTTAGGCTTTATAGAAATGGAGTAGAAACGCTGTTCATTTGGAAGAAAAACACCAAACGGTTAAAGGGTTTTCATTACATATCCAACATATTTAAGAAATTTGCTTTGATTCTAAACATGACTGTCCCTCAAGTTTTTTTTAAACCAAAATTGGACCTGCATTTAGTAGTCAAGTAATTGTTGCCTAGCTGGCTGTGCGCTCTCTCTCTCTCTCTCTCTCTCTCTCTCTCTCTCCCTCTCTCCCTCTCTCCCTTCCTTCCTTCTTTTTTGATTGTTTGGGTCTCATCTTGTAGCCCAGGCTCCCCCAACCTTGTGATCCTCCTGTTTCAGCCTCCTGAATAACAGGCACTACGGGTGTGTGCAGCCTGCCCAGCTCTGTCTGCATTCCTTTCATCCTTACATCATCCTGACCGCCTACGCCATCAGATCAATGTTGTCCGGTTCCTCTCCCATTTTTTTCTGTGTATCTCAGAACTGTTGTTGAAGCAGAGCTCACATGGGCATAAATTAAGCCAAATGCAATACCTCAGAAAATAGTAACAGGAAAGTTCCAACTCCTATGTGCACGCATGAACAGGAACATGTGCACTACGCATGCAGTCCACATAAGCACACACCTTCCAAGTGGATGCGGAGAAACAGGTCTCCCTGTTTTCATGCCTTCGGGTAGAAATAATAGCTGGGAATGGAATAAAAAAGATCTGCAAACTGAAGGAGTCTTCTGTCCTGGAGAGTATTTCAAGACCAATGAACACCCAATAGTACATTTTAAAGATTTATTTTAACTGCATATGTGTGTGCATGTATGTGGGGGGTGGGGGGCATAAGTAGAGGATGTCCAAGGAAGCCAACAGCCACTGTAGCTTAATGCAGGCAGTGTAAACCACCTGACAGGGATCCTGGGAACTGAATTCTCTGCAAAAGGAGTGTGGCCTATTTAACCCTGAGCAATATCTTTGGGACCTCTGTCTTCTTTTCTTTGAAACAACATCTCACAACCAGTAAGTTAGCACCAAACTTGCAGCAATCCTCCTGCCTCAGCATCCCAAGAGCTGAGACAAAAGGGTAATTTAGTCCACTAAGAAGGCAGAATGCGAGAGTAATTTGATCCCTGAGACCCACAAGGTAGGAGAGAGCAAACTCCTGCAGGCTGACCTTGGCCTCCATGCTTGAGCACACACACAAATCTAATTTAAATTTTTATTTTAAATTTGTAATGATTTTTTTTAATTTTATGTGTACGTGTGTTTTGCCTACATATACCTGTACAACACAGGCATGCCTGGTGCCCACAGAGGTCAGAGGAGATATTACTTCCCCTGGCACAGGAATTACAGACGATCTGTAAACAAAAGAATAATTTAATTCCGAATGCTTGTGAGCAGTGTTCCCTTAAAGAAGCCTGTCAGGTCATCCCGTCCCACCCCTGAGTCAAGCAGTACAATAAACACAGTCGATCACACTTCATGAAGCCTGACTGAAGATTGCCTTCAGGTTGGTCACAGTAGAGTGCTACAGAATGTTTTCCAATGCTGTGGGTGGGGCTCTGAGATGCACTTGGGAACTCCAGCATCCTAGAGGACAAGGTTTGGGAATCTGCAAGGTAATTTGCCCACAGATCCACAGCATCCCCTGTGGTCTGGTTACCACATCACCAGAGAAGAGGATTCCAAACCTAGAAAGTCTTGGGGGGAACGGGGCGCCTGAGCCTTGGCAGTTCTTCTGTCTGCAGCAAAGCATGAAGTCATGTCTGCTCCTCACACCATGTATGGAAGTCTGCCCACATACTAGCAACCTGCATGTGATCGCAGCAAGAGTGTAGGCTGGAGAGCAGAAATCCGGCTTCAGAAAGAATCGTCTGTGTCCACAACCTAAGATCGGGAAGAGAACACCAAGGGAGACTTTTCAGGAAAGCCCACCTGCTAGAAGAACAGCCGGTCATGATCCTTTCAATGAAGAGCTGATCCTCATTTTTAATCCGTGCTTTATATTTGTATTTATTTAATCTAATGCTCTGATTGTTTTTAACCGCTCTCAGGCGTGGTCCAGGTTAGCCTGGAACTCTATAGGTAACAAAGAATGCCCTTGAACTCGGGATCCTCCTGCCTCCACCTCCTGAATGCTTGGGCCATCTATCAAAGCAGTCTAGGTTTTACAGTTTGCAAAAGGCAATGCCCAGAATCAACAAGGAATCAACACCCCTAAGAATCATTCCAGGTTTCTTGCATACAGAAGTCTCAGCACTACATATTAAACCCAGTACTAGAAACCACGAATTAGCAAACTGCACCAAGAAACACACACACACACACACACACACACACACACACACACACACACACACTGTAGGGAAAGGGCCAGCAAGATGGCTCTGTGGGCAAAGGATGATCATGGCAATTGTTTGAAAGTCTAACTTTCAAGAGTCAGAACTATGTCTTCTTGATATTTAAAGAGAACTTGCATTATGTTTGGTGCACTAAAAAATATTGGAGTCTTCCTACAGCTCAGTAGCACTACCCTTGTCTGGTATGCACAAGTCACCAGTTTTGCAATTAAAAAAAAAAAAAGTCCTATGAGGCACCACAAGAAAGACCTGGTTCCAGCCTTCTTACTAGAAACCCTGTCATAAGGCCTTGAGTTCAAATTCCAGCACCCATCTAAAATGCAGGGCATAGCTTGTATCCTCGGAGCTATGGGGGCTTGAGGGAGGAGACTGGCCAGGCCTTGGCATCCGTCAGCCTAGCTCCAAGTTCAGAGAGAGACCCTGCTGAGAGTAGGAAAGACACCAAGGTCCTCCTCTGGCCTCCCCTCACATGTAAGTGAGAGCACACCTATGCACAAGTGCTAAGCACACATTCTCACACATGTACAATTCTGATCAAGGCACAGGTGTGTTGTGGGCAGTGTAGGGCCACATATATCTAAGGCTTCTTTTCTAAGTATTGCTAGATTTAAACTCTGAAACAACAAAAATCCGGGACGTTAATAGAGATAGAAAATCTTAGTAGGTTCTTTTAACCCCAAGCTTTCCTATTCAGGAAGGCCACCAAAGGTTAATGATTACCTGTAAAACCCCTAAAAATTCAAGAGTGACAACAACCTGCTCTGAGCCTGTCTTGTACTTCTCTGCCAAGAAAAAAAAATACAATTGCGTATTCATTAACTCCTTCTTTCCAATAATCTTGTCAGGGAGATGGATGGGGGAGAGAACAAGAGAGGGAGCTAATGAGTCTGGGGATGGCATGTGAAAGAGTTTCCATGTCTCCCTGCTCCAGGGCCAGCATTTTCCTCTGAGAGAGGTGAGCCATGGGTTTGTTTCTTTGTTTGTTGTTGGTTTTGTTTGTTTGTTTGTTTGTTTGTTTGTTTGTTTTTTCGCAGTCTCTGGCTCTGGGAAGGCTGGCCAATGTCAAACTGCAGCTGCTGTGCCTCCACAAGCCGAATGTGTGATGCCTGTGGCACAGCTGTGACCTGCGCAGGCTCCTATCCTCCTCTAAGAACTATTAATATCAACTGACAACTGTGCTGTCCACTCCCGGACACAAGCCATAGCCTGAGGACACTTGTCGTTTACCTGTGAATTTCCAATTTTAACTGATTCCATGAGCGTTTTTTTTTTTTTAAGTCACCAAAGCTACGACCATTTCAAAATCCTGTAGTTCCCCAAAAGAGGCAGTCCCTTAACTCTAATGGGGACTCCAAGATAGGTTGATGATATCATCAGAAGCCAAGCTGCTACACCCACTCTCCAGACTGTGTCTTTTTTAATGTCTCTTGGAGGCATGTGAGGGATTAGGAGCAGTGCAGAGATACAAAGTTTATTCCTCACTAGGGAGCAACTCCTAAGAAACAGTTGGATGTATACCTAAAACAGTGTATTTATCACAGTACAGAATAATCATCCTCAGGAAGTAATACACCTTGTAATTAAAAAAAAAAGCGCAAGTTCATATCACAGCAACATTGTCATTTTCTGGGTGTTTGCTTTGTGTCTGTGACATTGCTGAGTGCTCTATACACTTTCTCCATTGGGGAAGGATTCAAGGAAATGGTCATGGCCACATGGGCTAATAAGGGACAGCTCTGTGGACACCAGACTCTTTATGACATTTGTGCCTTTTAAAGTGTGGGGCTCTTGAATTTTTAAACTTAAATGTCAATCTCTACTTTAGCTTCTCACCCACGAGGACTACATGACGGTCGGACATGACAGTTGTAACTATTTGCACTTTATTGAAGTTTGAGCTGGGCTCACACAAAGCCAGGAATAAGTATAATCTTGAAATGGTTTTCTAATCCATGATTTATATTCAGCGGATGTCCTATAAAATATATCAAGATGCCTCTTTCTCAACGGTATTATGAAAGTGGCTGTAATTATTTTCTTTTTTATGCCTACTAATAGATTTCCAGAATTTTATCTATGAATAATAAGCTAAATTATTTTTTAGAAAACACACGGACATTACCTTCAGTTATCAGCATTCGTATAATACTATTAAATTAGAATCCATACCATTTTATTTATATATTATATATTTATGTGATATATTATATATGATAAATTATATTATTTATTACTATAATTATATTACATTCTAATAACTATTAAATAGTTAATCACTTTGAGCACTTATTACCTGCTAAGCATATTTTTACACTATGACTTAAATTCACCTTGGTCTCATGAGTCTTCCACAAGGTAACAGCTCAGTGGCAGAGAACTTATCTAGCATACCCAAAGCACTGTTTTGATGCTTACCATTAAAAAATTGTGCTTTCAAACTACAAGGTCAGTACTGTAATAGTCACCATTTTTTCCTGGATGAAATTACCAAGAGCTCTCTCGGCTCATATACTATGTAAACAGTGAGCAGGAATCCAGACTGTGCTCATGGTTAATCCACAGCAATTCTGCATCTCCTCATATCATTCTGTTTCCATTCACTTTTCTGTTAACCGTTCCTTCCAAACTGACACTTACCAAGTCCCAAGACTGAGTTTAATCCCATCGTGGTATTCCATTTCGGGCATCCACCAATATTTGCTCACTAAGCCCTCCCTGCTCCTTAAAGGGGACACTTGCCAACTCCTTCCTTCCCACATTTTACTAGCACTGAAACCTGTTGTCTTAATTAGGGTTTTATTGCTGTGAACAAACATCATGACCAAGGCAAGTCTTATAAATGACAACATTTAATTGGGGCTGGCTTACAGATTCAGGGGTTCAGTCTATCATCATTAAGGCAGGAGTGTGGCAGCATCCAGGCAGGCATGGTGCAGGAGGAGCTCAAAGTTATTCCTTCATCAGAAAGAAGCCAGGAACAGACTGTGAATCCTCATGCAGCTAAGAGGAGGGTCTCCAAGCCCGCCCCCACGGTAACACACTTCCTCCAACAAGGCCATACCTCCTAATAGTGCCACTCCCTTGGCTGAACATATGCAAACAATCACACCTGTACTGCAACAACATCAGGAAAGATTCCCAACTGAGTGACCTCAGCCCCACCCCATGACCACTGGCTTAGAATCTGTGCTTTTCAGAGCAGATGGCCCTCAAACTTGCTACATAGTTGCAGATGAACTTGAACTTCTATTCCTCCTGGCTCTACCTCTCAAATGCTAGGAACACAAGCCTACTTCACCAGACTGGTTTTATGGGATGCTTGCCATCCAACCCAGGGCCATATGCCTGGTAAATAAATGTTCTACCCAGCCTCAGGATCTGCCTTTAACTAGGTCATGACTCATTGGCACACTTAAAGATGTACATGTATCAGGTCATTTGTGCTTGCCACACCCACTCCTATGCCACTACGGCTCCCTCGTTGCTATATGACAGGCTGGCTTCTTTGCACATTATATATTTGTATGTACTGGTGTGTGTTTACATTTTCCAAATTTTCACAAGTGCTTACTAAAACAATTTCAAAAATAAAGGCAAGCATGTGGTTTCTATTATTGCCTCTAAACTGAAGAGCATTCAAAACATCTGCAGCACATGAAATTCTGGAAAACACACGCGTGTGTGTGACACACACACATACACACACACACACACACACACACACATACGCCTACCACTATCACCAAAAAACACTCTCCTGAGCCACTCAATTCTTTTTTCTTTGAGTGGCACGTAGATTAATAAGAAGCATTTGTGAATTTTATGACCTGTTATATTTGTTTCAAAAAGCACAGTTGGGTTTTTTACATGGTTTAGATTTATCTTACACATAGACAGAGGGGCCAGGAGCCAGTTCAATGGGCAAATTGTTTGCTATGCAGGCACGAGGAGCTAAGTTTGGATCCTGGCATCCATATAAAAAGCCAGACGGGGCACGATGCATCTGGAACCCCAATGCTGAGGGTCGGGGGAGACAAGAAGGAGCTCATTGGCCAATCAGTCTTTGTGAACTGTCAAGAAACTGTATCTCAAGGATGGAGAGAAGGCTGTGCTCATGCAAAGGATTTGGGATTGAGTACCTCCAGTTCTAGGGGATCAGATGCCTCTTCTGACCTCCAAGGGCTCCTGGTGCATCTGGTGCATGTACTGCTCAGGTGCACACACATGCACATAAAACTAAATAATCTTCTCCTATTGGCTTTTCAACACAGGGTTTTCTGTGTCACAGATCTGGCTGTCTGGTAGCTCTGTAAACCAAGCTAGTCTTAAACTCACAGAGATCCTTCCTGCCTTTGCTGGGATTAAAGACATGTGCTCCTAAGCCCAACCTTAAAAATATAAATAAAAAAAAATGAATGAAACTATTTCAAGAAAAAAGGGGGTGGGCAGTTAAGTTGGTGTAGGTTGCAAAGGTGCTTGCAGCAAAGCTGACAACCGGAGTTTGAACTCGGGACTCACGTGGTGGATGGAACAAACCTATCCCATGTAAACACACAAACTCTTAAATAAGGTAGAAAAGCAAGTGAGGACTACTCCAATCTCTGACCTCCACTGGCACCTTCACAGGTGAGCAAAAGCACACACTCACAAACACACACCTTCATGGACCACACAAATAGCACATACCTGCTTGAACAGCATGCACATGAAACAAATAGATATGCATACAGACAGGCACATACTCTCTGTGCTATTCGCTGCCATTCTAAACCAAGAGTTACATTCATTAGGTAATCGATTAAGTTTCCATCTTTCCCTGAGGGAGTCCCAACACTTCCTGGGATATACATGCTCCAAACCAAAGCCTCCCTCTTGTCACCTAGAAACCCTCACTCTCACCCCCACAGAAATAATCATGCTCTCATATTGGAACTGTATTGATGGGTAAGAATCAGGAAAATCAAGTGTCTAGAACAGTAAAGACAGCGTCCAGCAGCTTCTTGCATCAAGATGGACTTTTTCACCTTCTTTGAATAATGAATGCCATGGTGACTTATTCTAACCAATGCATTATGATAGACATCATGATCTCACCCTTGCTAAGCTTGGCAACTGTGCCTTGTGCCCACTTCCTACCCCAGCTGCCATGAGAGGAGCCCTAGGCTGTTCTAAAAATCTAGGCCTGGAAGAATAGAGACCATAAGGAAATAGAGAATGTGTTTAAGAAACGGAGAGGCCCAGCCAACAGCCAAACAATATCTAGATCTGACAAGAAAGCTAAAATGCTTTTTTAAAAATGGTTCTTTCATATTTCTTTATGAGCATGGTGCTGGTATCTGCTCAACACCCTGGCCACTGTCTCCTTTATGTGAATGAATTTGCCAGAATGTGTGTGTGTGTGTGTGTGTGTGTGTGTGTGTGTGTATGTGTGTGTGCATATATATAATGTGTGTATATATGTATATATATTATGTATATGTATATATGTTATATATGTATATATCCCTAATGACTACAGAGATCAGAAGAAGGCATCAGATCCCCTAGAACTGGAGTTGCAGGTGGTTTGTGAGCCACCATGTGGACTCTGGGAACTGAATCCAGTCTTCTGTAAGAGCTACATGTGCTCTAAATTGCTGAACCATCTTACCAGCCCCCTTGCACTTTTTAGCCCAAGATAGCCATTGGCAACGTGCCGCTGTGAGAATGAGCAAGGCAAGCACAGGGTGAGCAGCCAGTCATCCCTGTGAGCCTCGTTCAGATTCTTGACCCAGAGAATCCTGCAAACTAGTAAAAACTGCCCTTGCTCCCAGCCCCTGACTCTGGGGTGATTTGTTATATGGCTGTAGATAGCAGAGACTGCAAGTGTGCCTGAGTAGACAGGCCATAAAACTTGAATGGATTGTAAGGAAGAAAGAAAGTCTTATCAAATGCACCTGTCACTAGGAACATCAAAAGATCAGTGTTATCACTGACCCCCTTGACATATTTGTCACCATCTTTGATTGAGTGCCACATGCGAACTGGCTGACACTGTCCAACATAGCTTCTTGGGTAATATATGTTGTGGCTCTTCCGTAGGCCACAGAATGAGCTTCTTTCTTCCTGTCTTGAGGTTGACAGGAACACAAAGCATTAGTTTCTTGTCAGAAGGTGAATTCAGGGATGGGGCTGTAACTCCGTTGGTAGAGTGCTTTTAGCACGCACTCTTGTTTGCCTGGGGTTTGATTCCCAGCACTGTGTAAACTAGGTACAATGATGCTAAAACCAGCATGGGGAAGGGGGGAGAAACAGAAGGATCAGAAGTTCAAGGTCATCCTCAGCTATACAGCAAGTATGAGCTCATCCTGATCTACATGGGACTCTCTCAAACACACACACACACACACACACACACACACACACACACACACAAATTCTCCCATGTATTCTCACAGCAGCAGCCTCTGCTCCCTTGGTTGTAACTATTTTCCACTCTCTCCTGGCTCCTGTGTTAAGAACAATACTGCACACACACACAGTGTGGTGGAGCACTAGAACAGTGCAGGGTCCAAGCCGAGTTCACCAAGCCCTCCACCAGAGAGTTTCTAGTCACAATTTCCCAGTTCTGGGGGAAAGGCTTGAAAAGAAGATGTTCAACATGGTTTAACATCTAAAAAATGGTTTTGATATGGAAACCTCTTACTTGAGCTAGACTCTAAGAAGGTCCCAGGAAGCTGGATAGACTTCTGGGTGACTAACAAATAACTTTGGTGATTATCCAGCAGAGTAAGTCAGGCCCTCCCCCTGTCTCAGAGGTGAAACCAGTCTATTTTAACAATAGGTATTTCAGGCACAAAAGGGAGACAAAAAGACAAAACACCATCCATTTAGTCTAAATTTATCAAAGTCACACAGTAGGTGTGTAGTAGCTTCAGGGAGAATAAGGGTGATAAACCACCTGAGTCTGCCCAGAAATGTGCAGTCTCCTATGTCACGAAACTCCCAGTGCTATCAGTATTGCTATAGCAAAACATTTGATACCAGGCAACTTATAACAAAAGAAGGTTTATGTACATCGTAGTTTTAGAGACTGACAAGTCCAAGGACATGGTCCTAGAGACTGCTCTGCACCTGGTCATGGCCTTTCTGCTCCACCACAATGGGGTGTCACACAGTAATGCAGATTGGTTTTCTTCTCTTCTTATGATGTTACTAAGGGTGGGTCAGCAAGATGGCTTAGTGTGTAAAAGTGATGCTGATGAACCGAGTTCAGTCCCCAGAACCCACAGTGGAAGCCAAGAATTAATTCCTGAATGTTGTTCTCTGACCGCTACACACATGGCAATATGCATGGGCCCAGGCTACACAAACACATCATACACACAAATTAAATTAAATATTTTAGTTATTAATGGCATAGTGACCCCTTTACCCCATGGCCTCTAACACTAATAACTGCCCCAAACCCTCATCTGCCATAGATGAACCTGTGAATTGGGGGCTTCCATTTCTAATCCATGAATGTGAAGGGATTGCACTCAAAATGCAGAAAGCAGAGAAATTCCCACAAAATAAGTGGCAAGTTGGTTATCATTATTAGAGCCCAAGTTTTCCAGTTATTACCCAGAAGGCTTTGCATGGCATGTGGCTAACCTGGGTGAGTGAGATGCTGTATGCTGGTGCAGAGGCACCTAGTATCTTCACTGTGCAGAGCACAGCTCTTAAGCACAGGAGTATTAGTAACTTGCCCAAGACTGTGCAGCCAGAAACCAGGCTCCAGACTATCTGCCCCCTGTTGTGGGTTGCTGTTTGTATTTTCTGCTCCTTCAAGAGGGGTGCCCCGGACTGGAGAGATAGATCAGCGGTTAAGAGCACTGACTACTCTTCCACAGGTCCTGAGGTCAATTCCCAGCAACCACATAGTGACTCACAACCATCTGTAATGGGATTCAGTGCCCTCTTCTGGTGTGTCTGACAGCTACAGTGTACTCATATACATAAAATATGTATTTTTTTTAAAAAGAGGGGTGCCTCAAAGAGGAGTAGGTCACATACTCAGGTGAGGTCAGGTGAAATCTTAATCAGATAAGGCTAGAGCATGTGATTGGGCAGTGGGAGGAAGGGGCGGAGCTGAAAGTGTTAGAGAGGGAAAAGAGGAAGAAGAAAGACAGAAGCAGAAATTGGAGGGAGACAAGATAGAAGAAGATGGAGCTGACACACATGGCGAAGCCACACATTACAAGGGCATTCCGAGATGGGCAATAGAGTAGCGTAGGGCACATTTGTCCAGTGTAGGTGTGCAGCTTGTGTTTATATCAATTGAGTTTTGTGTTCTTTGTGCAGGCACTTTGGGGATAGAGATTTATCCTTATAATCTGGTTGGTATATCACAAGTCTCTAGTATATTACAAGTTATTTTAGGGGACCCTGGCTTTCTGCAGGCTAGCCACAGCGGGTAAATGTCCTGGGAAGTGTGAGGGGCTTGGCTACAGGTCGGCCCAGGAAACCAGAACAAGGCAGCTGCTTGGGGCTGGCCGTGGGGTGGGTGAGACCACCAATGCTGGTGCCTAGCAGGATTTATCGGGGTTCGTTTTGAAAACTACCTGCTACAGCCCCCAACCAGCATCTCTCTACATATCATCGCTACCACCATGGTTCCCAGCCACTTCCTTAGTTTTTATGCAATCTCAACCCTCCGTCTTTCTAACACCACTGACGTTTGCAGTTATTTCTACAATCAATCAATCTGCTTGTCCTATAGTCTCATGAGCAGTAGGGATGGAGCTAGGAGCAGGGACCCCAACTCAGACCCAGTGTGTCCCACACAGCGCCTATCATAGAAGGAGACTCATACCAGGTACATGGGAAGGAAACAGAAGCATCAGCACAGAAGGCTGGTGGAAGGACTGGCCGACTGAAATGGGGTCTAATATTAACAGTTGCCTACTGTGTTTCAGATAACGCCCAGGTAAACAATGGGCCATACTTAGACTTCAAGTGGCATCGACTTAACCCACTGTGTTTATTTTGAAAGTTTGGATCTGACCACCTATAGGAGACGGGCATCTGCTGATTATCTTAAATATCACAAGAGTGTGTTACATCTTAAGAATGAACACCTAAAGTGTGGGAGGAACAGGAGCACAGCCAAGGTCGCGGTTCATATACAGTGGTCTGGCACTCACTCGGGATTTACCTTCTTTAGACCTTTCTCCTTCCTGTCTATAATCCCTGGACCACCATTGGAGCCATTCTGTGTCCAGTGACACGCTTGTGTGATAAGGCTGGGTTTGTCACGGGGAGAGTCTTTCTGCTATCATACAGTCAGCTCAAATATACCCCATGCTTTCCAAAATGGTTTTTTCATAGGATACAGTCCCAGTTGCCTCGTAAAGGTTCTAGAAACAAGATGGAAGTTAAGTTAACTGTGGGCAATGACTGGATATCCTGAAGAAAATTCAATTTCTCCCCATCCTTCGGCTCCACCACACTCTGGCGGGCAAGATCTTACTTTGTAGCTCATGATGGCCTAGAACTCACTATATAGCCCAGGCTGGACTCAAATTCATGCTGATCCTCTGGTTTCAGCTTCCTGCATGCTAGTATTTTAAGTGTGAGCCCACCATGCCCAGTTTAGCAATACATTTCATTTGTAAATTTGATGAGCCTCTAGCACAGTCAAAATAAATAAATGGGGATTGAGAAGGAAGGGTGCTGGTTGGCTGGAGAGATGTTTCAGTGGTTAAGAACACTAACTGCTCTTCCAGAGGTCCTGAGTTTAATTTCCAGCTCACACCATCTGTAATGGAATCCAACGCCCTCTTCTGGTGTGTCTGAAGACAGCTACAGTGTACTCATATACATAAATACATTTTTTAAAAAAAGAAAAAGAAAAAGGAAGGAAGGGTACTGAGATGGTTCAGTCAGTAATGTGCTTGCCTTACAAACGTAAAGACCATAAGTTAATTGCCAGGCAAAGTAAAGATAAAGGGGCTCACTGGCAAGACAGCCTAGGCTAATTGATGAACTCTAGACCAATGAGAGGCTCTGGATGGTATTTTTGAAGACAACCCTTCCAACACTATGTGCACACATACATGCATGCACAAGCACACACACACAAGTTATGGTTACACATACTCAAACACACACAAATGCACACACATATACATTCACATATAAGCAGGAAACACACAGACACACACCCTAGAATGCCTGCCTATCACGCATAAGTTCCTGGGTTCAGTTCCCAGCCTCACAAAACTGGGTGTGGTGGTATAACCCTTGCACGATGGAGACACGGGTATCTCAAGGCCAGCCTCAGATGTGGAGTGGTTTGAAGCCAACTTGTGGTACAGCATAATGCTGTCACCTAAAAATAACAATAAATAAGGAAGATTTAAAAAATAATGAGGAAAGAGATTGGGTGTTGCGAAGAGAGCACCTCTCTTCCCCGCCCCCGTCCACAGACAGGGTTTCTCTGTGTAGTCCTGGCTGTCCTGTAACCCTGTAGACCAGGCTGCCTCAGCCTCCCCCCAGCCCTGTGCTGGGATTAAAGGCTTGTGCTACCACCCACCTGCTCTAGGAGAGTAATTTTAAAAAGTGATGCTAGGGAACTGGACAGATAGCTCAGTACTTAGGGCCCAGGATTGGTGCCCAGCACCCACAACAAGCATCACACAACTGCCCGTGACCCCAGTTCTTTATTTTAAAAAATAAAATAAAATAAAGGTATCACTCAGCCCCTGGGGTGTAATATCAAAGTTATAAGAGGAAAGTCTGACCATTAAATGTGTTAACAGTTCCTGAAATTAAAAAAAAGAAAAAAGAAAAAAAGAAAAACAAAAAAGAAAGAAAGGTGCTTGCTAAGATAGACATCAATACCAGGGACAGACACATTTTCTCTGTGAAAGGCCAGGCAGTAATACTTTCAACATTGTAGGCATGGTGTCTCTACACCCAATAGTTGCTTATGCCCTTGTGTTTTAGTTAAGGTTTTACTATAAACAGATACCATGACCAAAGCAACTCTTAGAAGGACAACATTCAATTGGGGCTGGCTTACAGGTTCAGAGATTCAGTCCACTCTCATCAAGGCATGAACATGGCAGTATCCAGGCAGGCATGCTGCAGAGCTGAGAGTTCTACATCTTCATCTGAAGGCCACTAGTGGAAGACTGACTTCCAAGCAGCTAGGAGTAGGGTCTTAAGCCCATGTCCACAATGACACACCTACTCCAACAAGGCCACACCTCCAAATAGTGCCACTCCCTGGGCCAAGCATATTCAAAACATGACACCTTGCATCTTAAATGCAGCCACAGAATAGTATGCAAATGACTAGTTATAACTACATTCCAACACACCTCTATCTACAAAAATCAGCAGCAGGCCAAATTAGGAGTATGGGTGAAAATTAGCTGACACCACCACCCTACCACCATCACCTCAATCAATATTGCTGGAAGAGGCTCTGCTAGAAGCCCACTGAAGAAGATAGGACATGCTTATTCAAGGACCAAGGAAAAACAAGATTTAAATGTAGGATCCTGTTTGCAAGTGGAGCAGCTATGTGAAGAGAGCTGGCTCCAAGATGCTATGCAAGAGGATGCTGAACATGAGACCAGAAGGTTCTAGAACAGGGGAACAGGGATATATGGAGGGAAGAGGATACACCTCTAAGAACAATTCTCCAAGAGTTGACAGAAAGAAAGGACAAGCTGAGCTCAGGTTCAACCCTTAGGTTCAAGTGTCAATCACTTCATCCTGTGCACTGGCTGAGGACAGACACATCAAATTAACCAACAACCCTGTCAGGTACACATTTTCCTCACTCTACTTTAAGTCATGCTGCCAAAGACTAAACATGTTGCCCATCACAGCAAGCCAGTAAATACTGAAATGGAAACCTGATCCATCTACATGGTTTCTTTCCCTCCCCTTCTGCTCTCAGATAGGATACAATATTCTCCAGGATGACCTAGCAAAACATATATTCAGAAAATTTCTTCTGGAAGCCTAATTAAAAATAATTACATACCTTAAAAGACACTAAAAAGACAGCAAGCGTGCCAGCAAGGAAGACAGTTCGTATTATATCAATGTCTTTATGGGGTTGGATTCTGTTCAGAAAAGTGTCGGGCTCAAAGGCTAATTGCTGGCAGCATGCAAAATCCATCAACCCATAATTAACATGTGACAATTATTCTAATTGCCTCTAACAACATTTCTATGTTTTTAATTGTAGAACAATTTGCCAATGGGATTGTTAATTGGCAATTCATATTTTAAACACGTCAAGGACAATGGAGCCTTATTTCTTCCCAGGCACGAAAGACATTAACTAAATTTTTTAAGAGTCATTTGCTTCTTTTCTCTGACCCGGGGACCCCCCTCAGGTGGCTCTGACTGCAATTGCTTCTAGCCCAAGTATTTTTTTTTGGGTAACTTAATCTCCCTTTAAGAGTTTTAATACGTTTTCCTAACAATTCACTTAGACCAGAGCCTAGGTTCTTGCTAGACACCCTGAACAGGGCTCCTGTTGACTTCAAAGGGAATGGAGGGTGTACAGGGGTTGGGGTGCGGGAATACAAGGAATCTGGTTCCTGGTTCAAAAGCTCTGCACACACCATAAAACTTCCCTGGTGTCTTCCTGTGTGTTAAGGGCCAATTAAAACTCATGAGGGAGGCCATTGTATGAAACCACCCTGGCAACTTGGGAACTTGCTGAAAAAAACCCTCAGCATGGAGTATGAAATCAAGTTGAGTGGCCCCAGCTCTCATACAGACCCACAGCTGCTCATAGAGAGAGACTCAGGAGAGGAAGAATGGCCTCCAAGGGGGGGGGGGAAGCTTCTCCTATGCGTGGCTTCTTGAAACAGTGTTTCATGTAGCCCAGGTTAGCTTTGAATTGCCTATGTGGTTGAATACAATCTTAAATTTTTTTCCTCCAACTCCCACGGGCTGAGATTACAGCCTGGTGAGTGTGCTGGGGTTGGAGTGAGTGTGCTGGGGTTGGAGTGAGTGTGCTGGGGTTGGAGTGAGTGTGCTGGGGTTTGGAGCCAGGGCTCTGTGATTGCTAGGCAAGCCCTGTATCAGTTCAACTGTCTCTCCTCTCTCCTCTCTGTCTCTCTGTGCATCTGCCCCTCTTTCTACTTCAGCATGTACTTAGACTATCAAAGATTTAAAAATAACTCACCAGCCACACATCAACCTCTTGTCCCAGATCCAAGGATCCCTTTCTTACAGGGTGTTTGGGACTAGGGTGATTTGCCTCACATCTGCAGCTCGGAGCTGCAGAACTGTCCCTGTGGGCTGCTGGCTGTCGCCTCAGGCATCCGTACTGTCTGAGATGTTGCTTCTGTGTGGAGGGGGCTGAAGGTTTTCTCCTTGCTTCTTACTTCCCTCACTAAAACCATGACTGTGGCTGTGACCTTAATCTAATGATGCTACATTAGGCTGTTAAGAATTTGGTGACAGGAGCTGTAGAGATGGCTCAGCGGTTAAGAGAACTGACTGCTCTTCCAGAGGACCCTGGTTCAATTCCCAGCACCCACATCACAGCTCACA
Organism: Micromys minutus; assembly: GCF_963924665.1. Taxonomy (NCBI): domain Eukaryota; kingdom Metazoa; phylum Chordata; class Mammalia; order Rodentia; family Muridae; genus Micromys; species Micromys minutus. The sequence goes on along the minus strand of NC_137972.1, from coordinate 50,811,111 downwards.
ACTGTCTGTAACTCCAAGATCTGTCAACCTCACACACACATATGTGCAGGCAAAAACATACCAATGTGCATAAAATAAAAATAAATTATTTAGAAGAAAAATAATTTGGTGACAACAGGGGTTAGGGAGATAGCTTACTCCATAGCCATATGATGCAAGCGGAAAGACCTGAGCACCCACCACAGAATCTATGTATCAGCAGGGAGGGAGGGAGGGAGGGAGGGAGGGAGGGAGGGAGGGAGGGAGGGAGGGAGGGAGAAATGGCTCAGTGGTTAACAGCACTGGCTGCTCTTCCAGAGGACCTCATTTCAATTCCCAGCACCCACATAGTGACTCACAAGTCTATGACTCCATTTCCAGGGAATCTGTCATCTTCACAGAGACATACATGCAGGCAAAAACCACTAATGCACATTTAAAAAAAAATCTTCTTAAAAAAGCAGCTGGGTACTGGGCAGTGGTGGCACACACGTTTAATCCCAGCACTCAGGAGACAAAGGTAGCTAGATCTCTGAGTTCAAGGCCAGCTGGTCTACAAACCGAGTTCCAGAACAGCCAGGGCCACTCAGAGAAACCCTATCTTGGAAAAAAAAAAAAAACAACAAAACTCCTGGGTGTGGTAGTATGTGCTTGTGAACCCAGTGCTGGGAAGGCAGAGGAGAAGAGAAGATCTCTGGGGCTTACTGGCCAGCCAGCTTAGCCTAGTCAGCAAGTGCCCTGTCCCAGTGAAACAAAGTCCCTGAGAATTACTCTCGCAGTTGACATCTGGCCTCTGTATTCATATGTACACACACACACACACACACACACACACACACACACACACACACACACACCTGCCTCTTAACAGTATGGTACTCTTCCATAGATAAGGAAAAACAGAAAATGCCATACGTTTCTGTTCCAGCCTGGCACTGCTTTCAAAATACTGCACCTTCCAGCCAGGCCTAGGCCTTTCTCCAAACACTGTGGAGCTCGGCTCTGACTCCTAGGACCTGGGGCTATCCATAGATACTAGTCAGAATTCTGGCTATGGAGCCCAGACTTCATGTATTTGATGAGTTCAGTGTGCACGGAAGGCTGGTAAGCAATGCCCTACGTTAAACCCTCTCCCTCCTGCAGGTGGGGGCTGGGGTGTGTGTGTGGTGGGAGGGGGCTTCCATGCAGATCCTCAGGCTGGAATCGCTCAGTCTAGACCAGAGTTTGCAAACTGGAGGCCCACCCACAGGCTGGATCCGGCCAGCAGATGTGTTTTGTTTGGCCCACATGGGGTTTTTAAAAAATTGGCTTACTTGCCAACATTCATTAATGGGGAATATACTACACAAAAATCCGGAGATCTGGCTTCTTTTGGAAAACAGACTATCTAGCCATTCTCAGTCTGCATTCCTTCTAGAACAGCAACAGGCTGGAGAGGAGCCACCAGCCCTGTGGGTACAGCCAGTGTTGTCTGGCTCACCACAGCCAGCACAGCTCCCTACTGTCCCTTTGAGGCCAAGCCTGCCTAGGGACCTTCCTAGACCGGATATATCTGACTACAAGGAGAAAGACAGGATTCCAGTGGGGGCTGCAGTGTTTGGGCTCCTTAACTGTCCTCACAGGACACGGTGACCACCAACTCATAGCTTTTCAGATCTGCAGAACTAATGAAGACATTCTGTGTGCATTTATCTGTAGGCAGGGGTCACCTACAACAGGAGCTTGCTTAGTACTGAGTGCACAGAACGCTGGGTGGTTCTCAAACCTAGCTTTACCTCCCTGGCTTTACGCAACCTCAGGCTTGGGCTTGCAGAGGAAAACATTCCCACCTCCAGACAATCCGCCCACTGGGTACTACACGTTTCCCGATGCCTTAGGCCGGGTCACATTGCCAGGCCAGATGGCCTCACACCTGTCTTCCTGGGGCATTATTTCTCAACCTATGGTTCACACACCTCCTGGCAGATTCCTGAGCTCCACCCACATGCACTGAACCTGGATTTCTCGGGGTAGGGCCAGGCATTCACACTGGCGGGCCCAGTGAGGATTTTCACAACCGCAGCAATAAACCACAGCTTTCTGCGTGTCATTTCATATCAACCCAGATGTGACAGTACAGTCGTTCCACTCTGCGGAAAAGGGAGATGTATTCCAGAGATGTTCAGAAACCTGTCAAAAGGTTTCACAGCCCGTAAGAAGCACAGCCAAGACGTGTCTCATCTGATCTATTTGATAAATCACTGAGTCAACTGACAGGCAGGTTCTCCAAGCCACTCTGGCTAAAAAGAGGAAGGAAAGGTGTCACCTGCAAGGATAACACAGAAGTCTTGCTTTCTGTCATTTGCAATTGTTAGGATATAGACAGCAGACAAATGTGTATTACCATAGCTACACACAATACCATAGAACAAACAAGTATCTTGTATTGCCACGAGTGGTGGCTCGGACCTGGACTTACACAGCACTCAAGAGACTGGTGCAGGGGCTGGAGAGATGGCTCAGTGGTTAAGAGCACTGACTGCTCTTCCAGAGGTCCTAAGTTCAAATCCCAGCAACCACATGGTAACTCACAACCATCTGTAATGGGGTCTGATGCCTTCTTCTGGTGTGTCTAACAGCTATAGTGTACTCATATACATAAAAAATAAATAACATCAAATTAAAATTAATAAATTAAACAAATACTTAAAAAAAGAGTTAACACTTTAAAAAAAAAGACTAGGGCAACCTGGGCTACATATGAAGTTTCAGTACAGCCTGGGCTACAAAGTGAAAACCTGTCTCAAACAAATATACAGCAGAAATAGAGAAAAGGCACCTCGTGTCTTATGGGGCCTGCTCACTCTGGTTTCCCGTTCTTCCCTCCAGCTTCTCTGCTGTACTCTGTTCTACAAGTTAGAACTCAGCATGCATTCCATTCTCCTTCTGGTCACCCTTGCCTCCTTTGAATCTTTTCAAATGATAGCTATTGGTGTGTTTGTTGTGCGTGTTGTGTGTGTAGGCAGACATGCCATGACACAGCCTTCGTGGCAACACATGTAGAAGTCAGAGGGCAACTTGTGCAAGACATCTCCTTTCTTCTACTGCGTGAGTCCTTGGGACTGAATTCAGATTTGTCAATGCTCTACACCAAGAGATTTTATTTGCTTCGCTACCTTTTTTAAGAGATGGTCTTGCTGCATGACACAGGCTAGTTTCCAAGTGTAGATCTGCCCACCCTTCTAATTAAAAATGTTATTTGTTATTGCTGGCATTGCAGGCATGCACCACTGTCCCTGGGTGTCCTTTCTTTGTATCTGGAGGAGCAGTAAACAGCTCAGGCTTCGGGTACTACAGGCTCTTTGCTGTGGTCACCTTATGAGGAAAGCAACCGTGGAGCGCGTATAAACGAGCAGGCATGGCTGTCTTTATGGATGCCGCAAGGTCACGCTTCATATCTGTTTTATGTGTCGTGAAGTGTGAAGCCCTGGGTTCAATCCCCAGCATCACAACCAGGGTTTTAAGTTCTCTTACATATATAAAACTAAAACAGTTTGGTGATCCTATTTCATCAGAGTGGCTTCTCAGTGCTATTCACTCTTTGTATAATTTCTGTAAAACCCATTCGATGCCTTTTTTAACAAAAGAAAAAAAAAAAGAGTAGTGCTTTTCTTGATAGGGTTCTGATGGAAATAGTAGAGGTGCTGTCAAGTCCATGCTGCAGATTTAAAAGTATTTGCTTAACAGAAGTTCTTCATATCTAATAGCTTCTGCTATATAACCTCACAACAGAGCTGATTAAAACCCACTTGGTGGCAGGCTCTTTATTGTCACTATTACAGACATGGATTTTGGTGAACTCAGCAAAGCTATTACACGGTACTGAAGAGTGAAGTGAGAGTTTTGTGCAGCACACCTACTGGTGCTGGAGACAGAGCAGAGGTGGTTCACTGGAGCCCATCAGAAAAACTGGCTCAACACATCTCCAAGGGATTAGCAGAAATTCACATCACAAGTACTTTAAAGTCAAGTTCCCAGTTCACTTCTATAAAGTCATGTTCATGGTCTGCCTTCTAAAGACCATGACTGGGCCTGGAGAAGTGGCTCAGTGGTTAAGAACACTGACTGTTCTTCCAGAGGTCCTGAGTTCAAATCCCAGCAACCACATGGTGGCTTACAACCATCTGTAATGAGACCTGATGCCCTCTTCTGGTGTGTCTGAAGACAGCTACAGTGTACTCATATACATTAAATAAATAAATCTTTTTTTAAAAAAATGATCTTCTATTTTAAATACAGACATCTTCAAAATCCCCTCTGTGGCATTACCTAAAAACATTCTGGGGTTAGAAAATGGTTAAGAACACTCATTGTTTTCTGTTGTAGAGAACTGGTTTTGCTTCCTAGCACCCACATGATAGCTCACAAAATATTCTTGTCCCCTCTTGGCAGTTTCCTCTTCCTCTTCTTCCTCCTCCTCTTCTCCTTCTTCTCGTTCTTCTCGTTCTTCTCGTTCTTGTTCTTGTTCTTGTTCTTGTTCTTGTTCTTGTTCTTGTTCTTGTTCTTGTTCTTGTTCTTGTTCTTGTTCTTGTTCTTGTTCTTGTTCTTGTTCTTGTTCTTGTTCTTGTTCTTCTTCTTCTTCTTCTTCTTCTTCTTCTTCTTCTTCTTCTTCTTCTTCTTCTTCTTCTTCTTCTTCTTCTTCTTCTTCTTCTTCTTCTTCCATTTAGGTTATCACTCAACACATATGTTCATCAACACAACAACAGTCATGACATACCTATTTGGAGCAAGGCTCAATGTCAGACACACCAGAGACTACTGAGTGAACTAAACAGTGTGTGGTAGCTACTTTTGTCATGGGCTTACAGAATACCAGACAGAAGCAACTCAAGGAGGATGTAGTATGTTTTGGCTCACAGTTTAAAGGGTTTAAGCCCTTCACTGTGGAGAAGCATGGTGGTTGGACTGTCCAAATTCTGCTGGATCAAGGAAGCAAAGAGTTTGGGCCAGAACCAGGGGTAGGTATCATCGTCAAGGCCCACAGCAGTGATTCATTCTGCTACCCAGTCCATAGTCCCAAGGATTCTCCAACACTCACCTATGAGGAATATTCCTCATCTGAACCAGAGTGTTTAGAACACATAGCCTCTGGAAAACAATCAGCTGTACACCTAAGCACCTAGAAAGCAAACTGGGATGTTTGAAGATGATCTTGAACTCTTAGGTATGTCTGCATGTTTGTGTGTATTTTCCTGTGTACCCATGTACACATGCATGTGGAGGCTGGAGACACAGTGGTGTCTTCCTTACTTCTATCATTTTCTTTTTTACTTTTTTGAGACAAGATTTTTAATCTCACAGTATACCTAGAGCCCCTGGTTCTGGTAGGCTGAACAGCAAGCACCTCATTCCTTCTCCTCTCTACCTCCTCAGAAGTGAGATTAGAACATCTGGCTTTTAAACATTGTTATCATTTGTTTAGTTTTGAGGTTATAATTCCCCCCTTCCCTTTCCTCTCTGCAACTCCTCCCATATACCATCCTCATTCTCTTTCAAATTCATGACCTCTTTTTAAATTGTTGTTGTTGTTGATGATGTGTGTGTGTGTGTGTGTGTGTGTGTGTGTGTGTGTGTGTGTGTGCTCAGTTGTGCTTTTTCCTGGGGAAGACTGTTCCTCACACTCTCAGCATGCCTCGGTTACCTCTATTCTTTGTCTAGGGTTCAGGCCTCCTGCACTTTCCCCTTCCCCACTAGCATTTATTGATGTCATCCTTGTTCGTGGCCTTGTGCAGTCATGTTGGTGAGACTTCGTGGGTGTACATTCTCTGGGAGACACAAGCTCACTGGAAACTCCCTGTTCCTCTGGTTCTCACAATCTTTCTGGCCCGCCTTCTAAAATGAGCCTTGAGCCTCAGAGGTGCATGCATTGTGTTATAGATGTATTGCTTGGGACTGGGATCCACAATTCTACATTTGGATCAGTTATAATTTTTCTATAATGTCCTCCATATGCTGCAAAGCGAAGGTTCCTGATGAGGGTTGAGATCTCCAAGTATCTGTGGGTATAAAGATAAATATTTAGAATACAGTTAGGGTTTAGGCTGCTTAGTATAGTGGTGGTTATAGCTTCTCCTCCAAGATCTATGGCCCTAGATAGTTGGCAAGGTTTTCATTACCAGGCCCATTTCTCCCCTTCTTGAGCAGGCTGTAAGTACAGTCAGAGAGCTGTGGGTTATCACCAAGGTGTGTGTGCTGCTTTTTCACCCTTAGGGTTAGCCTAACATGCTAGTTGTTGTTTTAGCTCCTAGGCATCATAGCTTGGTAGAGTATTGTTTGCTTCCCTCATTTGAAAGTGTGTATCTTGCCCTCTGGTTTCAGAAAAACTAGTTCGGGGGGAGGGGGACTAGGTCAGATCCAACCTGGGTCCTGTGCCTGAAGTGCATGGTGTCTTCAGCAAAAGGAATATACCTTCTACCTCTGGAGTACAATGAAGGTCAACAGCAATCACTTGTACAGTTTTGGAAGTCTCTGGACCATCCCGACCAACCCAAAGAGAGATTCACATTCCTGGTATTGAGGGTTGTCTTAGAAAATCTATGGATTTAAACTATGTATGTTTATATATATACAGGCTATCACGTGTTATTGGTATTTCTAAGTAGCTAGCTAATACTATGATTCCTTACATTTCAGACATCTTTACTGTGGTCTTCCTATTCTGTCCTGTATTATCCACCTCCCCTCTCTCATTAAAGTTGCCCTGTGTTCCTCAATTTCCATCCTTGGGCCACTTGTATCCTGCTATTTCTTTTTCCAGTGCCTTCACCTTATGGTCTCTCTTTATTTGCCTGGTTTCTGATGTTACCCCAGTTTATATACTCACCCTGAAGATTTGGAGCTAGGAACCTCAGATGAGAGAGAGAGCATGCGACATTTGTCTTTCTAGGTCTGGTTTGCTTCACTCGAAGTCATCTTTTCTAACCTTATTTACCTGCCAAGTGCATGATTTCACTTCTCTTTATAGATGAACGGCATTCTGTACTGAGCATGCACCACATTTTCAATAACTATTCGTTACTGGAAGGGCGTCTGGGTTGTTTCCATTTCCTAGCTCTTATGAATACAGTAGCATTAAACATATTGAACGTGGGTGGTAATCAAGTGATCTCTGGAGTGTGCCAAGGGTTGGTAGAGCTGGATCAGATGGCAGTAGTAAAAACGGACATGTAAACCAGTGGGACAAACTTGAAGACCCAAACATGAGTACATGTTCTAAGACCTAACCATGAAACCCGAAACACTGAAACCACTAAAAGAGGACACGGGCAGCAACCTGTAGGATACAGGTGCAGGGAAAAACTTTCTCAATAAGACTCAGTTTGACTAAGAAAAAACAAACAGTTGACAAGGGGGATGTAGTGGCTATCCCTGGTTGTCAACTTGACTATATCTGGAATGAACCACAATCCAGAACTGGGGAGACTCACCTTTGATCCTGATCTTGAAGCATAGTGGCTATGAATCTTAGGACACTAAGGCAAGGAGATCTCTGAGCTCAAGGTTATCTGGAACAAAGCAAGTCCCAGATTAAAGGTAGTACATCTTTAAAGGTCTACTGTTGAAGACCTACATAAGGACACTGGAAGAAGGAAGGCACTCACTCTTCACCTGCTTGCCTTGTGGGACTGAGCATCTGCTAGATCCTCGGACTTCCACTCACAGCTGCTGCCGACCATTGTTAGGGAGTTGGACTACAGACTGTAAGTCACCAACAAATTTTTTGCTATACAGAGACTACCATAAGTCCTGTGACTCTAGAGAACCCCGACTAATAAAATAAAAAAGGGGGACTTTGTAAAACTAAAATGCTTCTGCTTCTAGTGAAGAAAAAGCCTTCAGACTGGGAGAGAATCTTTGTCAGCTATATATTAACAGAGGATTAATATCCAGAATATATAAAGAGCTCAAAAAAAAAAAAAAAAAAACAGAGTCAAAAGAATGGCCCATTCAAAAACTAGACTTCGGATCTGGACAAAGAGTTCTTAAAAGAAAAAAAAAAAAAAAAAAAAAAAAAAAAAAAAAACCAAAAAAAACAAATGGCTAAGTCATGTCTTTTTTTTTTTTTTTTTTTTTTTTTTTTTTTTTCCTTGAATGTTCTTTGGCCCTAGCAATTAGGAAAATGTAAGTCAAAACAACCTTGAAATTTTACTTTACCCTAGTCAGAATGTTGAAGATAAAAAAGGAAAAAAAAAAAAAAAAAGACAGATGTAGGGAAGGGGACCCCTCACTCAGTGTTGCAAATGGGTGTGTAGCCACCATGGCAATCAGTGTGGAGAATCCACAAAAGGCTAAAAGCAAACCTCACATCTGTCTTTTAGACGTAGGCACTCAGTATCAGATTTAGGTCCCACGCTTGCCTGGGTCTCCAGAGCTGTGTATTTTTTAACACTGCAGAAGGTAAGGTTCTACTCCTCCTTCCTTTCAGTCTAGTATGTGACTACCATGCCTGGCCCATGCTTGCCTCTGAAGGGACTGGCTTTTATGTTGGTCTGTTGGAGTCTCAGCTACCATGTCAAAAAAAAAAAAAAAAAAAAAAAAAAAAAAAAATCTCTGTCCTGAGGCCACCACATTCTGAGAAAGCAACAGTCAGATGTGTGGGACGTGCTGTCAAGTGGAAGTAAGAGAAACTCAGGACAAGCCAGCGGAGGCTCCAGAGGTCAAGGGATATTCTTGCTGTGCTCTGAACAAAATTTTGACTCATGAGGTATCTTACTAAAGCACTAAGCTCAGTGTCACTTGCTTTGTAATAAGCAGCAAGAATGTGCTCAGCATGAAAGGAATAGACAGGGCCCTGAAAGGGAAAAACTGTTCCCAGCCCTTGGGGAGGGAGGACATATGCAAAAGCATGTGAGGCAATGCTGACATTTAAATGGCATCTATGAAACATCAGGAATTATCAAACCGGAGGTGAACAGAGAAGGAAATACTGTGCCGAGAAAATAAGAAGGACAAAGTACAGAGGAGAGAACGTGCCTGGTACGTGTGAGGGAGACAGAGCCATTCATTTCTGTCTAAAAAAAGATTGGCAAACTTCACCAGCCATCAGAGCAATGCAAACTACACGAGGGTTTCATCTCACCCCAGCAATCGCCGAGAAAGGATGTGATGGCAGTCATTAAGAAAATAAGTAACAACAGCTGCTGGTGAGGATATGGACAGAGGGGAGCTCTGAGACACTGCTCAGAAGAACGCTAATTAGTCTAGCCACCATGGAAGTCAGTTTGGAGGTTCCTCGTAACACTGAAAATGGATTTACCATGTGACTCAGCTGTTCCACTCTTGGCCATTTACCCAATGAACTCCAAGTGAACACACCACAGAGATACTTGCTCACCAATGTGAACCACAGTGCTGTTCACGTTTGCTGAGTTATGGGACCAATGCAGGTGTCTAACAACCACCCAATAGATATGGGAAGTGTGGTACGTATACTTAATGTAGTGTTTTCAAACATGGAAGAGAACAAAGTTCTATTATTTGCAGAAAAATGGCTACAACTGAACATAGTTGTATTAGGTTAATGAAGCCGGTCTTAGAAATACAGATATATATTTTTCATATGCAGTTTCTAGATTTTATATAGATATATCAATACATGAAAGTAGATGTGAAATTCTAGGGTAGCCAAGGGAACTAATGGGAGGGAGAAAGGAAGATGGTAGTGGGTGTGTTGAGTGTCAACCCAACTGAACCTAGAGTCACTTGAGAAATGGGCTTCTGGGTATATCTGTGGACAATTATCTTGATCACAGTAATTGACTAGGAAAATTAGCCTAGAGAGGCTTGGATTAGACTTCTCCACTCTAGGATTCTAAGAGGAAACAACTCATTTGTGTTGTTAGATTTGGAGCCATTTGTTGCACTAATAGGAAACCAGACAAATTCAAGCCAGCCCATGGCTTCATGGAACACCTGTGAGCAGCGTTAATGCCCCTCAAGAGCTCTGTCTCCTTTGGAGCTAGATTCTACTTCACGCTTCATGGAAACACAGGCCTTTGCGTCCCAATTCGTCCCCCAAGCAGTCAGGAGAATTCAACTAAATTATTAACCCCTCTGGGCTTGCTTCTTGCCTGTTAAGTGATGGGGTGGCAAGCAAGAATGCCCACCTCCAAGACATCCCAAACTTTACTTTTTTCACCATGCCATGCTTCCCAGAGAAGGTTGCCATTATTTGGACACTGGTGGGTATAATGTAGGTCCAGAAAAATCTGGGCTGCTTAAAAGGTGGCATTTTCTTTCTTAGTAAGAAAGAATCTCACTTGGGGTAAAGAGATATCTCAGTGGTTAAGAGCACCCACTGCTCTTCCAGAGGACCCAGGTTTGATTCCCCGTACTACACATAGTGGTTCATAACCACCTGAAACTTCAGTTCTGGTCTCCACAGGCACCAGGCATATCATAGGGTGTGCAGACATACATGGAGACAAATCATGAACATAAAGTACAGTAGTCATATATATATATATATATATATATATATATATATATATATATATATGAAAAAAATAATCAGAGTATATGTGATATTTTTATAGGAATGACAATACCTAACTTGCTGAGCTTAGATGTAACATTTTCTATGGATTGTCAATGGAAATTTTATGAATATGCTACTTCATGACGAAGGCTCAGATAGTCACGTGCTTTCTCTGCAAGAGGACCCTAGTCCAGTCTCCAGAACCCATGTAAAGCTATGTGTGTGGGGGGCACATTGTAATTCCAGTGCTGGAGGGGTGGAAACAGGAGGATTCCTGGGGTTTGCCCTCTAGCCAGTATAGAGAATCTGTGAATCAAAGGTTTCAGTCAGAGACCCTGTCTGGAAAAAAAAAAAAGCAACAAAACCCCAGGGTGGGGAGTTCCTGAAGAATAACTGGAGGCTAATTTCTGGAGTCCACATGTACTCACACCTGCATGTATATCAAGTCACACACATACACACACACACACACACACACACAATGACACACATGATCTTAACTTTGTGGAGGGAGAAAAGACTGAGGATACTGTAGTGATTGCTAACTAACTTCCTATTGTATAAGAAAGAGAAAGAAAACAATCAACTCCACCCTCCCCCAGATGAAAAGAACCAGGGAAGCTGACAGATGTGGGCGGGCGAGCTGGGACTACACCTAGGTAATGACCCTGAAGTTGTTTCCGGTTGAACGGCTGTGCCAGGAAAAGGTCTAAATCTGAATGTTTCAATATTCTCAAGGTAGTTCAGTTTTGTTGTGCCTCCTGACATAACGCTCATGGATTTCTGGGAAGAGAGTGACGTGGCGTTGGGGTGGGTGGATAGGTGCACACCATGACACAGGGATAATGTCTTAGTGGAGAAACGTTTACGGGGGGGGGGGGGGGGAGTTCAGAGCTGCAAGATCTAAGTTCTGCACGCACGATGAGAATGACATCTGACAAATGGCTGAAGGCTGAGACAGAAAGACTGGCGTAAGTTCGAGGCCACCCTGGACTACTTAGGGAAAGCCTGGAGCTACTGAGGGAAATCTTGTCTTGAAAAGATAAACACAGGCGAGGCCATTCGAGTGAGAGAGGCAGAGGTGCAGCATGGGGAGTCGTAATGCTCGGTTTCCCACGTGTCCTTCGCAGCAGATGACCTTGACTCTGAGTACTAACCATGATATTATTTTTTGTATATATTTAAAAATTCTATGGCACTTTGACATCTGGATGTCTTTTGGGTCCAGGGAGGGGATTTCCCTCTTGTGATTAGGTAATTCACACAAATGTCAAACTACTGCACCCTCTTGTGCTGGGCTCATTATCAGTCTGGATTGTCCACCTTCACTCTGATTACCTCAAGGGTAGCTGTGAGACCTTCATAAGGACCCCTAAGAAGCAGAATGCAGTAGAGAACTCAAATTAATCAACCATGTTTCTGGGAGACGGTCTTGCAGTATAGACCGGGCTGGCCTCAAAATGCAGATTGTGGGGGTGTGGGACAAGTTTTTTTCATTTGTTTTGTGTTTTTCTTTTTCGCTTGTTTGTTTTTTGACAGGTTTCTCTGTGTGGCCCTGGCTATCCTAGAACTCCTTCTGCTGACCAGGCTGGCCTTGAACTCAGAGATCTGCCTGCCTCTGTCTCTTTTCAGAGACTGTCTTTTCACTGACCTTTACCCCTTCCCCCATTCCATCCCACCCCCTTGGTTCTGGAAATAGAGTTTAGGGCTTTGTGCATGGTAAGCCGCCACTGAGCCACAGTGGCAGCCCTGGATCTTGTTTTTTAACATATAGTCTCATTAAGTAACCCTGGCTGGCCTGGAGTTTGATACGTAGATCAGATTAGTCTCCAGCTCACTGCAATCTTCTGTCTCTGACTTTCAAGTGTTGACAGAAAAGCCTTCCTCTGGCTTTTCCTGGTACTTTTGACCTGATGACCTTCCTGGATGGGGGCAGGATGCTGAGCACATCTTAGTCTGGGTCCTGAGACACTTGGGCATCGTGTCTACTAGTTTTGAAGAATTACTTCTTCAACTTGTAGCCTGCCTCTTGGTTAAAAAGAACGCAAACAAACAAACATCCACAAGAGCGTGCTGTCCCAGAAACACAGAGGAGCAGAGCGGTTTCTGTCTGTTAGCGAGCACGTGGATGTGTGGGGATGGTGAATGACAGCTGTATTATCAGATCGTGAATACAGGTCAGCAGCCTTGTCCGCAGATTGGAAATGACTGAGGCAGGCTGGACAGATGGCTCAGTGGTTACAAACACTCCCTGATCTTGCAGAAGACAGTTTGGTTCCAAGCCATATGTGAATCCATGGTGACTAACAGCCACCTGTAACTCCACTTCCAGGGGATCTGCTGCTGTCATTTTCTGGTCTCTGTGGGCACCAGGCACGCAGATGTTGCTTATATACACATACTGGCAAACATAACTCTCTCTCCCTCCCTTCTCCCCCAGTAGGGTCTTATGTAGCTCAGGCTAGCTTTGAACTATGTACCTCCTGATCATCCTGCCTCCATCTCTCTGGTACTAGAACAATAGGTGTGTTACCCTGGTGTGTGTTACCGTGGTGCTAGTGATCAAAGCCAGGGCAGATGAGGCAAACACTCCACTATCCGAGCCACACTCCCAGACCCACATCTCAGTGTTTAAAAGTGTGCTCTCTGCTGCTACTTTTTCTCTCCTCTTACCTCGTGTTTGCCTCGCAAGATTCATAGGTTGTTTGCTTGTTTTAACATGTATGTGTTTGTATGGGGGTGGTCATGTATGTGCAGGTATGCACTTATGGAGGTCAGAACATAGCTAGTGGGAGTTGGCTCTCTCCTTCTCCCTTGTGGGTTCTGGGATTGAATTTAGCATCTTGCCAGGCCCAAGGAGAACAAAAAGCAAACACAGAGACCGTCTGTCTTTGCTGTGGATGCCATCATTAACATTGGCTCTGTTTTCCACCCAGGCTCTAGAAAGTCCTTGGTAAAAATCCTGAGTTCTACTATAGCAAGACAGGACCCTGGATGTGTGGTATCTGGTGTGAGTTCCCCACTACAGGGCGGGGGGGGGGCAGTTTTCTTTGTTTTGCTTCCAAGGGTTTAGGAACAGATGGGTTCCACACTGGAGTGAGACCCAGTCTTTCCCGAGCTCCATTTGATCCTGGGAGCAATAGTTTTAAAAAAGGCTGCGACTTGGGGAAGAACCTCCACCCACAAACACCCATCTGAGGGGCCGTGGTTTGTAGTTAAGCAGTTTAAACAGGTGTGGACCTAAAGGATTAACAGAGCTTTGGAGCTTCTGAGTGCATTTTGTCAGCTTGTGCCTGACCTCTGGGGAAGAGAAAACACCCCTCCCACTCTCAGTATCAGCCCCTTTCTCTTTAAGGCTTTAAGGAATTCAGTAACCTCCCTCTTGATAGAGGGCCCTGATCAAACAGATGATTAAATCATTGTAGCTTCTCAGATAAGAAGGGACTCTAATCTGGGCAGAGAAACCAAGAGCAAAAGGGATCATTGAAGAGCCCCCGTGGCATGCCGGTAAGGCTGGTGAGAAGTTAGTGGAGCTTAAGGAGGCCGACTGACAGACTAGAGAGCTCACAGGCTCAAGTCCACACCCGATTCCAGAAGATTCTAACGTCTCTCACCTGGCAACATGCTCACAATGGCACCAAATTAAAGCGCAGAATCTAGTTCCGGGAATGCCTGCATTCTAACCAGCTCCCAGAGCCCCCCCCCCCCCCCATGGGGTTCGCCCTCGGGCCACATTCTCGAGTAGCAATCCTTATTTGTGTACCTACGAACCGTTAAAACCTAAGTTCAAGAGGACTTTCCGAACACTGACACTTTCCCTGCAGGCCCTAGTTACATATTAACAATAGCAGTGATAAAGGCTGTGGCAATGCACTTGGCATTGATGGACGGCTTAGTTTGCGCAGCTCTTCCCAGCTCTCCACCTTCCCTGCGGAGGCAGGCCAGTTCGCGGAACCGGAAGCTGGCCGATTCAGCTAGACCGGCTCCTCAGTACACCCCCAGGATCCTCCTATCTCCTGAGCATTGGGATGCGCTCTGTACCTGGCTTTTTACACGAGTAAAAGGCCCAAGATAGCTCATTATGGAAGTACTAAGAAGCTTTCCATTAAACTGCAATCTGAAACGCTTCTGGTTCCAGGTGTTGTGAATAGTGATACTCAGCCTCTAAGGCCTCTTCTCTCTGATGTCTTATTTGTGGGCTGGTGGGGGTGAGCATGAGGAGCGCCAGTGACTTTGTGCTTAAAACCAAGTTTTCTTTGTGCTTTAGAACCAAGCACAGGGAAGTCAGAGGAGAGGGCCAAACACTCCACGGAGGGGCCACCATTATGGACAGAAAACTTTTGGTGCTTTGTTCACAACCTGGCACCAAAGAAATTTGATGAGAACAAGGCTGCTCTATGAAGTTTATTCAACATTGATGGGTAATAAAACTATCGCTATTACATATTTTAAGTCAAAATCATCGTCTTCCTTGAATGTAAAGGAAAATGCCAAGTAGGACATGAAAAGCTCAATGAGTTAAAGAAAAAAAAAACGTGAAGTTTGTACATTGTTGCAAGCAGACCTTTGCCACTTTAGTTGACAGTGAATAGAGCTGGGGATGTAGGTCAGTCATAGTGCTTGCTTAGGATACTGGGGCCCTGTTTTTTTTATCCCCAATACTCCAAAGCAAACAAAGGGGTGCTTCCAGTAATCTCAATCTCTCTCCCTCTCCCTCTCCCTCTCCCTCTCCCCCTCCCCCTCCCCCCCCTCACACACACACACACACACACACACACACACACACAGACAGGTATGGCAAAAATGGTTAGCCATACCAAAGAAAACTTTTGCAAACTATCCGGTAAAGAATTGCTATCCACCTGGGTGTGGTGGCACTTGGGAGGGAGAGGCAGATGGATCTCTGAGTTCTAGGATAGTCAGGACTATGAAGAGAATACCTACCTCTTCCTCCTCCTCCTCTTCATCATCATCAACAACAAAAACAACCAACCAACCAACCAAAAAAAAAACATGATATCCTTCCAATTCCACAATTAAAGTTTATATTATGACTAAAATTTGCAAACAGCAATTTCACCAAGGAAGTTTTGCTGACAGGCGATGAGAACATGAAATCAGATCATCATTATCAGGTGAGAGAGAAATGTGAATTCAAACCACGAAGAGATACCATTTCACAGACCATAGGGTGGCAATAGAAAGCAAGCCGACAGTGGTAAAAGTTGGCAAGAATGGAGAAAACTGGAACTCTGTGCTTGCCTGTGGGAGTGAAGAGGGGTTCCTTTTCAAAACAGTTCTGGTACAACAAAGGATTTTGTTTCCTTATGCTAACTGCATGCTAAGATGTTATTTCATGAATTGTATATATGGCATATTGAAAAGCTCTTGTGATATCTTTCTTATGCTGTTTCTTTTGACTCAAGCAAAATTTTATATTAAAAACATTTTTTAAGTGAAATAGGTCTTTTTGTTGTTGTTGCAACTTCTGTTAATCTGTTATTTATTGCATGGAACAATTCATGCCTCAATCTGTGGATAATTAAATTTAAAATTCAGCTTTATTCAATTAAGTTTGATTTACAATTTTGATAGCTGTTCATTTTAATTTCTATCTGGTCTTTTAAATTTAATAGATAATTTTTAACATCTTAGACTAGACATAACTTTAAATTATTTTAGGATTTTTCTGTTTCCTTTACATTTTTAATGATATGTGTGTATATTTGTACACATTTGGATTTCTTAGTTTTTCTCTTCTTTCTTCTCCACCTTATTTTTATATAGGGTATATAATGGAAGTGACTTTATAATTGAGTTCAAGAATTTCGTTATATTGAGATTGGATCCAAAAGAATCAGAGGAGTGGTCGCTGTGTAGAAATCCGGGACTGTCAGCTGGCTGCAGGATCTGGGGACTTGTTCAGTGGCTGTCTTTTGAGTGACAACTGCATTTCTGGTGCTGTGTGACTTGGTTGCAAAGTGTTAATGGGAACCTCTATTAACTTGAACATTTATTTATCTGTTTTTAAGATTTTCATTTAAAGATTTGTTTTACTTTATGTGTATGAATGTTTTGCCTACATGGATGTTTGTGTGTATCGTGTGTTTTTAGATCATCTAGAACTGGAGTTACATATGGCTGTGAGCCACAGGTGACTGCAGGGAACTGAACCTGGGTCCTTTGCAAGAGCAGACTGGGCTCTTAATTGTTGAGCCGTCTCTCCAGCTCCACCGTTTTGGATGTTTTAATGTAGAAGTGTGGAAGGCATGAGATGAAGTCAGTAGTGTTCACAGTATGCACCCCGTTATCACACCAGCAGCCTGCTCACTTCCTGTGTTATGTGGGAGCCCCCTGTGCACATCTGCCTCTCCTGTAGAAGCCAGAGAGAGGAGACAGCTCAGCCTCTTTTCTCTGAATGCTAAGGGGAGCTGTGACCCAGGGAATGGCTTCTTCTTATATACACCCAGAACTTTAGCTCTTCAGGAGTTGCACATGGGAACATGATTCAAGTTCCTTTCTGGTAGCAGCCTCCTCTTGTCTCGGGGCCTTGATGCTAGAACTACGTATGCCCTGGGCCTGGACTGTGAAGGCCCATCTTTCTCAGCTGCTCCTCATCCTTTCCAATGGCACTTTTTTGACCATTCCCCCAAAAGATGTGCTGGAGATTATGCCCAGGGCCTTGCACATGCTAGGTCAATGCTACACCATTGAGTTCCATTCCCAGACTTCAGCTTCTCTTCTGTTTGGCACATATTACAATATAGAATTGCACATACACACACACACACACACACACACACACACACACACACACACTTTTAAAACTATTTCTTTCATTCTTTAAATTTGTGTAGGTGGTATGTATTCATTCTAGGAGAGGGTACTGAGTCACCTGGAGGTGGAGTTACCCATAGTTGTGGAACCCCAGTGTAGGTACTAGGAACCAAACTGGGGTCCTCTGGAAAATCTACAAGCACTCTTATTTGCTGAGCCATCTCTCCAGCTTCCTATGTATTTATTTTTTTAATTGTCCCCCCATACTAAAGTGTATTTTCTTTTAGGATGGTCACCCTTGTCTCTGGGGCTCAGCACAATTGCAACGTAAGTTATTGCTCAATGCATTTGGGTTAGGTCCATAAACTAGTCTAGCCCAGTGCAAGGCAGAGTAATAGCAGGTATCCAGCTGAGCTGAATTTACATTTGCTATCTCCTAGGATTACCTCCTGGGAAACCCCTGATGGGAGCCAATGGACCAAGTGATTTAAAGATGATCACATGACCAGGGACCCTCCTGGCCCACAGCAGAGGTCTGTTTCCTTTACTAAACTGCATGCAGACTTGGCTGGACACACTCCAACTTAAAACAGCATTTGCTTTCAGGCCTCAACACAGTATAAGCCAACGTTCACTCACACACCTATCAAAACTAAGGAGAACCCAGAAACTGGGACTGAAAAGTGATCAAATGTGCAATAGCACAGCAATGTTCATCCACTGCCTGTCAAATGGTACAGTATTGAGAACACACCTGCAATGCTCGTGAAACTGCAATTTTCTGAAAAAGAAAATAAAAAACACACCTCTCACTATTGTCAACAGAACCTAAAAGAAAAGTACAACAGATTGTTTTCAAAATCTACACTAAAAAAAAAAAAAAAAAAAAAAAAAAAACCAAGAAAAAGTTACTTAAAGCTAAGTGTGGTGATCTGTCCACAGTGGGTTTGAGGCCAGCCTGGGCTACACAAGACTCTGTCTCAAAAATAACTACAAAAACAAAACAAAACAAAAACCAAAAAATGTATAGCCTGTACAGAACAGCCATCAATGATCACACATGAAGAAAAAAAAATAAGCTCATGGAATAGGGTATTTTAAAACATTCTTCATATATTCTTACAAATCTAGTTTAAAAATTGATGTTAGGGAGATGTCTCTGTGGATAAAGTGCTTGCTGCACATGCACGGGAGCCCACTTTCAGATCTCTAGCACACACATAAAATAGTGGGCACAACTTGTTTGTCTGTAATGCAAAGCTGGGATGTGGAGGTGGAGACAGGAGGATCCTAGGGACTCGATCCAACCAATCTAACTCAAGCAGTGTGCTACAGGTCCAGTGAGAGACCTTGTCTCAAACACTAGGTCAGAGAATGGTCCAGAAAGACATCCCAACATCACCCTCTGACCTGCACACAAGGCAGAGCATACAGGTACAAGCGCACACACATATATATGCAACACACACACACACACACTAAGTAATAGAGAAAACAAATTAACACAGCAGAGCACACCTGTAATCCTAGTACTTGGGAGGCAGAAGAAGAGAGGATCAAGAGTTCAGGATCTATCTGGGCTACACAGGTAAGATCCTATGCAAGATACCCTTAATTAATCACAGAAGAGAATTTCAGTAATAAAATTAAGAAAATTCAATAAGTCTATTACTATTGAGGAACTACATCCTCCCCGTGGGCATACATTAATGTCTATCAAAACTGACTACACTCTACAGCACTGGAGAAAACTGCTTCCCCAAATGATAAAATGCAGCTCAAACATGCCGAACACAGTGTAATAAAAGTGGAAACATAGTAACAGATGTATAAGAGAAAGATTACAGGATAAACAAAGCTTTTTGTTTTAAAATGTTGAGTTGGTGGAGAGAGAAGAAGTAGAATGAATCTGACCGCTGAGGGTTCTTTGAGGAGCGTTTAGGCGAACAGCACATGCAGGGCCTGAGCGGGGTCACCAGCTCCAAGGTATCTTTAGAAAAAAATTCATATGAGGCAATTGTTGAACTCAGGGACTTATCAAAACAGCAGAGATAGAAGGGGAAACAGAATAAGAGTTGCTGGATTTGAGAAACAAAAAAAAAATGTGATTCATGAGTAAGTCTGTGGGCTTTGAAAGAAAGTGGAGGGGAATTTAGGAAAATTTCACCCAAAGAAAAAGGGGAAACATAATAAATCCTCTCTCTCTCTCTCTCTCTCTCTCTCTCTCCCTCTCTCCCTCTCTCCCTCTCTCTCTCTCTCTCTCTCTCTCTCTCTCTCTCTCTGTGTGTGTGTGTGTGTGTGTGTGTACTCTCGTGTGCGTGTATGTCTACATGCTTAGGTGTGTCCCCCATGTGTGCTCGTGTATGAAGAAGGTCAAAGGTATGTAATGGGTGTCTTCCTTAGTTCTCCATGTTTATTCATTTAGAGACTGGTTCTTATTTTTTGAGCCTGGTTGATAGTCCTATATGTGTTCTTTTAGAAAAACCTGTTTACTCAGGCCTGCAAACACAGACTGTATAAAATCCTGTGTTATTTTTGGAATATTAACCTCTCAGACAAGTGATCAGGAATACTGACCAGCACTGTTTCAGTAGAGCAAAAGTTTCACTTTAGGGGTTCTGGCTCCTGGTTAATCACAGCTGCTTCTTTAGCCCCAGGGGACTAGAACCACAGATTCCTGACTCAAAACCTGTACTGGCCCTAAGGGTCTTTAAGTGACTCTCAGAGTTCTATCAGAAGTTCAGAAGCCAGGCTCCTTCACCTCTCAACATCTTATCTTCTGCCTCCCACAGAACAGCTCACCAAGCTTTGAACACTCAATGGCTTCTCCAACCCAAGGTACCAAAGTCCTTCCATGATCCTCCACAAAGCAACATGGGAAGATTTCTCACAGCAATACCCTCCAATTCTGGTATCAATTCCTGGATGTTAGTGCTACTTTGGTATTGCTAAATTAAGGAGGAAAGAGTTTATTGGGCTTACACTTCCATATTGCTGTTCATCACTGAAGACAGGACAAACTTAACCACGGCTGGAAGGAGAGATTCATAAGCAATATTTTGGATATCAGACTTATTAAGTAAATTTGAAACACTTTAAATTTTATTAGGCAAGATATTAAAATCTTTGAGAATGAAAAGTATTTGGAAGACTGTAAAGGGTGATCACGTGGCAAGATGGAAGGCTTGCCACAGAAGCAGGGTTAGATTTTATGTTCAAATGCATCACAAATGAGACAAACCGGACACTGTCTGCCAGCATTCACCAGATCCTAGCTATCCTAACAGTGCCCCAGCAAGTTGGAAAACATTATTTCCCACTTGACAGACATCATATGGGAAAACATGTTTTCAATGGTGAGAACTGCCCACCGGCTTTGTACATTCCAGACAAGTGCCCTCGTTGAGCTGCCTTCCTGCATTTCATTTTTTAAACAGTATTTTGAATGAATTAATTTTGAGATAGGGTCCCTTGCTGGCATGAAACTCTCTAATGTAGAGTAGGCTGGCTTTAAACTCACAGAGATCTGCCTGCCTCTGCCTCCCAAGCTCTGGGATTAAATGTATATATCACAATTCACATCCAGTTCTTGTAAATATATATTTGTGTCTCATTGTATGTGTATTTTGCTTGTATGCATGTGTACTGAATGAGTATCTGGTGCCTGAGGAGCCAGAAGGGGATGCTGGAGACTCTGGAACTCATGAACTGCCATTTGGGTGCTGGGAACCAAACTCAGGTTTTTTGCAAAAGCAGCAAGCACTCCATCCTAATTGCTGAGCCCTCTCTCCGTTAGCTCGCACCCCAGTTTTTTATTTCTGTATTGAATATTTGGAATTAATTCTTTGAGAAGTTCACTCTTGCATACAATGTATTTTGATAATATTCATCCCCCATCCCTCCTCCTAACCTTTCCTGGACTCTCCTCCCTTTCCAATATTGTTTTCTTTTTCTTTATAACCCGCTGAGTCAAGTTTGTGCTGTCTGTGTGTGCAAGGACTTGGGCCATCCTCTAGAGTATTATCACACCCCTATAGGAAACTGACTCCTCCCCTGACATCCAGCAACTGTCAGTAACTCTTCACTGTGAGCCCTTCCTCTATGCTGGAACGCTGAATGGTTTGCTTTTGTGCAGGTGACCATAGACATGAGGAACTTTGTTGAAGGGGCACAGCATCAGGAAGGTTGAAAAACGCTGCTTTAGAGAGACACAAAGAAGGAAACTGAAAGGCTACTGTGTGCTCACAACATGCTGTCTCCCATTCTGGGTGCTGGTCACAAGGAAATGTGAAAATTCCTTGAACTATACAGTTGTTTTCATTTTTCTGTGCATTAATATTCTTTTAAAAATTGAAGATATTCACTGTTAGGACCTAGTGCACAGTCACAGGTGATGTGGCTGCCAGTCAGGTCCCCAGGCTAGCCACAAAGGTCATCAGGGAACACTTTGAATGGCATATCCATCTCTGCCTGCCGTGGAGCAGCTTACTCAAACAGCATCTCTCTCCTTGGAGATGTGTGTGTGTGTGTGTGTATGTGTGTGTGTGTGTGTGTGTGTGTGTGTGTGTATCAAGAAGAATTCTGAGTATTCTCAAACAGTGGCAGTTGGGACAACAGAGGGAGACAGTTATGATAACATGCCAACTTATAAATAAAATATGGCAAAATAAAAATAAAAGCCATGTTTATATGGTGGCTGATGAGCCACATCTGCAGGTAGAGAGTCTGTGCTTACTTCTATCAAATATCAGCTCAGTGACGGCCTCCAGGAGCAGGAGAGCCCAAGAGAGGCAAAAAGGAGCTGAGGCTTTTCAAGGGCAGGAATGGGGTCCTGTGGCTGAGACAGAGGCAAGTAAGGACCGATGGTAAGGCTCAGAAAAGACACCGTCAGCTTCCCTTGTTTATTTGTCTTGCCCAAACTTTTATTTTGTGCTCCCGAATCCAGGAATCTGTAAACAAACTTAATGGAAGAGGGAAGACCAGAAATCCTTTCTTACTAAACTCCAGGAAGGATACTCAGCAATTCCAAGCATTCTCTCAACATCTACCATCACAGAACTCATTTGCATTCCTCAATTTATTTTTCACCTACAAAAATCTAAAATGTAGGTGATGGAGATGTGGTTCAAAGGTCAGAGGGCTTGCCTAGTGAGCAGGAAGCCTTGGGTTCGACTCCGCATGCTGCAGAATCCTTGTAAGACTAGACTTACATCCCTAGGGAGGTGGCACAAAAGGACCGGAAGTTCCAGACCGTTCTTGGCTATGGTAAGTCTGAGGGTAGCTCGAGATGCTGTGGATTCTGTTGCCTAAACGTCTAAAATTAAAAACGAAACCTGAAGTTTAGGAAGAGGAACTTTCTACGGAAAAGGCACCGTCAGGGATGTTCCTGCAGGGTCTCTGGGGCCACGCTAAAACGAGGTCAGCGTGCTTGGACGGGATAGATAGCTTCAAGGTCCCAGCTCTTGACTGCGCCGAGGTCTGGAGGAACACCAAGCCTGTGTGCTGTCACAGAGAGGGGGAGTCCACAGAGAGTAGAGCTCCTTCCAGGAATGGTGAAAACAAACAGTTGGCGCCAAACTCTTGAAAATTTACTCGACACAGAAAACGTTCCCGGGGCAGCTTCTGCCTAGCGAGACCTGGCGTGTTCATGTCTCTGTCAAGCTGCAGTTCTCGGAGCTTATAAAGCAGAGCAGATCCCAGAGCTGCAGATTTATGCTCTGGGACAACGGGAGTGCCTTTCTGAGTATACAACTCTTGTGTGTTCTTGGCTCGCTCTTCGGGGACCTGGTTTCTTTTTCTCTGCTTTCTTGGGTTGAAGTAGTACTCAAGGTATTTAGGGAAAGGCAGCCTAAAATTTGGAAGAGGTCCAGCAGAGTTCAGTGAGATCCTGAAATAAACTGGCATACTCGTTTTGTTATTAAAGAGGTAAGCTGGTTTTGGAGACAACCAAACAGAATCAGAAACTGAAAGAGGAGAGTCCATTGCAAGGATGAGGCTAAGTAAGGTTAAGGAGCCTGCTTGATGTCCTATAGATCTTTGACCACGGAAAGGAAGTTAAATGCAATATGTCTCATGTTCCGTCTTTATCATCATCACCAACACCATCAGCAACATCAGTACCACCACCACCATCATCATCACCACCATTACTACCACCACCACCTGAGTTTATCATTACACAGTGTATGAGAGTACCAAAACATCACTATATACAAAGTATAATTATTTATTATAAAAATGTTAGGTTATCATACCAAGTAATGGGTTTCCTCAGGATGTGTGTGTGTGTGTGTGTGTGTGTGTGTGTGTGTGTGCAATTGCTATACTTTGTTCTCATTTACCCTTTTCCGCACTTCTGTCCACATCTCTCTGCAAACATACAATTATTATCTGTCAAATTAAAGCTTCATTATTTAGCACATATTTAGACAAGGCAGAGTTTTTAGAGGCAAGGAGGCTGCAGCAGGCTTGGGGAAGGCTCTCCCACCCAGGTGGCAGTTGACAACTCCTTTGTGTTTGTCTGACCCTTGAGAACTAGCGGGAAGATGCAGAGGCCAGGCCTCTGGATCCACACATAACCGTATGAGGCAGTCAATACTGGAATAAAGGAGACTGAGTGTGTGTCCCCACCCCAGTGTCCCCACCCTGACGAATCAAGTCTCTGCAGGGTTAGGTGCATCCTCTCCCACTGAGTCCAGCAAAGCAGCCATGAAGACCGAGCTACGTAGGTGCTGGGGAGGGGAGGCCTTGGTCCAGCCTGTGTACGCTCTTTGGGTTCGTGTCTCAGTCTCTGAGACCCAACGGCAATCTTCTTAATCTATTTAGCTAACAGTAAGCTCACAGAAATGTCTGCTCAACTGTCACTTTCTCCTTTGAAGCATGCCCAGGTGCTCAGTGAGACTCAGATCTTAAAACTGTTCAGCAGACAGGTTTCTGGTATGCTGGGAAGGTGGTGATGAATTGAACATGCTTTAATAGTTACCAGACATTGTGTGTGCGTTAAAGTGGGCTGAGTGTGAGACAACGCTAGGAAGAAAGTCAGCTGAGCACCAGCGACTCATCTTCCCTGTTTTCCTGACAGTGGACACGCTGTGACCGTCTGCCTCAAACTCCTGCTTCCCTGACCACTGCACCATCCTGTACTATGCTCTGAACTGTGAGCCAAAACAAGCCCTTCCTTAAGGAGCTTTTGTCAAAGCTTTGTTTATTTATTTGTTTGTTTTTTCTTGGGCATGTATGAGCAAGCATGTGCTGGTCAGAGGGTAACTTGGGAGAGTCAGTTGTCTTTTGCCTTGTGTTTTGGGGATCAAACTTAGATCATTAGTCTTGGTGGAAAATGTCTTTCCTTGCTGAGCCCCCACACCAGTCTATTGTGAGGTTTTCTGGTTTTTTTTTTTTTTTTTTTGGTTTTGGTTTTGATTTTTTTTTTTTTTTTTTTTTTTTTTTTTTGCTTTTTTTGATTTTTAATCACAGAAAAAGAAAAATTAATCAATTAAAATAATTAAGCCATGGTCAACTTAATGTGGACCTTTTGGGGGAAAAATGATATGCAATTAGATAATTATGATGCTTTCGACTACAAGTGTCAAAAATTGTTCAAGAAGTAGACAAGTTTTTCACATAACAAGAAATCTGGAAACAAATGGTACTTGGTTGGTGATTGTCAGAGAGCCTCAGGTAAAGATGGGCACAAAGATGCATACTTTCGACCGAGCACTTAGAAAGCAGAGCAGGAGGAGTGGAGTTGAAGGCCAGTCTGTGGCAGACAGATGGAATTGGAGCGCAGTGTATCTTACCCTGTCAAAGGATTCCAGGCATAGCAGTGTTGACACAAAGATGACCTCAGCATGTGCATGAGTCCAGGCACCGTGCTGTAATCTGCAGAGCTCCCTGGAGATGGACAGAAATCCCTTACCTCTGTGTCAGAGCCCATCGCCTAAAACTGTGGCCTATGTCAGCCTTTTGGATCAGACAGTTCTTTGATATGGGGGCTATCCTGGGTATCATAAGATGGTTCACAGCTCTAGTCATGAGATACCCTAGTATGTTCCTGCGTACTCCCAACTATGACAACCAAAAAGATGTATCTAGATACTGCTAAATGTGATAGGCGTGTTTACTCTGTCTTTCTTTCCCTCTGCCTCACCTCCCAGTGTGTTTTTGTGTGTGAGTACAGGCAGGCATGTGTTACAACATGCATGTAGAGGTCAGAGCATAAGTCTGGATACTGGTCCTACTTTGTTTAAGACCGGGTCCTGTTGCTGTTCACCTCTGCAAATGCCAGGCTTGGTGGCTTTTCCAGGACCCTCCAGTGCCACTTCTGGTCTCGTTTTAGGTGTGATGGGATCACAGACATTCAGTGTGGCATCCATCTTCGTGTGGGATCTACAGCCAAACCCTGGTCCTCACACTTGCAGAGAAGGCAGATTTACCCACTGAGCCATCTCCTCAACCCATACAGTTTGTTTGAGACAGAAAGGACAGGGTGGGCTTTTACTGTGTATATCAGGCTGGCATTGAACTCCAAACCTGCCAGTCTCTCAACTGACTGGGATCACAGTCAAGCCAGAGTTTACCCATCAAGCCTCTGATGAAAGTTTTAATAATGACAGCCAACACATATCAAGTGTGTGTTTAGTGTTATAGGATGATCTAGAAACTTCGGAAGATTGAATGCTGGGAAGTAGGTACCAGGACTTGGTTTACAGCTGAAGAGTCACAGAAGTTCAAAGTCTGGGCCCACACAGAGTACGAATCCTCACCCTTCAAAAGTAATTTTTTGAGAACCCTTTCTAAGCATCATCAAGAGGAGAGGCCAAGGTGTCTTTTAGTCTAATAAAACTTATGGTTAAAACCCAAAAGCCACCTGGGGCTGGGAGAGATGACTCAAGGTTAAGAATTCTTAAAACTCTTTCCAAAGGACCTGAGTTCCGTTCCCAGCACCCACCTCAGGCAGCTCACAATTTCCCCCACTTTCGGGGGATCTGAAGCCCTCCTCTAGCCTCCCCCAGCACCTGCATGCACACACATGCTCACACGCAGAAACTCACATTGTTAGCTCACACGGTGGGGATGCGGGGCGTGACTGCACCCACTGTCTAAATCTGCATTTCAGATCACTCTTCTCAGCAAAGTCCTCTACAGTTTACAAACACGCTTAGTAAGAAAAAACAAAGAAGCAAGAGCAACAGGAAGAATTTCTCTGAATCTGATGATGCTGGAGCAAGTGCTGCGTGTAGAGGCCCTTGTTTGCAAAATCATTGACTGCTAAGCCAGCACCTCTTCTCTTGAGAAGAGAGACGCTTCTTAAATTTGTTAAAATTTAATTCTATTCACTATTATTATTATTATTATTATTATTATTATTATTACTACTGTGTGTGCCTGTGAGTACAAATGTGTTCATGCCATGGCATGCACATGGAAATCAGAGAACCAAATTTGGGAATCACATCTCCTTTCACCAAGGGGCCTGGGAATTGCACTCCAGGGTCAGCAGGATTTCTCCGAAATCTCTCTTGTTCCCTGAGTCATTAGCTAGAGAAAGGGAATACTTCTTAATTGCTTCCTGGAAGAAAAAAAACCTATACTATGTTGCTGTAAATATTAAAAAATAAGATGGTTTATCTCTTTACCTGCCCTGAGGTCCCACTCCTCAGGCCTGTCCCTGATACGGAACTTCGAGCACCCAGTCCAAGCTGCCACCCGGATTTCACTCTGTTCACACAACTCCCTTCCCTTGGTGGTTTACTACCACCTGTTCTCTGCCTCTGCAGCAGGGTGTTTCTCTACCCTAAAATCCCACACAAACACAACTCTACAGCCTGATGGCTTTTATACAGACTTATATATTCAACTCTCAATCCACAAACCCTCTACACAAGAAGACTGTATCAAATAGACAAAGATACAAACTGCCCTTCTATATGAGATATTAGACCTGTAAAATCCTTAATGTTCATAGCTTTTTAACACCAAATCAATATCACCTGGGTCTAGCTGTTCCTTGGGAAGCTCCATGTTGTCACAACCTTCCCCCTCTGTCCTCTGACCTCCTCTGACCTCTCAGCTCTCTTCACCACCCTCACCCTGCCCAGTTACTGGCTTGCCTTTATTTTACTAATTAAAATGGGAAGGTTCAGTTGGAGTCAGGTGACTAGGCAGCCCCTCTTGGGGAAGTAGAATTCACATTAAAATACTAACAGCTTCAGGACAACCTACAATACTATGTCTTAGTTACAAGGGTGAAAGAATATTCAGTTATTAAATGGAAATCTAGTTTTCATCTTTAGAGAGAGAGCCCCAGAATAAGAACGAAATTACTAATATTAGGGCCACAGAATAAAAAACATGTACAGTAAGGGAAAATGTTGTTAATCCTCTTCAAACCTAGTGAGCATAACAACTTCAGAAATTAACTTTCTTTTGCTCAGATACTTCATAATGAGTCATCAGAACAAAGTTATAAATACTTCAGTTCCAAATAACTTTAAAGTGAGAACAGTTCCACTCCTGTGCCCCAAGGCAGCCCAACAAGGAGGGTCCATGGCTCCCAAGTGCTTCCGGAGAGGAGCTAAGGCTGAGTTGATCAGAACAAAGAAATCAAAACCTGACACATGGGCACTTAATGCTACTGTCATCCTGTGCTTGGTGCATTTCCTCATGGGGAAATTTTTATAGAGCTCTGGTCAAAAATATTTAATTTAAAAATGAAGCTAATTAGAGTTTGGAAAACTAATAGAAAAAAAAAGAGAATTCTAAGGCGAGAGAGAGAGAGAGAGAGAGAGAGAGAGGGAGAGTGTGTGTGTGAAAGTATATGTATTGTATATACATGTGTGAGAGTGTGTTTGAATATGTGTATATTAGTGTGTGTGTATGTGTGTGAATGTGTGTGATCATGTGTATGTGTTTGTGTGAGTGAGTGTGTGTCTCTGTGTATGCGATGTGTGTGAGTTTGTGAAAGTATTTGGTAAGAATCATATGTGCATGTATGAGAGTCTGTTTGTTTATGTGTATATTAGTTTGTATGTGTAGGTGTGAATGTGTGTGTATGTGTGAGTATTGTATGTGCATTTTGAGTGCATTTGAATACCTGTATATTAGTGTGTGTGAGTATTGTATGTGCATTGTGAGAGTGTGTTTGTATATAGGTGAGTGTGAGTATTATATGTACATTGTGAGAGTGTGTTTGTATATGTGTATATTAGTGCGTGTGTGTGTGTGTGTGTGTGCGCACACGTGTCCCTCATTATCCATCACAGACTGACTCCAGAAATCTCTACTGCTACCAAAACCTGTAGATGTTCAAGACCCTGACATAAAGTGCTGTTTGCATTGAGCCGATGCACACTGTCCCGTATAGTGAGTATCACCTGCAGCTGGCTTACACTATCTCACACTGTACATTTGGTTTAAATAATTGTATGCCACATTGCTCAGGGACTGGAGACAAGGAGGAAAAGTCTGGACCTGTTCAGTGCAGATGTAATTCCCCAAATATTTTATACCTGCAGTTAATTGACTGCACGGACATAACCTACGGGTATGAAGTAGGCACACATATGGCTGACCGTGTGCATGTGGGCATAGCTGATGGAGTTATATTCACATAACTGCAGTTGAACTGAACTGGAGACAGCAAATCACTGACCCTAGGAGAAAAACAGAGCTAGGTTCTCAAGTGTCTGGCCACAACTACTGCTAAGAGAGCCACACATCACCACCGTCACCTTGTTTCTGCTTAAAGACTCCTTACTCTTTACATATGGTGAGTCTTTCCCACTGACGTCACGGCCCATGTCTAAAGGAAACCTGTGTTAGGTCGCAGAACACATGACAGGACAAGGGCATTGTGGTTGGGGCCAGTTTCGGTAGTGAAATCATGGAAGAAAAGAGTAAAAAGGAGAAAAATGTGGGGTAAGTAGACCGTGAAAAATATCTTTGTTTACAGCGTGAGAGCGGAAGCAGGGAGGCAGAGCCTCTTCACATTGTTTGACGTCAGCTGAGAAGGTTTTCCCTCTCTGATGAAGCACTGATTGGGGCACAAGTATGTATACATCCGTGCACACACGTGACAGTACAGAAAAAAACATGCTGTCCCTGTCTGCAGCAGGCTAGTGAAGGGAGGCATCACTAGGAACAGGAAGCAGGTGGCCTCTGCTGTGTGGGCGTGGCTTCTGCTGTGTGGGCGTGGCTTCCAGGCTGAGGAAAGAAGAGGCTCTGGGATGGTGGTTGCTTGGAGGCTTACACAGAGACTGTAGCCCTCCTTTGCTAGGCAACTGAAGATCCCCAGGGTGAAGCACTCAGTAGCAATGGAAACTTGGACAAAGTATGTACAACTTGGATCCTCTGTTGTTTTCAAGTGCAAAGAATAATGGTGGGCTGTCTTCCGGCTTCCCCCAGCATGGGAAAGGCGGACTCAGACTGGGGCAGTGTGTCAGTGGTTAGTGTCTAGCTAGGCATGGTGGTGCACACTTATCATCCCAGCACTCAAGGGGTGGACAGAGGCAGGCAGATTTATGTTTAGTTCAAAAGCCAACCTGGTCTACAGAGTGAATTCCAGGACACCAGGGGAAGACTTTTTAGAACAGATCTTTTTAAATGGTTTGCAGATTAAATTAGATAATCTATGTAATCATGTAAAAAAAAATCTAAGCCTTTCTGGGTACAGGTAACATATTAGATAATTACCAGTGGAATTTGTGAAATATTGAATGCAACTGTGACATGTTATCAAAAGAGTGAAGTTTAGGTTTCCAAAGCCAGTGTGTATGGTGGGGGGAGTGGGGGTGTAAGATAAAGAGTTCTAGGCAATCAAGAGAATCACAAGGTAGGAGAACCTACTTCCCCTCCAACAAGAGAACAGTAGGAGAACAAGAAAGCTGAAGGAGGGGTAAAAAGAGCCAAGCACGGCAGTGTTTGCTCCTAACTCCAGTTCGGCAGAGACAGAAACAGTGGGCTCCTGGGCCTCACTGGCCAGTCAGTCCACCCCACTGGGTGAATTCCATGTCAGTGAGAGACCTTGTCTCAGACAGGGCTCAGATGGACATGGAGCAATGACGACTTGGGCTGTCCTCCGGCTTCCCCCAGCATGGGAAAGGCTGACTCAGACTGGGGCAGTGTGTCAGTGGTTAGTGTCCCATACTCACAGTGCTCAGGAGACCCAGGAGTGGCATGTGGAAGGAGTCCTGGACCGCAAGATTGTTCACTGGCACCAGGATGGCAAAGAGAACCGGTTCTGAAGCTTTTAAAGAGATTCAGGCCAGCAAGGTTTGCGAGGCCTCCCTTGAGAGTAGCAGGTTTTGAAATTCTCTTTCTCCCTCCCTTCCTCCTCCCCATCTCTCCCCCCATTCCCTTCCCCCCTCACCTCTCGTGTGTGTGTGTGTGTGTGTGTGTGTGTGTGTGTGTGTGTGTGTCTATACTCTAAGTACCATTGCTCTTACAGACAGGTTAACTCCGAGTACCCTTCAGAGTAGAAGTGAGTTTATAAAGCTCTTCTTTGCTCTTATAGGGGAGGAGGGAGGGACTAGAGGCTCATTCTCAAACCCTGTGTAGTCTATACGGCATATACATGTGCTGTGCTACTGAGCCACACAGGCTCTTACATGGCTTTTTTTCTTTCAGGCATTCACAAGTTAACACACAGGCACCTGCAACAACAGTTTACAGAAAACTCTGAAACATCGGCCAGGTCATGCTTGACCAAGACAGGACTTGAGACTTTGCTTTTGTCCACCAAGTCATCAGCACTCCACTCAATAAATGCTCATCTATTCTACCTCAAGCCCAGGTAGTGGCTAAGGCTGCAAGCACAGTGGGTCTCTGAAGGCTTCTGCAGTCTGACACACCGTAGGCCCTTGTGGCGCAGCAG
This sequence comes from Micromys minutus, assembly GCF_963924665.1. Taxonomy (NCBI): domain Eukaryota; kingdom Metazoa; phylum Chordata; class Mammalia; order Rodentia; family Muridae; genus Micromys; species Micromys minutus. Next base: position 50,779,969 of record NC_137972.1, on the reverse strand, counting down.
AGCCCTCTGATCTCCACTAACCATTCCCTAGTATTTGTCCCTACAGATAGTTGCTTGGTTCAGACATATTAACACTGTACTGCATATTAATAGTGAAACCATATGAAGTGATAAGAGAGAGCTATATAACAGTTCACCACAAGAACCCATTCTTAGATCAACACAAGTGCAAGTCCACAGGCTGCCCTTGACCTCAGTGTTTTCTATGGCTGCCGGCTTTGTAAGGCGAAGATGCTGTCATGACAGAAGGGCCACACCTGGCTCAGGTTAAGTCATGTTCTGCGGTGTAGCATGGGGCCTCCCTCTTCCATCAACCATCACAGTTTCGTTTATTCAAATGTACTGTTTGAACTCTTTTTCTTCCGTGTACTTCTCTTTCGTTTTACAAAAGCAAGTTTTCATTATGAAACTCAGGCTGACCCAGCCTTCCTAACACTGGGATTGAATTAGTCAAAATTTAAATTAAAGAAGGAATGTGGTACACGGGGTTCTAGATCTAGGTGTCTCTTGATCAACAGAAATATTTGGCAATACTAGTTGTGACTCGGTACAATGTGATTTGCCACAGTTCCATCACTCTCTAGGATCCCTGGGCCGTCACATTGATCTACATGGTCCTGGTATCCGTATATACAGTCAGGCTTAAAGAGTCAAAGCTTCCTTCCTTCTTTTCTTCCTTCATTCCTTCCTTCCTTCTTTTCTTCCTTCATTCCTTTCTTCCTTCCTTTCAGATTGAGACAGAGTCTCAGTACAGAACCCTGACTGGCCTTGAACTTGTGTAGACCAGGCTAGCCTTTAATTCAGATATATCTGCCTGGCTTGCCTCCCTGAGTGCTGGGATTAAATGTGTGTGTCACCATTCCTAAGTTAAAGGTTATTTCTTTAGTGTTACAGTCATTGCCCCCATAACCTGGTCCCTGCTGACCTCTTTGGTGTCTTTATTTTATTCTGAATGCTGTGCTCTCTCTGGTGCTAGGAGGATTATGGTTTCCAGACAGACCAAGCCTTTGTCCTGCTATACCATATTGTTCTGTTTTTCTTTACACACCACTGGCTTAACCCAGGCCTGGGGAGGGTGCCAGCGAGAAAGAGCATTTGTCTGCAAGCATAGAGACCTGAGTTTGAATCCCAACACTCACATAAGCAGCCAGGGATGGCTGTGCCTATAACCCCAGTGCTCTCAGAGGCAGAGGCAGGAGCATCACTGGGGTCGATGGTGGCTGATCAATCTAGCTCTGTGTTTAGCAAGAGACCTTGCCTCAGGGAATATGGTAGAGAGTAAGAACAAGACAGCTGACGGCAGCCTTTGGCCTTCTGGAACATGCACACACGGGCACATACCTTTGCATAGATGCATGCAAATACTGCACACATATACAAACTATTATGACACCTAGTCATTGCACAAAATATTGGGCATTGTTAGACCATACATCTGCACCATGCATTTCGCTAATACTCACTCAGTGTTGGTCTTTCATGGTCCCACTTTAGATATCAACTCCTCCAAACCTGCCTGACCACTGCTCACAATGTGCCTCTGTATGCACCCCAAACTGCTGTGACCTCTCCAACCTATGGGGCTGAAATGATTTCCTTGGCTAGCTTCTTCTCTAGTGGGGAAATGCTCTCCCAGCATGACCTTTCTGTTTATACTCAGATGTTATAAAAATGTCAGCCAGAGCTGGAAAGTTTGGAATTACAGCTAGGAGAACGTTTTTAGGGGTCAAGTCCCTTTTGCCCTTGTCTTCCTTTTTTTCTGGGTAGAAGATGGGGGGGGGAGGGAGAGAGAGAGAGAGAGAGAGAGAGAGAGAGAGAGAGAGAGAGAGAAAGAGAGAAGAGGAGGAGGAGGAAGAGGAGAAAGAAAGAGAAGAAGAAGCCTGTTAGTGTGGCTTTATTGGACATTTTGGGGTTTACATAGAAGATAATATTTAAACCATCAAGTCACGGGCACTTTGCACAAATGGAGGGGTCAGAGGTCACAAAGTGGGTAAGTGTCTGAGAGCTGGGTGAGGATAGGGAGAGATTTTCACCTCCCTGGGAAAGAAGCTGTAGGCAGTTTGGGAATGGGAAGCTATTCTGAGGCAGCCTGACTCGGGCAGTGAAAGACTGTAATTGCTCCTCTCAGCTATTAATAATCTTCAGTTCCTGGGACTGTAGTAATTAATCCACTGCTAGTAAATGCAGGTATGTGGGGAGGAACTGGGGCTGCCTGTAGCTGTGTTGGGATAAGGCAGGAAAGGAGGTGTGTGATTTTGAGACTGTTCCAGCTCAGGCTGGCTCTAGGAAACCAGCTGATCCAGCTGTGGGCATCACCGCCATCTCAGAGGGCTCCAAGGGAAGTGATTCGAGGGATGAGGAAGAGCCTTGTTCATCCTGATGCAGTGAATCACACAGCTTAACCTGCTTTCCTGCTGGTGCCAAATGCTGGAAGGCTCAGGTCAACTTGTGAGTCACTGGCTTAGGATTTTCTGGCATTCATTTTTGGAATATTTTTAGTGTACATTCTCTTAACTCTCTACTTTTTTCCTTTGCTCTCCCTTCCTTCCTCCCTTTCTCCCTCCCTCCCTTTCTCCCTCCCTTCTTCCCTCCCTTTCTCCCTCCCTCCCTCCTTCCCTCCTTCCCTTTCTCCCTTCCCCTGTCTCTTCTTTCCTTTTGGTCTTCTTACTTGAAATAGCCTCTGCCAGGGATACCTTTGTATTAATAAAATAAACTTATTTTTAGAAAATGTGCTCTCATGGGCTTTGCAGAGAAGGCTCCACCTTAGGCTCGTACGTTGTCTTTACCATGTGCTAGGATATCATATTCAACAGGACAAAAAAAAAGTAAAATACTTGAATGAGCTATATTATTAATATTATTGAGAGCGCTTCCAAAAAAAAAAAAAAAAAAAAAAAAAAGAAAGAAAGAAAATGTGTATGTGGTGTGTATGTATGGTATGTGTGTATATGTGTGTGAGTATATGTGTGTGAGTCTGTGTGTGCATATGTGTGAGTGTGTGTATGTATGTGTGCGTGGTTGTGTATGTGTGTGAGTGTGTGTGTGTATGTATGTGTGTGTGAGTGTGTGTATGTATGTGTGTGTGTGTGTGTGTGTGTGTGTGTGTGTGTGTGTATGTCTCAGTGGCAGCATGTTTGCTTTCTGCTCATCAGGCTTTGGATTCAAAGAAGCCATCACTGCATAGACATATTTTCCAGAATTCTAACATGCAGCATTTGTAAGGTTCTTCCATTATCTCCAGTTAACACTGGGTGTGTCTTTCTATACGATTAAGTATCTTTGAGCTTGTAGATATCCCAAAACATATCCAACTAATGTAAGATCATTGACCTTCCAGCTGTTTTTAACTTTTTTCTTTTATAAATAAATGCCACAATAAACATTCTGGCAGCTGCCTCTTTAAAAACTATATTTATTTTTATTTTACATGTATGAGTATTTTGCTTGCATGTCTGTGTTCCACATGTATGCCTGGTGCCTAAGAGGGCCAGAGGAAGGCAGTGGGCCTCTGGAACTGGACTTATAGACCATTGAGCAACCTTATGGGTGCTGGGAACTGACCCTGAGTCCTCTGGAAGAGCAATCAGTGCTCTTAGCCACTGCCCACTCCTCCAGCCCAGTGTAACTGCATCTTTCTGCATACATTGATTTATTAGAAGTCTCACTGGCTTCCAACATGTTGCTTATTCAGTGTGTCCTGCCCTTCAGTGCTTTTCTGGATCAGCTGGGAGGGAATCAAGGAAACTCAGGACTGATCTCTTGGTAAGGCCTCCAGTTAGTTGGGATGGAGGAAGTGCCAGGCTCACACCCAAACTTCTCTGCAGATGGGGTGGAGCACCAGCCCTGTGGCTCAGTGTGTTTCTTGAAGTCCCAGGATTCCTATTTCTAGCCCTGAAAGACAATCCAAGACACTAAAGAGGGATAGGTAGTTTCTGCCTGCAAGGAAGTTCTACTAGACAAGACTGAAGAAGTCCACATGGGATTGAATGCAAGGCCAAAGAAAAGTTGCCATCTATGCTGACAGGTGACATCTGAAGATGACAGGCAAGCGCCCAAGGACAGAGTGTATGTTCCACAAATGTTGACAGTGTGTGTTGCTATGTCCTCAGTTCTGGAGGTGCAGAGACAGTTCGACAGTCTGCCGTGGACAATGTCAACATCTGAAGACGGTGGACAAACACAAGTCAGATGTGCCTATTCTAGATCATAATTTAAAATCAGTTCAGAATTTAAAATCCTGGGTCCTGAGGATTAACCCCATAGCAGAACGCTTGCCTAATGTGTGGGAAGTCCCTAGGTTTGACCCCTGACACTGCAAATCTATATAGGCTTACTTGAAACACAGGTTTTACGAATTATTTCATTGATTTATATTACTATTAACGTCATTTTGAGATGGGACCTCCAGTATTTTAGACTGACCTTAAACGTGGCTTAAAGCAGAGGAAGATCTTAAATTTCTAATCCTCCTATCTCCACCTCCCCAGTAGATTATGCAAATCACAGGGATCAAACCCACCTTCTCCTATGGTTCAAAAGCACTCTGCCAATTGAATTATGTCTCCAAACCATTGCATAAAATCTGTTCTTTAATGTAAATCCTTGTCCTTTCTACTTTGCACGCTTTTGGGAGTTGGGGTGCTTGCAACCACTGTGCCACGCCTTCAGTCCCACCTACTTTAAAAAGTACGGCTACAATTCACGGACTTACTTTTATGACTCACTATTGTGTACTTAGGAGCCAACTGAACTTTAGGGAATAGCGGTTTAGAGTTGACAAAGCAAAAATTCAATCAAGTAGCCCAGAAAGTCTCTTTTACCAGTCAGGAGAGGGGCCTGAAAACAGGGCTTTTCCATGCAAATGAAGGGGTAAATGGCTCCATTGTCTTGGAAAATAGAGTAAAGGACTTCTTTTTGTTCTTTTGAGGGGTGTACCTAGGGCTACTGGACCTTTGTTGGGTAGATCTGATCCCTAGGAAAAGGTGGTCCTGCTGCGAAAATTGCCACTATCTGCCCCACCCCCAAGCTTCTGGGTTTTAGAAACCTGCATCTTTTATCAAGGCTTCACTAAGGGCCACTGTAAGGAAATGGGTTATAAGGATCTGGTTTAATAAATACAGGTGAGCTGGTTTAGGTTCAGGGTGCAGATATCTCAGCTCCCCGGGAACCCTTGTGTTGCTGAAAATTGAAGTTTGAGTGCCAATGGGGTAAGGGGTCCGACCATAAAGCCCAAACAATAGTTAATGAAATTCATCTGGAGTTCAGACTGGTAAGGATAACCTAGGGGTCTATCCTCTACTGTTCTAGCAGCAAGCTATGGTGGGGTACTAGTCTTCAACAGCGCCCCTTGTGGTAGTGAAGAGCAACGACAGTAGTGACTTTGTGTAGTCAAAGTTCTGAGACACCAAAACCATATGTGAAGAGGTCTCAAAAGAATAAATAGAACATCCCCCTCAAGAGTTGTACATTAGCATTACAATGTGAGCAGATTTGAACTCTGAGCAGAGCAGACACCATCTGGGCAGGCAGTACCATCTAGAATTTCCTAGAATTTCGTTTGGGTCCAATCAACTAAGCTCCTGTTCTTAAGCATTTCTCCAGGGATCTCCAGGGAGGTCATCTGAGCAGAAGGATGGACACCACCCAAGATCTTGTTTAAAGGAGATTTCAAGGTCTGGAGAGATGGCTCAGGGTCCAAGAACACTTGAGTACCCAGCGTCATGTGACAAGCCAGGTGCCATGCAAACACCTATTACTCTATATCTGGATCCACAGGCATCAGGAAGAGCATCTGAGACCTCAAAGCCCACTTGCAGTGACACACTTCCTCAAAAAAAAAAAAAAAAAAAAGCCACACCCACTCCAGCAAAGCCACACCTCCTAACAACCACCACACCCACGTTTGTGTAAACATGTTCTGGGATGTTTCTATACTGATGAAATGGGATCATTGGGACCAGCCGTGGTACAGAAGGGAAAGGAAAGACAGATCTCTTTTACAAGACTACTAAGCTATGTGAGTGTTTTAGGCTCACAGTGGTGGGAATCTCACTATGAAGACCTCTGTGGACAGTGAGAATGCATGAGAGCTTTAGAGCAAAGTTCTAATAATGCATTATTCCAAAGGGAAAAGCAATAATGAGTCTTGTGGCTCAGCATGGCTGTCACTGTGCTGTGTACAGTCTTTCATGCACACTTTTGCTTAAACACTGCAGCACCCCCAGAGGTAGAACTGTAATGATCACAGGAGAAGGTCACCCATGGTTGATAAGAACAGGTCTGGCTTCAGACCCAGCGCCAGCTGCAGGACCCATGGCTCTAAGTCTAAGCTACTAACATGGAGTTTATACATATTTGTAGACTAACCTGAGCAGGAACACAAATTTTGTTATGGCCAAAGTTCACATGTGAAAGTGTTAAGAAATATGAACTGTGATTTTTATACTCTGATTTTTAAAAATTATCTTTTTTTCCATGCTCTCCTGTTTCATTTAAAAATGTTTTTAGGTAGGCAGATCAAGAATTCAAAGTCATCTTTGGCTTCATTACAACTTGAAAGACAGCTTGAGCCATAGGAGACTGTGTCTTAAAAATATTTTTAGTTACGGCTCAGCAAATAGGCTTCACATCCCACTAACGATTCGGTTGTAACATATAGTTTGAAAAACACTGCAGGAGGGGGCGGGGAGTGAAGTTAGTAGAGTGCTTGCTGGACAAGCAGGAGAGTATGAGTTCAAGTCCCCAGTGGGCATGTAGCACTCAGTTTGTATGCAGTGCTCAGTGCTGGGTTAGAAAGACAGAGGCAAGTGGATCTCCAGAGCTGGCTGGTCACCCAGCTTCTCTGAACTGGTGAGCTCCAGGTTTTAGAGAAGATGTCCTGCCTCAAGAAAAAAAAAGGGGGGGTGGTGTAGAGAGAGATAGAAAAAGACAACCCATGATAAATTCTGTACTTGTCCACACATGAACATGCTCATAACCCACCTCCAAGAAACAATGCATGAAAACATATATACTGCTTTACAAAGAAAAACTTAATGGCTGTGTAACAGTGAGGACCTCTGATGTGTGGTGGTTTGAATATGTTTGGCCCAGAAAGTGGTGGCACTATTAGGTGTGGCTTCGTTGGAGGAAGTGTGTCACTGCAGGAATGGGCAATGAGATCTTCCTCCTATCTACCTAGAAGTCAGTCTTCTGTTTGCCTTCAGAATGTAGAACTCTCGGCACCAGGCCTGCCTAGACACTGCCATGTTTGATGATATGTGTACATATCATACCATGGTCATACCATGCTCATACCATGGTTATACCATGATGACAGCAGACTGAACCACTGGCCCTGTAAGCCTGCCCCAGTGAAATGTTGTCCTTTATAAGAGTTGCCTTGGCTCTGGTGTCTCTACAGCAATGGAGAGACTAGCTAAGACAAGCTGCCAATTAAACACATCATTTGTGGGAGGAGTAAGAAGCATCATAGCCACTGGGGGACGGGAGCCAAAGAAATGGGAGTGGAGGCACAGGAGCTGTGAGGGGTCCAAGTAAAGGACTTTCTTCTGAGTCTGAGAACGAGGCCAACTTTACAGGGAGAACCTGGGGAGGATTTCTTTCCTGTGCTCTGGGTCCTGAGGACATAAGGTCAGAAAAACAGTCTCACTATTACATCAGTAAAAGGGTGTGTCAGCAGCCACTGGGAAGATGGCTCACTGGGTAGGAGCACTTGCTGTGCAGGTATGAAGAGTTCAAATACATGGCAGCCATGAGAAAAGCTGGGCATAGGCAATCATGCCTATGACCCCAATACTTGGGGAGGGCAGAGAGAAGCAATGGGGCTTACTGGCTCCAAGCCTAGCTCCAGGGTTAGGGACCTTGTTTCAAGGAAATAAGACAGAGACTGATAAAACAAAGTACTGGACACCATCCCCCAGCCTCTTCATTCATATGGGCTCCCGTACATATGTTTGCATATAACATACACACATAAAACACACCTACACACACATATACACATATGAGGGGTGACTGTGAGGCAATAAAACACAAACTATACTTTTTCTTAGTCACTGATAGCTAGGAATATGAAGAATATTCTGCTAAAAGTACCAAATTTTTTAGTAGGCACATAGTGAAAGCTAAAAATATGTAGAATTAGTGAAAAAAATGGTTCTTTGAGAATTTTTTTGTTAATTTTATTGGATATTCTCTGTATTTACATTTCAAATGTTATATGCTTCCCCCCAATTCCCCTCCCTCCTCCCCCTCAACTTGTTTCTATGAAGGTGCTCCCTCTTCCAATCACCCTTTCCACCTCAGTGCCTTGGCTGATGATAATGTTGTTCTTCCCATGGAGTTGCAAACCCTTTCAGCTCCTTTAGTCCTTTCTCTAGCTCTTTCATTGGGGCCTCCGTGTTCAGTCTGATGTTTAGCTGCAAGCATCCTCATCTGTCTGGTTCCTGCCAGTAAACATTTTTTGGCACCAGCAATAGTACTTGGGTTTGATGGCTGTATATGGGGTGGTTCTCCAGCTGAAGCAGTCTCTGTAGATCTTTTCTTCAATCCCTGCTCCTCTATTTGGTCTTGTATTTCCTCCCCTGTTTTGTTCTTCTTTCTAAGAAGGACTGAGGCATCCACATTCTGGTCTTCCTTCTTTTTGAGTTTCATAAGTTCTGTGGAAGGCTTCTTGCGTGTTCCGAGCCTTTTTTTGGGGGGGGGTTCTTTGAGAATTTTATACAGTAAATTTTAATCATATTCACCCCTCTAACCGACAAGTAGCATTAATTTCAATATTTCACTCAACTCTATATAACCAAAATAATATTTCAGCATACAGTCCATATGAAAATTGTCAAGCTACTATATACATCCTGTATTGTTTCATTGAAACCTAATGTATATTTAATTCTGATGACACAGCCTAATTTTGATTAGCCACACTGCAGCATCCACCCATGGCTATTGGATGCTGGAAAGGGAAGGTGGGCCTAGAATGTAAGAAGTGCTCTTTATAAAGTATTGCAATTGTGGGCTTGCACATACATATGGGGCCTGGGTTTGATCCCCAGTCCACATAAACTGAGAGTGGTGGTACATGCATAATCTCAGACTGGGGAGGTGAAGGCAGGAAGGACCAAAGTTCAAGGTCATTCAGGCTACTTAGCAAGTTTGAGACAGGCCTGAGATCCACAATCCTGTTTGAGAAAGAACAACAAAGCATTAGATTGCAATGCTTACCTTGTGGACATGGGAAAGTGGAACCAAGGACTCCCTTTCACCCTACCTGAAAGAGTTGGGGGAATGTGTGGAGAGAATGGAAGAACACTGGTAATTTTATGATTGCCAGAATGTTCTTCACTGGGACTTCCTGAAGCTAAGCCACAAGCTAGTTAAGCCTATGGGTCCTCTAGTATGGCCAATCGGCTCCTCAGTGGGATATAGACTGATGCTTATCACGTGACCATGTTTCTGGTATGCATTGATTTACTTGAGCTATTTAAGGAGAAGCAGACATCACCTCAAGTTTGAACAAATGGTGCTGTTTATCCCATTGATTTTGGTGGGTTGTCTGTCTTTTCTTCTGTTGCGTTTGAAGGGTGATGGGAGACAGTAGATAGGTAGCCTTGGGGGGCTTATGCCAAAGGTTCTTGAACCTCAAAATGTGTTCGTTCAGGTGAGGCTGTGCTGAATCACCACTGAATGTGGGGTGATGTGGCAGGGCTGAGGAACCAGGGCTTGCCAGCTAGAGGGAGGAGCCTGCTTAGGTCTATTCTGGGAGGGAATGGCAGGACATCCAACTAGAGGAGAGGCCTACTGGGGCTGAGCACTTGCACTCATCCATTACTCTCAACTCTACCAGGAGGCTCCCATTTTGTAGAGGAGAAAAAAACACAGCAGCTCAGAGCAGCCAGGGAACTTTACCCAGCTCAACAAAGACTGAGGCTGGCCTCTCCCCAAAGGTGTCTGGCCCAGCTTCTACTCATAACTGATTCTTTGCTTCTGGAGTGTTTTCTCCTGTCCTTCTTCTTTATTGTCATGTTCTCTTGGCCATGATATTCTCCTGGTTCAGATGCTGGCCCTGAAATCTACCAGACCCCCTCATCGTTTGTGAAGAGAAACCATGTGCACAGATGAGTTGGGCAGGTGTGAGCAGAAAAAGGGTAGCCGGGGGTCTGGTCCCTCTCAGATCGGCAGCAGGCCAGTGGGACCCTTGTTTGGAGGACAGATGTGATCACATTCCTTGGTAGGGATGTGTAGGTCCTACCACACGCCATGCTTTGTCCTGTTTGCACTGGCCAAGTCCTCTCCGATCTCTGGCTTTCTTCTCCCATACCTCCCATATCACCTTCTCAGAGTCCTCTTCTGACTGCCCTGTGTAAATAGCTCTCCACCACTCCCATCACGCTCCATCTGGCCACTTACTTGTGGGCTGGTTGGCTTGTTCCAGTATCTGGCTCTGCAGTAGCACAGAAGTTGTATATGGGCAAACAGTGTGTCTGTTTGGTTTGCTAATGAGTTTCTCATGCTCAGCACAGTGCCCAAGCCCGAATAAGTGCTCAGGAAACATTTCTTGCACGAATGAATCAGCCAAGTTGGAGATGCCTTTAGACCCACACCTGCTCTGTGAATCCTAAGCTCCTTCCCTCTCTGGGTCTGTCACCTATCTATAAGACGACCTCGAGGTGACCTCTAAGCCTCCTTCCAGCTCTGAAATTCCACAGCTCACTGATGGACTTTGGAGACTGCTGAGCCCCACCCCATTCAGTTATTTTGCCTTTATCGCCCAAGCCCAACTGATTTCTTTAGAAAAGGAGGTGGGTGTGTTTTAGGGAACTCTTAATTCCTTTCTGAGTATTTGGGCATTTTTCCAGTGCTTATAATTACTTTAGAAACCAGCAAAGTTAGCAAGTTATTGATTTGGGACCAAATCTGGAAGTTTCATATGTTTTCCTCTTCTTCCTCCCTTTTTTCTTTTTCTTTCTTTCTTTCTTTTTTTTTTTAATTTCTTTTTTGGTACTGTTTCGAGATTACAAGCCAGTCCCCAAACCAAGAGTTCTTTCACTCTATAAGAAAGCTGTATTTTTAAATTTTGCTTTTGACTTTAATTGCAGCCAGGCATGAAAGGAGAGAATGAGGGTGTCGTTCCAGATGAGTGCACATTCAAAATCATTCAAACCCTGCTTGGAAGAGGAGAGGGAAATTAATAATGAGAACAAACAGGCCTTTGGAAGCAGGCTCCCCTACTCGCTCTTTTCTTTGTAAAATGGAGCCCTTGTCTTCATACAGTCAATGGAAAAAACACCAGCACAGAGACTGGGAGGTGTTCACACGATGGGTCCTTTCGGTCTACCCAGACCTGAGAAAGGCCAAACAGCAGAGTGTAAGTGGTGACAGATTTAGATAATTCAGCCACTCACCCAACAAATGTTTATGGATTGCTTTCCAGCTTTCATGCAGGGCAGGTATCGATACAAAACAGTGACCAAGACAGAAAAATTCCCATTCTAAGACCCTGATGCTTTACACGATATTATTGCTTGTACCTATACCTGCTCCTAAGAACTTTGTGCACATGTGTGCGTATATGTGTGTGCATGTGAGCATGTGGGTGTTAGTGTATGTATGCTTGGGTATGCATGTGTATATAGACACTAAGATCCATGTCAGGTATAGTCCTTAAACTGATTTCTATATTATTGTTTTTTCATATCTTATACTTTTGAGACCTTACCTTTCATTAGTCTAGAGCTTGCAGATTAGGTTAGACTGACTGGCTAGTATCCCTGGGTATCCTCTTTAGCTTAGCTCTGGGATATGTGTGACAACATGGCTTGTCTTATTTTGTGTTTTTTCTGTGGCACTAGGCACTCTGTCACATCCTTTACCATCCATGCATGGCCTCTAGGTAACTTGCAACACCAAATGTAATCATGTCTGTTCTATGGAAGCATCTCTCACTCCTGCATTGTTTAGAGAACTGTGGCAAGGGAAAGTCTGTAAATATACATTAGAGCTATACCTTTTTTCTAGCTTTCACCTGCAACTGGTCGAAGCCAAAGATAAGAGTTGGCTGCATATTTAAGAAGTAGGCGCTAATCTGAGTTGAGAAAACTGAGGCGCATCGGAATGAAGCGATTTTCCAGTATCGCATGGCTGACAAGTCAGTTACAGGGACAATAAGAACAGGCTGAGTTCTTAAGCCATGGAGCTTAGGGACCAGTGGAGTAAATATTCAAGGACACAGGAAATTCTCACCTGCTCCAACAAGTGGTGTGGGATGCCGAGGAAGTATTTGGGAAAGATAGTCTGTCTAAGCTGAGATCGGAAAGGTGACAAGAAACAACCAGACAAGGATGGCAGGCATTTGGGAGAGCTCAAAAGTGCTCTCTGTGGAGGAAGGTGGAAGTGGAGGATGAGAGGGGAAGGCAGAGTGGACAGAAGGGATCACGAAAGGGTCTGGAGCCCAGGTTGTACCCCTTGCCTCCCTGGTAAGAGAAAGGCTGTTATGACCTCATGAGATTCAAAGTGTGGACCAATCATAGTCTCTGGACAGAACTGTGGCGGCAGAGGCCAACTAGGTTCAAGGAGAGTTGTTGGTGGCCAGCTTGAGGTCAGGGTCCATGGTAAAGAAATGTTGGGAGCATTTCGGTGTAAAATTTTAGAATTGAGTGAAAATTCAGATCTTCACTGTTCAAATCCAGGCAAGTGATGTGGGAGAGCAGTGTTGGTGCTTGTGGTAACTGGTGGCTCTTGACTCCATTGTGAGCTCTGGAGATTGAGTCAATCACAGAGCGCAACCCTGTGAGGCAAGTCACCTTCTTTCAAGACTGAAGAAAAACACTTCCATCAACACAAAGAGCCCTGGAAACTGCTGTTTGCCCTGTTCTAGCATCCCTCAGCATCCCTCATTGCCTCTCTGCTAACTCACGTCTGGGTTCAGTGTAACTGGACCTGCTCATTGTAACTGAGAGTGATTGGCATGACAGGTTTTGCATTTGCCTTGGATGCAGAGAAGTTCAGGATGAGGGTTTTGTTTTGCTTTTAAAGATTTATTTATTTTATACACATTTGTACCTCAGTGTATGCATGTTTGCCATGTGGGTGCTACAAACCCTCAGAAGTCAAAGGAGGACATCAGATTCCCTAGAACTGGGGATGCAGGTGGTTGTGAGCCATCCCATGTGGGTACTGGGGTAAACCAAAGTCCTCAGAAAAAGCAGCAAGTGCTAGAACCAAGGAACCATCTCTCTGGTCCCATAAATATTAGCCCAGGGCCTTCAATTTTTAAATTTAACTTCAATCATTTAACAGATGTCTTTAAAAATACACAGTGACCTGTGGTGACTTTTTCTTTTTACGTAGAGTATACAAAACTAAACAGGACTGAGGAGATGCCTCTATCAGCAAATGTCAAAGTTAAGTTTGGCCCTCAGAACCAGGTGGGTGTCCTCCTTTATGTCCCAGCAAAGGTGTGGGGAGAGCAAGGCTCAGAGACAGGACAATCCTTGGGCCTCACTGGCCAGTAAGCCTAATTGATTTGGCAAGTTTCAGGGCGGGATAGGACAGTGAGAATGTTTCTCAAGAAACAGGTGTGTGGCACCTAATGAATGACACCACATGCGCTCTCTCTCTCTCTCTCTCTCTCTCTCTCTCTCTCCTCTCTCTCTCTCTCTCTCTCTCTCTCTCTCTCTCTCTCACTCACACACACACACACACACACACACACACACACACACACACACACACACTAAAATAAGCAACCACTGCCTGTCTGGATGAGCTCACAAACTTGGACTGATAATCTCTTACCTCCCAGGCCTGAAATTCCACCATGATGCCAGGTTTTGGGATGAGGCCCTTGAGGAGTACATACTACGTTGTTTAGGAGGGGGAACATTCCTTTATGCAGCTTCTTGACTGGACTGGCTGCCACGTAACAGTGTGTAGGGCTCTGGAGGAATGGGAAGCAGGGTCATTTGGGTGACAACTTGGCAATTAGAGTCACGTTGATGGTTGGAGCCAATTAGGCTCCTGCATCAGAGAACACAGAAGGACTAGTCAAATGCCCATACGTGTTGGGAGAAGAGGATCTGGAAAGCCAGTGTCTGCTTAGAGGCAAGACAGGTGGTGTTCTGTCCAGGGAACCACATACTCTTGAAGGGCACATCAGGAATCCCAGTCGAAGGTGTGGCCACATGATGCTGGATGTGGAGGGGTAATATCACTTTCTCATTCCCACATTCCTTTATAATATTTTTGTCAGGACAGGAGAGTAGTTGAGGCATTGAATCAAGTCACTGCTTACTCAGGACGCCTCTGCTAAATGGTGAATGTGTCTGTTTTCCTCCTGCCTAAGGGTCACCCTTCATAGGCTATCCTCCGTTGGCTGTGCCCTGAAAATATTAAATGGAACATTCCAGAAATAGACATTGGGTAAGCACTAAGTAACGTTGATTACAGTTTGTCATATAATTGTTCTACTTTATTTTGTTCTCAGTGTTTTGAGACAGGTTCTTGCCATGTAGCTCAGACTAGCCTGGAACCCATTGGCAACTCTCCTGCAGCAGTCTCCCAAGTACTGGGGTGCTACGACCTAGCTTGCTCGATTTTGTTAGCGGTTATTGATAATGTCTTACTATATCAGATTTGTATATTACGTATTACCGCATATGTACAAAACACAGCATATAGAGGGTCTGGTACAATTCATGGGTTCAAGCATCCACTGGGGGTCTGGTCCTCTGTCACCTGTGGATAGGTAGGACTAATGCACCCCTGAATGTTGATGCATGAGGACAATAGTCAGCTTTTAGCTGGAAGGGACCTTTGAGATGACTGATGGTGGCACTCAGTTGCGGATGGTAAAACTAAACCACAGTGAGATGAAAATCTCTAGACAAAGTTTCAGGACCAATTAGTGGCAGACCTTACCGTATAGTGCAGATCTTGGGCTCCCAGATCACACAGTTTAGAGAATAGTTTCCCTTCCATTCCTCTCAAGAAACACTGAATGGAAAAGAATGAGGTCCGGGAGGATGAAGACAAAAATCAAGGACCTAGCCTGACACAGTGGCCCACCCCTTTAACTCCAGCATCCAGGAGGCAGATAGACAAAATTGGAGCTCTGTGAGTCTAAGGCCAGCCTGGTCTACACAGCAAGTTCTGGGACACCTAGGGTTACTCCTTGAGCCCTTGTCTCAGAACAAAACAAAACCAAACAAACAAAAATTAAAGAGCCAAAAGACAAGAGCAGGCATGTGACCAAGACTGGCCAATCACAGCACTGTGTGCCCAGATTTGTAAACAATTAGTATTATACAAGCAAGGGGTTGATTCTGTGTCCTGGAAGATCTGATTAGAGTCCCTTCCAAATGGAGCACATTGAAGTCTCTGTTCCTCTGTGAAGACAGTTTTACCTAGGAGAGCAAGACCTTTCTAACGGCAGGTAGGAAAATGTGACAATTGGAAGGAGGCAAGCAGAGACCAAAATCAGAATAAAGAACAAAAGGAAGATAGAGAGGGGAGGGGAGAGGAGGGGAGGGGGGGAGAAACAGGCTGAGCAAGAGAGATGGAGAGATTGAGGGAGGGAATGCTGAGTAAGCATCTGGAATAAATAATGTGAGTAACTGGATCCAGCCACGCCTGAAGCCAGATGCACTTGAAGCCTTTGCAGTTTATGGAAGCCAGTAAGTACCCTTATTTTTATTCTTCTTATTTAAGCAAGTTCAAGCTGCAATTTTCCTATGTAGATAAACTGCAAAGATGCTGTTTACAGCAAGCCTTGTAATCTGAGTTATCCCATGTGGTTTTTTTCCCTGAGAGATATTATTACGTTCATTGTTTTATGAATGTGAGAGGTGAGGATCAGAGATGTTTAGTGATTGGCCTAGGATCACCGGCTTTATGAAAACAAGCTGCTGCCCTTTTTGCTGTTGTTTTATTTTTTGTTCCTCTCTGAGGTTATCTGCAACTTTGTTTTGGAGGCAATTATTTTGTTATGTAGCCCAGATGGGCTCCAGCTCACTCTGTAGCCCAAGTTAGCCTCAAACTTGTAATCCTCCTGCTTTAGCTTCTCCAGGATGATAAGAGTGTGCCACCAGCTGTGCAACACGTTATAACCGCCTCCCTCCCCCCATCTGCAGTGCTCAACAATAGGCCTCCCCTGGGAGCGAGCTAGGAATGTACAATCCCGGACCTTGCTTCTAAGCTACTTAACCTAGCTCTACTAGCCGCTAAGAACCCTGGGCCACTTAAATACAGGACACACTCCGAGGAGCACTGTGCAAAGATCAGGCTGAGTGCGTGGTACAGGAGGGCTCCGGGTATGCGGGTCAAGAGGCTTAAGGCTCCAGACTACAGCCCTGTGCCTTCCTGGCACAGAGAGGGGCTAGTCAGTCTCTTTACTGACTGTTCTCCTGACCTGATGTATTAACACATCATTCGCTGCTGAGATGATGCTGAGCACATAATCCACTGAGTAATTATCCTGGCCACATGAAGACCTGATCCGGATCGCTGTCTGAGGGCACGAAGCTCCCTCAACATGGAGAGCCAGGCTTGTCTCCAGCTTTGTGTGGACAGACTTTGCGCCAGCTGCCTAGGCCGTGGCCTCCTCACCGCCACAGCAAGCCTCAGTGGGGAAGCCCAAACGTGAGCGAGTCTCCTTTTGAGGTCAGCATGTGGTGCGGCCGGAAGCCTGTGGTCAGCATGTGGCAACTCAAATAATATGCTCCACTAGTGTGAGAAAGCCACAAGACAGCGCTGAGGAAACAGCCCACAGGAAACAGCCTGTCTCACTTCTGCCGAGCAAGATGGCCACGGGGACAAGGTCTCAACGCACCTTCATGCAGTTGGTGGAGAAGTCTGTCAGGAGACAATGGACTTGTGACAGCGGAGAATCTATAAACAGGCTTAAAAGGCCGGAATCTCTGGTTTATTTCTCCATTCAGGGTGTGGAATGAGGACGCAAACATATCCTAATTCTGGGGCTTCTAGCCATCTCCTCAGAGAGCAAGCCAATCTTTAGGTGACTCTGAGGAAGAGTGACTGATTTTGTTTCTGGGACCGGTTCCTAGGACCACTTGGTACATTCACGACTGCTTGTCTTCCACGTTCCTGGACAAGGAAACACGGTCCATTGCCACAGGAAGAAAGTCGGGAGAAACCGCTCCTCTGCCTTGCGAGCATATTTCGCCTCTGATGTCTTTTTGCAGAACGTGTTTCAGCTTCTCTCTTCTGATTCTTTTCTTCCCATCTGGTTTCTATCTGACCCAACCAGCTGTTTTTTCCATAGAAAAGGACACGCTTACCTCTCTCTTCTTTACATGCTGTGTTCTTAAGTTCTGAAACACTTTTTCATATAGACGAAATCCATTGCACTCCCCCCCCCCTTTCAGGAAAAGGAGTACCTCAAAGAATGTGCAAATTCTTTAAGCAGACCTAGGAAATAGTGGCTGTGTATGGCTGTCTCCTGGCTGGCATGTGTTCAGTACATCTGTGATACCATGTTTTACCCACACAAAGACTTGAAGCTGTGGCTAATATTAGACAATGCGTATGTCACAGTGAGTTCTAAGTATGTAGAAAAAGCATAGGAACTTCTCTCACGGTGCAGAGGTGAGCTGCAGAAGAGAGCACGCGAGTAAAAAATGCCCCATGTTTTCTGGGCAATGACTAGATGACCCCTTCTTCCGAATGACCAAACAGCCTCCTTCACTCCCTCAGTTATGGAGGTGGTTGGGGAAATAAAACCCTGGAATCTTCCCTGCTAATTGAAGAGTGAAGTTGATACTCCTTGCCAGAGACATGAAAGAATTCATTCCCATTTTAAGTAATGTTTACATTATCCAGTCACACCATAGGGAAGGGGATGGGGTGGAATGTTAAAAACAAAAAGGTTAAATATTAAAGAGAGTAGTCGTTTAAAACAGAGGTACTGGGATCATGAGGTCATGAGACAAAGTCAGTTCCCCCATTTGATAGCTCTGTGGCTTTTTTGTCCCCCAAGTTCTGCTTTTGCAGAATCTCTACACAAGGGTTCATGTGGTGGTTCTTCTGGGTCTCTACTGCAATGTTAGGGGTTAACCCTATGCATGCCATCAGCATACATAGTCATTGGTTTATTTGTGTGTGTGTGTGTGTGTGTGTGTGTGTGTGTGTTGTACTAACATGCCATATGTCTGTGGATACCAGAAGGTGTTGGATCCTCTGGAACTGAAGTCACAGGTGGGAAGTGAGCTGCCTGCCTGGTGTGCGTTCTGGGAACTGAACATAGGTCTAGAAGAGCAGCATGCACTCTTACTTGCCAAGCCATCTCCCCAGTGTGGTTCCTTGTTTCTAATTTGTGTTAAACTCCCAAACCCTTGTCATCGTGAGGGCTGTGGTCCTCCCCTTGCCCTATTTAAGTGGAAGAACTTTGTATTTGATCAGCTTCGGGTTTTCAGACAACTGGGAGGGAAGGAGAGAACCTTTCCCGTCCCCAACTTTCCTGGTTTAATGTACTGAAGGCTGAGTAACCTTAATTTGGAAACTCAAGATCTCAGATGCTCCAAAGTCTGAAATTTTCTGAGCTCTGACAGGATACAACAGGTGGAAAATTCCACACCTGACCTCATGTGGTAGGTTACAGTCAAAACACAGGTGTGCTAAAAATGACCTCCAGGCTATGCATAAAAGGTGTATGAAACAGAAATGAAGCTCATGTTTAGACTTGCTGTCTATCCTCAGGACATCCCATTATGTATATGCAAATATTCTGAAAACTGGAAAACTCTGAAGTTTCTATTACCCCTGGCTTCATGCATTTTAAGCAAGAGAGACTCGCTATATTAAAATCTTGCGGGACTAGAGATGTGCTCAGTGATTTCAAACACATCCTGCTCTTAGAGAGGACCTGAATTTGATTCCCAGGATCTATGCTGAGTGGCTCATAACCGCCTATAATTCTAGCTCTGGGAGCATCAATGCCTCTGGGCTCCCAGGGCACCTGGACTCATGTGCACATATACAATTAAACATAAAGTCTTTAAAAATAGAAAGAAAACAAAAAAGATCTTGCATTAATGCAGTAAGTTTGTTCCAACTGATGAGCACAATGTTGAAAACAATTTCGACCAAGTTCCAGTTCACATTAGGACTCTGTGGTTCTGACAAATACCTAGCATGGTAGATGCAGCATTATAATTTATAATTTCACCATCCTAAGAATCTTTTGTGGTCTATCTGTTCATATTACCTTCCCTGACCCAAGCACGTGCTGATCACTGATACATTCCCTGCCTCTGTAAGAATGTCACAGGGCTACAACCATAGGCATCACTACCTTTCAGGCTGGCTTTTATCACTTTACAACCCCTTTCTCCCCACTCTTTTTCTTTTTTGCTTGCTTGTTTTAAATTTTATTTGCGGTCTCTCTGTGTGTGCGTTTATATGATATGTAGACCTTCGTGTTTCATGAGTTCATATGGAGGTCAGAAGACAATTTTCAAGGGTCAGTTCTCTATTTCTACCACTGATTCCAGTCTCCAGCTCAGGTCAGCAAACTTGAGCAACAAGTTTTAAAACTTTGAGCCACCTTGCTAGAATGTCTTTCCTTCCTTCCTTCCTTCCTTCCTTCCTTCCTTCCTTCCTTCCTAGACATATCTATTTTATTTTTATGTGAATGAGTATTTGACTGTATGATGCATGTACATGCAATATACACATGCCTGGCACCTTTGGAGGTCAGAAGAGAACACTGGATCCCCTGGAACTGGAGTCACAGATAGTCATGATCAGCCATGTAGGTGTTGGGAACTGAATCCAGGCCTGGAAGAACAGGTGCTCTTAACCGTATAGCAGCCCTCCCCCCCCAGTCCACCCTCTTCATTCTTAATCACTGTGTCCAGAGATCCTGAGCTACAAGTGCTCAATGACTAGTTATTTGAACGGAAAAGGAACCCACTTTTTTGTTCTAACTTGTGTAAGAGATCACAATAGGATTGTGAGTGTTCAAAGAACAGCATACACGAAGGACTCCCATAGTTCCTGGCCTCTGATAACCCTTAGAAAGGTGGCTGATACTTTTTACATTCTGAGTGTTTCTGGATCCTGAGGATGCTGATATTGTGGGTTTGTGAAACGCAGGCTTTCCCGAAAGCTCTTGCTGGGAAGACTACACTTTCTCCATTGGCTTCTCTACTTCTGCTAGCTACTCCCTAGTGTATGGCCTTTGAGGAATCTTGGTGAACCACCACTGGTATGTCTCTGCTCACTGCTTCCAGGGCAGAATATTCCCACTGTTTGCAGTTGTTCAGAATGAAGAATCTTCCAAAACAGACTCCAGGGCTGCACGTTTGGAAAGCTCCCCTTCCTGTCCTACGGCACTCTCAGCTTTTCTTGAAGAAATGTCTTACACGGACATTCTAGTTCCACTTCCTCTCTTGGTGGAGTGCAAATACGAAACCAGCATGTTTGTAAAATCAGGGATGACCCAAATAAAGTCTCCTCCTTCCTACCCTTCCCTCCTCCCCTCCTCCTGCTCCTCCTCTTCCTCTTCTCCTGCCTCCGTTTTTCCTCTTTGTCTTTTTTTCTTCTTTTGCAGAGTTATGATGGGACCATAGTTTTAAGTATGCTAGGCCAATACTCTATCCCTGGCCATATTCTTAGCTTTTCCTATTCTTATATTCTACAATCTTGTGAAAGTTTTCTTTAAAAAAAATGTTTTAAGGTAGAGAGTGATAAAATGACACGCAGCATCCTCTGTGTTCGAAAGCTAAAACACACACTTGCACAAACAAACAAACAGACAAACAAACAAATGGGTGGTGGGGCTGGAGAGTTGGCAGGGTTAAGAACACCTACTGCTCTTGTAGAGGATCCAAGTCCCATTGCCAGTGTTCATGTCGGGTGGCTCACAACTAACTACCTGTAGCTACAGCTCTAGGGATGTGAGGGTGGGATTCAATGCCTCCAGCCTTTGCGGGCACATCTCTCTCCCTCCCCACGCCCCCTCTTTCTCTCTCTCTCTCTCTCTCTCACACACACACACACACACACACACCATACGAATAACTACAGGTAAATCATAAAAAATAGAATTATAAGTGTGTGCATGTGTGTTTATGGGTGTTTATAGATATACACATATGTGCATATGGAAGTCCGAGTATCATTCTTCAAATTGAGGCGAGCTCTCTCTCATTTTACCTGGAACTCCTTTGTTACCTAGGTTGGCTAGCCAGCAGCCCCTAGAAACCAGCACAGCTCTACCTTCCTAGATTAGAAGGACAATGCCACAAATGGCTTATTCCATCCGTTCAGGAGAGTGAGCCTATGTTCTCGTGGTCACACAAGCCTTTATGGGTTGGGCCGTCTGTCTAGCCTTCAGAAGCAACTTGTGAAATGTCAAAGGTATGAGGGCTTTCACAAGTGCTTCCAGATTATTTAAACATTTTCTGCAAACAGGATGTTTCCTCAGCCCTTTGAGACCATGAGAAGCTGTGTCATTGGTTCTGTGTTCTATCTATGCCAGCCACCCACAAGACTAGAGACCTGATATTATCAGGTGACTAGCCACAGGGCATTTACAGGTAGTTTTAGGATCATTCTTTTACCAAAGTAAAATGTAGCATTTTAGGTTTTATTGCAGCTCCTGCAGTTTGGTACCAACAACAACAACAACAACAAAAAAGTGACCCCTTTGTTGTCGTCATCATCATCTTCTTCTTCTTCTTCTTCTTCTTCTTCTTCTTCTTCTTCTTCTTCTTCTTCTTCTTCTTCTTCTTCTTCTTCTTCTTCTTCTTCTTCTTCTTCTTCTTCTTCTTCTTCTTTTCCGGGGAAGGAAAATTCCAACCTTTTGCTCTGGGAAGAAGAAAGTGCTGAAACCAAACTAGCAAGTAAAAAACTCCAAATTCCTCTCGAATTGTTTTACTGTCTTTAAAGGCCATTAGTTCATATAACAGAAGGTTTCAAGGAGTTTTACAACTTTAGACATAAATAAGGTCCCCTCTTGGGACCTGACCTGCTCAAAGGACAAATGACACCTAGTGAAGGTGTTTGTGAGTTGGGGTCGGGGTTGACAAATGTCTTCTAGGTAGGGATCCTAGGAGCATTCCATTCTCATTGTAAATACAGATTGCATCCCCCACCAAGGTTCTGACCCAGCAACTTGGAGTCTTCGTTCATGCGGTCCCTAGAATCTGACTGGGTTGATGTTACTTAAGCTAATATTTAGAGAGCACTGTGTTTACGACATTTGTCTTCCCCTCCTCTCTCTTCCTCTTCTTCCTTCTCCCTCCTCTCTTCCTCTTCTTTCTCCTCTCTTCTTCTTTCCTCTTCCCTCTCTCTGTATTTCTCTGTCTCTCTCTGTCTCTTTGTCTCTCTCTCTCTCTCTCTCTCTCTCTCTCTCTCTCTCTCTTTTGTTTGCGACACAGTCTCATGTAGCCCAGACTGACCTAAAACTTTCTATGTAGTTAAGGATGATTTTGAACTTTCGATTGTCCTGTCTACAACCTCCCCACTCTCAGGACCACAGATGTGCCCCTCCATGATTGGTTTATGTGGTGCTGGGGATCAAACACAGGGATTTTGAACAAACCCCATCATTCTATGACTTAGGAGGAAGTTGTATTGGAATTATCATTCCATTGTGACATGGTCATTCAGCTATAGGGAGTCAGTGCAGAGTTGGGGTTTGAACCAACACCAGAGACCAGTGCTCTCTAGCACTTGGCTGTGTTCCCGTTCATGTGTTTTCAGTGTTTACTGACTGGATCTGTATGACACACCCCCACCCCACACATTTTGCCTCAATGAAAATTTGTAATGGTAGTTTAGTCATACTGACCAGTGATCAGTTTATTCTGTCAAGATGAGCAGGCAGAGTTGGGTGTGGAGGTTTGTACCTGCAATCTCAACAATCGTTTGAGACGAATTTGGGCTACATAGATAGATGCGGTCTCAAAACAAAAACAAGACCGCCAACACACAGAAGCAGCCAGTTCAACTGGCAGAGTGCTTGCTGAGCACGCACAGACCCCTGGTTTGCATCTTCAGCATTCAAAGACCTAGGTTTGGTGGCAGGTGCCTGTAATCCCAGCACTTGGGAGTTAGAGGCAGGAGGATCGGATTACCATCATCTTCAGCTACACGGTGAGTCTAAGGCCGTGTTGGAAACTGTCTTTTTTAGGAAACAAAAAACTAAAAAAGAGGTGAGATGTAATCAAACACACAGTGATGACTAACATTCCAAACATGGAGACATAACCAGTGTTGGTAAAGATGCAGAGGAGTTGGGAGCCTGGGGTACGCTGGGTGAGACTATATAATGGAACAGCAGCTGGGAATAGATTTTGCTCAAGCAGTTAAACATCGGCCAGAGGCAGCATAACTCCAAGGAACTAAAAGGTAGCAATGACCCCAGGATGCCCATGAATGAACAGAGAAACCTGACACAGCATATCGTACTATGCACTGTGTAGTCACGCAGAAAAGATGTGGTGGCACACACAACAAGACAGACAGACTTTGAGAAGAAATGCAAGTGCCATAAACGCATGTCAGATAATGACACATGTCAGTCAATCCTGTGTATAGGAAGGGTCTAGAATGGCCTAAACCACAGATCTAGGAAATAAGGCTGAGGCTGCCATGGTGAGGAGAGGAGGGATGGACAAGTTTTGTTTAATGGTCACTTCCTTATGGGTGCGAATGACTTGTGTGGTACTGTATGTTCGAGGCCACAGAAATGGATATTTGGTGTTATGTATATTTCACTACAAAGTGAAAGAAATGGAAAAGGGAGACCATCAGCCAAATAGAATGAGACAGGATTGCAGAAACTCTGGATGTAATTTAGACTCTTATCTCAGCTCCTGGCTACAGATAATTGTCTTCATTATTATGCATTTCAATGTGTACACAGGCCCAGCTGGTATAACTTTAGAAAGAAATTACTTAGCTCTACCAAACGTTTAGCCTCCCATACAGGAAAAAAAAAAAAAAAAAAAAAAAACTGTTATAAATGTTTTAAAAAAATCTTAAAATAGCATATACAATCCTATACTTACAAGTAGGTCCTGAGCAACACATTAAGATGGAGTAATTCCCTCTGATTCTTAGGGGTTTCGGGTGTAACTCAGGGAAGGATTATTACTGCAGTGTTGCTATGACTACATTAAAACTTGTGGTGGCCCATTCATAAATATGGGTATGAGGCTGGGGGTGTGGCTCTGTGGAGTGTGCTTGCCTAGTTCACATAAACTTGGGTTCTGTCCCAAGCACTGCATAAACTGAGTACAGGGTTGAATACTTTTAGTACCAGAGTTTAGGAGGTGGAGGGAGTAGTCCAAGGAGTTAGTAGTTCAAGGTTGTTCTTGAGTACACAATAAGTTTGTAGCCTGGGTTACATGAGGCTTTGTCTTAATTAAATCAAACCTAACCAAACCTAACCAAACCAATACCCAAATCAAGCCCAAACAAGCAGAAAACGACCTAAGCATTTGTTATTGAGAACAACATATACCCTTGACTTCCAAAAAGACAACCTTTCAAAAGTCAACTGAAAGAGCAACTTTTGGGTTGTGTCCAGCTAAGGGCTTTAGCTTAAGTGAAGACAACATGGTATAAAGAGTTTGTTGTTTGTTCTTCAATTTTGCTGAGGCTGAGCAAAGCTTCCAAATGTTCAGTTCACACGTATAGCCGAAGAATTAATATGGGTCAGGCAACAGTGGCCCAGTGCACAGAGGATGGAACTCCTCATGAGCCAGAGTGCTCAGCAGACAGAGGCTTGACTCCACATGAGGTATGGATGTGGTGGATAGTTTCTCCCATGTAGACATGTTCACAGTGGTTCTGGGGTCTAATGCAGGGCACTTGTTGAGTCTTTTACAGCAGCCCGGTTGGAGGCCGACAGCTGATCTGTGAGCTCTTTGTGCCTTTTTAATGCCACTGTCAACATATAGAAGATCTCTCAGTCAACATCCGTGGTGAGAACAGCTAACCAGAATGTTTAGAAAACCCTCCCTCCTAAAAATAAAATCCAAATAGGTAGGTGTAGGGTATGAATTACTTTATTTGGTTGACTTAAATGGATAATCTCTAAGATGTTACTTTTGTTATATAGAGATGTTTTCTGCCTCTATGAAGACAGAAAAGATGATGGGATAATGTCCATTTCTCAGCTTCTTCTAAATAGTCAACATCTCTACAGTTACTACCAGATCCCAGGCTTCTCTCAACTGTTACCTGGTCCTTGCAGAAGCCTTTGGCCAGTTTCCCTAAGTCTACATTTGCTCCATCCAATATTTGTTTGTTCTCCAGTCTCCAGTCCCAGGCTTGAGTGATCTCTTTCAAGTGAAGATCTTGGGGCTGGGAAGGTGGCTCAGGTGGCTGCTCAAATATGGTAATCTAAGTTTAGACCCTAGAACCCACTAAAAAGCTGGGCATGATGGTATGTGCCTATCATCTAAGTGCTGAGTAGTTGGAGTCATGGGGATCTCTGGAATTTCCTGGCCAGCCAGTCTTGCTGAATTGGTGAACTCCAGGTTCAGTCTGCCGTCCCCACCCCCCCATGAATGCATGCATACACACACATATACCACATATACCAGGTAAGTAAACATACATGGATCTCATGATACGACTTCATTACATGACACCTGCTTGACATTCCTTCCTTGTCTGCACAGGCTCCAAGCTGTAAAGGCTCTGTTATCCTTGGTCCTTCCCCTGATTTCTGCTCTGTGCTCATCTCCTGATGCTGGCGTAGTACCCCCATCCTGCTGCACCATTCACACTAGCATCTTTAAGTTCCCAGGGTCACCCACATTCTTTCACCTCCGGCTCTTTGCCAGCCTCTGCCAGGAAGCCCCTTAATTAGTTTTAGTTGGCTTACTTACCTTGGCCCCAAGTTCAGTGGTTCTCAACCTTCTTAATGTCATGATCCTTGAATACAGTCAGTTCCTCATAACCACACACATAAACATTAAATTCTTTTGTTGCTGCTTCATAACGGTACTTTTGTTACTACTATGAACCAACAGTTCAAATATCTGATATGCAGTGCCTAAAGGGGTTGAGACCCCCAAGTTGAGAACCCATGCCCTAATGGCTAATCTGTCACTCCCAGGGCAGTGTACTCGTTGGGGTTTTGTGTAGTCTCTGATTCTCGAACTGCCCTTCCCTACACAGTACTTACTGCAGTTGGTAGCTGTGTCTTTATCTGAGGATATGTCTGAAGTTAGCTTTTACTGTATTACATACACAAAAGGGGCAATGTGTCTCTCATGAATAAGTGCATCTGTAGAGTCTAGCACATACTCTTACAGGGCAGTTGCTCAGTACATACCATTTCATCTCAATGCATTCAGTTAGAAAGACCCAGGTGAAGTTATCTCTTTAAAAAGAAAACAAACAAATGCACAAACCCATATACATTCTTTAGGGCTCTGTGTGGTTCATTAGTGTCCAGGTACTCTGTCAAATTCTATGATACATGGGAGAGATTGTCTAATCATTTAACATTTCTAAACCTATGGAAACACCATCAGCCCTTTGACAATTTGTACAGTCTACAGTGCATGCAGGCACTCTCCTGGCTCCCCCATTTTCTGCTCACCATGACCAAGACTCAGTCTGATATTTGGCTGTGAGGAAATGAATGAGCACTGGTTCCTGTGAGGAAGTGAATTCGCACTGGCTCCTGTGAGGAAATGAATGAGCACTGGTTCCTGTGAGGAAATGAATGAGCACTGGTTCCTGTGAGGAAATGAATGAGCACTGGTTCCTGTGAGGAAATGAATGAGCACTGGTTCCTGTGAGGAAATGAATGAGCACTGGTTCCTGTGAGGAAATGAATGAGCACTGGTTCCTGTGAGGAAATGAGTGAGCACTGGTTCCTGTGAGGAAATGAATGAGCACTGGTTCCTGTGAGGAAATGAATGAGCACTGGTTCCTGTGAGGAAGTGAATGAGCACTGGCTCCTGTGAGGAAGTGAATGAGCACTGGCTCCTGTGAGGAAGTGAATGAGCACTGGTTCCTGTGAGGAAATGAATGAGCACTGGTTTCTGTGAGGACATGAATAAGCACTGGTTCCTGTGAGGAAATGAATGAGCACTGGTTCCTGTGAGGACATGAATGAGCACTGGCTCCTGTGAGGAAATGAATGAGCACTGGCTCCTGTGAGGAAATGAGTGAGCACTGGTTCCTGTGAGGAAATGAATGAGCACTGGTTCCTGTGAGGAAATGAATGAGCACTGGCTCCTGTGAGGAAATGAATGAGCACTGGTTCCTGTGAGGAAGTGAATGAGCACTGGTTCCTGTGAGGAAGTGAATGAGCACTGGTTCCTGTGAGGAAATGAATGAGCACTGGTTCCTGTGAGGAAATGAATGAGCACTGGTTCCTGTGAGGAAATGAATGAGCACTGGTTCCTGTGAGGACATGAATGAGCACTGGTTCCTGTGAGGAAGTGAATTCGCACTGGTTCCTGTGAGGACATGAATGAGCACTGGTTTCTGTGGAATCCTCCAGAGTTCCCAGCTGATCCAAGTTTTTAGAAAAGCTAATGGAGTGTGTCTAGGGTCAGAAGACAGGGTGTGTTCATGTGTGCATTCGTGAGTGCTTGTGTGTGGGCATGTGTGTGTGTGTGTATGAGTATGTTTGTGTGTGTATTTGTATGTGAGTGTATGGAGGCTTAAGACTGACATCAATCTCTATTTATTGAGGCAGGGTCTTTGTCTAAACTCAGACTTTGCACACTCTAGTCTGTTTAGCCAGCTTGCCCTGAAGATCTCATCTGTCTCCTGTATGCTGGGGTTATGGGTGGCTGCCATGCCTTCCCAGTTTGTACCCTGGTTTCTGGAGATCCAAACCTTTCCTGCAGGACCCATACTTTATCCACGGAGTCATCCTCCCTGCTCAGCTGTACGTCTCCTTTCACACCATAGCCCGGTGCTTTCAGATGCGCCTTCGTGCGGCAGCATGACTGCCTTTAAAGATGTCCAACTTTATTCTTTAAGCTCTCCTGGGGAGAAAGGTGTCACCCCCCTCGGGGAAGAGGTAAAGATTAAAGCAGATAAGCCAGGGCAAGGGGTTTGAAACGGGGCTGTCATTTGTCCAGTGTTCCATCACACTGTCGTCGAGGGTTATTAGAGAGCTTGGAGCTGGCAGGGCCTCTTTCAAAACCCCAGTCCTGGAACCCATGTGATTATCTCAGAACCCCTGTGGGCAGAAAGGTTCTAATCAATCAAACCTGGATTCTACTTCCTGTCACTCAGCAGTCTTGGGTACCATGTGATATTCCCCCTTTCTCAAAGTATGAATTTAGAAAGCACTGAATATCTATTTTGCAATGAGGAGGTGGAGGTGTGTGCTGTGGGGGAGGGGCAGACCCAAGTATGTTAGGCAATGGTAGTATCCTAGCAAATTAGGCTGAAGAGTTAAGCCTAGGTTTTGGCCGTCCTTTCCTCTCCTGCCCTCCTTGTTTGGGTAATTGCATTAATTCTACACTTGGGTTTGCATGTATGGGCAGCCTCTCAACTGTGCAGAAAGGGGTACCCTTTAATGATTTCCTTTGAATGGCTTTCCATCTGGGGAAGAAGAGGGTCCCTCTTGTTCAGAAACAAAGGAACCATCCACCCTCCCAGACCTTTCTTCTCTATTAAGTATCTCTTGAATTTCAAAAGCAGACTTGGAGTTTCTGGGTCCTGGCCCCAACA
The DNA here is from genome assembly GCF_963924665.1 of Micromys minutus. Taxonomy (NCBI): domain Eukaryota; kingdom Metazoa; phylum Chordata; class Mammalia; order Rodentia; family Muridae; genus Micromys; species Micromys minutus. The sequence goes on along the minus strand of NC_137972.1, from coordinate 50,751,286 downwards.
GCAGCAGTTTATTTTCTTTGTCCCTTTAAGTTTAGAAAACACTACAGGCCATGGAAACACTGTTCTTATTTTTCTTGGGTTCAAAAACAAATCCCGCTTCCAACCTGTGAAAGCTCACCATTTTCACAGCTAAGCCGCTCTAGGCCTGGCGTCCCTCCTTTAAAAGGGTCTGTGGCTCTGAGCTGCAGCAGCTGGATTTCGCTATCACTCCTCCTGTTCAGAATTCAGTTTTCAAGTCTGTCACTTGGTTTCCCCGCCGTCCCTCTTCCTGGGGGCTGCCCAGTTGCTTCTGAGGGGGCCTTGAAGTGGTTTCCTAGCTATTCCAGCGCCCCAAAGACAATGTGTGCTCAGAGTCGGGCTGAAGAATGGAATCCCCTGTTTATACCCACAAGCCCTCTCTCGAGCTCCTTCTTTTAAACATATGCGGAGTCATCGAAGAAACTGGAAGGAGATTAAAAGAAAAGCTGGCTTTTAAGGCGAGTCTGAGAAACGTAAAGCTGGGAGCTGGCTTCCCGCTCGCCCCTCCTTCCCTCGCTGCGTTATGGGATTCATTTGCTGTGAGCCATCGCCGATTCATCATGCTCGTCCATCAGAGCCTTCAAAGCAAACCCCACAGCTGCTTTTGCCATTTATCAGTGGGAAATAAAAGAGAGACCGGGGAAAGTAAGGCGAACATATCACCACCTTCCAGTGCCTGGGATAATGGGTGTGAAAAAGGGGGCGGGGGGCGGAGAGCTTATCTAATGAAACCCAGAGACTTCTCAGGATCAGAGTTCCTGAACAAAGGCTGGGGACCTAGCAAAGCCAGCAGCCTGTCTGCAGCAAGGTCCTGGGGACAATGCCTGCCAGAAACAAAAGGTTTAGTGGGAAACCATAGGAATGCGCACAGAATGATCCCTACCTCCAGAGCGGCCTAACCCTCCAGTTACTTGTAGGAATTTGTTCTCTGTGACCAACCACACAGCTGAAAGCTGAAAGAACCCGGGCACTGGAGCTCCAAGCAAATGTGTGACCCCAGTGCCCTTCCCCGCAGACTGGGAAATGACTGATCTTGTAATTCCCAGTTTTCATTTCCGTAGGGTGCCTTGACAGTCACCTGCCACTTTAAGTAAAGCTGACGTCTCACATCCCATTATTCCTCTGAGATCTAAGAACCCAAAAGCAAGGACCATCACCACTCCGGAGACAGCTGCAAGTCCTCAGTTCAGCCTACAGCCACAGTCCTCTCGGAAGGTTGCAGTCTGTGTGGAAGGACCGAACAGCCTGGACACAGCGTCGCTGAGGGAACCCACAGCCACTCACTGGAAGGACGGTAAAGCAGGCTGGAAGTGTTGGGGACATGAATTCTCGAAATTCAAAGGAGCAGTGATGGATACACACAAGGAAGTGAATGAATCTAAAGAACAAGAGTGAACCTATGGACTTTCACTGAGGAAACCTGAGAACAGCAAAGGCTGTTTTACGGCAGGAAAAGGAGTCGCTGCTCCTGAGAGAACACTGCTCAGGACCTTCAAGCCATAGGCAGTTTCTGTGGGTGACGTTAACAGTCCGGATCTAGACAGGTTTGGAGTTGCACAAAATGTATTTTCTGTTAAAGCTCAGTGGATTTCTGTTTTACTTATTTACGTTTTTGAGATGAGGTTGTGTGTAGCCCAGGCTATCCTCAAATTCAGGGTGTCCTGAGCAGTAGGCAAGCACTCTACCAAATATGTGGCACATAAGCTCTAAAGCTCAGTGAGGTTTAGATTTCAGATTGGTACAGTTAGGGTTGAGAGATGGCTCAGAGGTTAAGAGCACTGGCTGCTCTTCCAGAGGTCCTGAGTTCAATTCCCAGCAACACATGGTGGCTCACAGCCATCTGTAATGCAATCTGGAGCCTTCTTCTGGTCTGCAGGCATATATGCAGGCAGAACACTGTATACATAATAAACAAATCTATTAAAAAAAGATTGATGCATTTGTCAACACTCAGAAAAATATTTACTCTGTGTGCTTTATTTTTCTTTACTCACAGAAAAAGTTAAAAAGTGGGAATACATGGCAAACAAATGTGGAACTCTAACCAACAGTGTGCGTGCTGCTGAAAGGAGTGACCCCTTCAGTCTCCTTTGATGTTTGTGTATCTGCTTCTGCAGCACTGGCAATTGAATATATGGCCTCACACGGTCAATGCATGTTTTGCTTTGTTTTGACATAGGGTCTCTCCACACAGTTCAGACTGTGCTGAAACTTTCACTGTATAGACCAGACTGGCCTTGAACTCAGAGATCTGCCTGCTTCTGTCTACCAAGGCCTGGGATTAAGGGTGTGCACCGCAACACCCAGCATTCAATGCATTTTAAAGTACATAAAAGGAGCTGGAGAGATGGCTCAGTGGTTAAGAGCACTGCTTGCTGTTCCAGAGGTCCTGAGGTCAAATCCCAGCAACCACATGGTGGCTCACAACCATCCGTGGTGAGATCTGATATCCTTTTCTGGTGTGTCTGAAGACAGCTTCAGTGTACTTAATATATAGAAAAAAAATAAATCATTAAAAAAATAAAGTACATAAAAATCAGATGAGTTGATACAAAAAAAAAAAAAAAAAAAAAAAAAAAAAAAGGGTAGTGTTTGCTAAAGCAGCCATAGGACAGAAATAGCTGTCATACTCAGTGGCTGAAAGGTTATATGAATTTGCAATTGCTTTATGTTGACCCTTTCTAGAGAGCATTAAAAAGATGAGGACACATGTCCTCCTGTGGACTTAGTTTCAATTTTATAGTTAAGTGAGGAAACAACATATGCAATGTGCTACCATTGATATCTATCCATCCAACCATCCATCCATTCATCCATCCATCCACCCATCCATCCAACCATCCATCCATCCATCCATCCATCATCCACCCACCCACCCACACAGAGACACACACACACAGACACACACAGAGACACACAAACACACAGAGAGACACACATACAGACACACATAAACACACAAACACAGAGAGAGACACACATACAGACACACACACACACATATAGAGAAAGGGGGGTGGGAGGACATATGGGTCCATGTCCCTGTGTCAATATCATTTTCCAGTCCCTATTTATCTTCGAGATCTGGACAGAGCTGTGTACACAGAGATGACTGACTGCATCTCTGCACATACACATATATGCAGATACACAGATGTACACATTTCTGCAAAGAGACTGGAGAAACTGATTATTTAGAGAGGTAGCAGGCCCTGACTTTGTTGCTTTAGAGGAGACCAAGTGGACAGCTGAAGGTGCTGGGGGCAGATGAAGTTGTGGTGACCTAGGTTATTTACATAAGTGAGCATGGCTATGTCAAGCACCCAGTGCCTCAGGTCTACAGAACTGGCGAAGACTTTCCCTGGGTCAGGCTCAGGGACAGGACAAAGCCTTCCCCCTGGTGGGAGATTGACCAGTGTGACAAGAGAATGAGCAATGACAGCTTTCTCCTTCAGGATGACCTCAGCCTGAGGGTGCTCTCCTACAGAGAACTCCCACCAAAATGAACTAAACCTGCTCTACTTACTGTTCTCCCTGAACCCGCCTCCTTGTTCATTGGTCTACAACAAGCCCGCCTCCTTGTTCATTGGTCTACAACAAGCCCGCCTCCTTGTTCATTGGTCTACAACAAGCCCGCCTCCTTGTTCATTGGTTTACAACAAGCCCGCCTCCTTGATTCAGACGCATGCAGTAAACTTGCTGAGCTTCTGGGGTGCTGGTGTGTTTCCCTCGGAGCTTGCAGCTTACCCACTCCCAGGTCTCTGTATATGTGTCTGTGTCTTCTTCAGTCCCTATTGTTCCAGTTATGTCAGCCCCAAAGCTGTGCACCTTGTGGCAGGAGGGGGGCAGGGCTCAGGAGGCATAGCTTGATGATATAAGGTAAATAACTGGACACCTTTGGGGTTTTTAATATGTGAATGAACTAGTCCACTCAAAGGGAAAAAAAGGAAAGCCAGGAGACACATTTGAGCCATCTTTCTTGTGTGGACGGTATCCATTCTTTCCTGAACTTATCTCTGTGCACCCAGCTCTGTCCAGATCATGGGCAAGAAGACAGGATAATGATCAGAAGCCTGTGTGTGTGTGTGTGTGTGTGTGTGTGTGTGTGTGTGTGTGCCTGTGTGTTTGTGTTGAGGCAAAAAGGAATCATCAGGTCTCATTATTTGGGAGCTATTTTTTGAGACAGGGTCTGTCACTGGCCCAGAACTGATTAAATAAATGGACTAGGCTGGCTTCCCCTCCCCAGCTTCTCCTAGACTACATTAAAAAAAAAAGGATTTCATTTTTATTTTATGTCCATTGGTGTTTTGCTTGTGTGTGTGTCTGTGTGAGGGTGTCAGATTCCCTGCAACTGGAATTACAGACAGTTGTGAGCTGCCCCATGGGTACTGGGATTGAAACCATGGTCCTCTGGAAGAGCAGACAATGCTCTTAACTGCTGAACCATCTCTCTAGCTTCTTTCTGGCCGATTTTAAAAAAATGGGTTCTGGAGATCAGACTTTGATCCTGTTTTTTCCTTGACTGATTCATCACCCCAGCTTTATCCCACGTTATTCTGGTTATCAAAACAAAACAAAAAACCCCACGTTGTTTATTTCTTACCTTTTTGTTACAGTAAATATTAAAAAAATAAAAAATTGGTTTATGTTTTTATCGGCCCTGAGGTCTCACTCCTCAGGCCCGACCCTGATATGGGGCTGCACGCAGCTCTGGCGCCCGATCTGAGCCTCCACCACAACCCAACTTGTCCATGAAACTCCCTTCCCTGGTGGTTTTCTACCACCTGTTCTCTGCCTCTGTCCCAGGGTGTTTCTCTACCTCAAAACCCCACAAATACAACTCTACAGCCCAATAGCTTTTCATTCAGGTTTATATATTCAACTCTCAATCCATAAACCCTTTACACAACAAGATTACATCAAATAGACAAAGATACAAACTGTCCATCTATATGAGATATTAGACCTGTGAAATCCTTAATGTTCATAGCTTTTTAATGCCAATCAATCTCATCTGGATCTAGCTGGTCCTTGGGAAATTCCATGTTGCCACAACCTCCACCCTCTCCTGACCACTTAGACCTTTCCACCTCCCTTACCCTGCCCAGTCACTAGAGTTCCTTTATTTTACTAATTAAAATAGGGTTCAGACGAAGTCACCTCTTGAGTACTTGACTGGACAGCCCTTCTTGGGGAAGTGGAAATAACATTAAAATACAAACAGCTTCAGGACCACCTACACCTTTTAGCCTTTAATACACACACATGGTGCAGCTAACTTACTACATTCTGGGTCACTCACTTTTCACTGGTTACTTTGAATTTTTAAGTTTTTTTTTTTTTTGTTTGTTTCTTTTAAACAGACATCAAATATGAAGCAATGTATATCAGGGTGAAATTTCTTTGTCTGACTTTTGATTGAGGCTTAATTTCCCTCCCTTCAGAAACATGAGGCTGTTAGAAGGGTGGGGTCTCTGTAGGTGATTCAGATCAAAACCCTTTTGGTCTGGGAAGCTTGAGTTCCAGGATATTTTCACGCTGGGATTACTTGTCCAGACGGACTGAGTGCAGTTTTCTTGGCCTGCTTGTGAGAACACAGGAATTTTCAGGGGGAAACCAGAGAGCATAGTAGGGAAGAGAATGGGTAGGGGAGGCCAAGCTGGGGCTGAGAAATGAGGAGTTCTGCATTTCAGCCAGTGGCGTTGGTCAGGAACAAGGATCAGTCCACTGCATTTGGAGACAAGCTTCTCCATTGTCTCCTTTGCAGAGAGGGAGCTACCTACCTAGTCAAACGGAGGGACCAAGGACCCAGATGCAGCCTACTAGCAAGCAAGTGCTGATCACCACCGGTATGCCAGCATGTAGCTAAGCAAGATGGTTTGGAGGGTTTGCCAAGGTGAATGCCATGAGTTCAAGAGTTGGTTTTGGCCAGAGAGTGTGGGCAGCTCTTGGAGAGTTTCGACAGCCACCGTTTGAAAACACAGGAATGAGGCATGCCAGGAAGGAGTCTTCAACTCTTCCCTCCCCACAGCCTCTGGTAAACACATACCGCCTCCCAGCAGTTCTGTCAGCCACCGTTTGTAGAGAGGGAGCTACCTGTCTATTCAAACAGAGGAGGGACCAAGGACCCAGAGGTAGTGACTGGAATGTAGACACAGCCCACCAGTGAGCACGTGCTGATGACCACATGTCCTGACAGCCATGATCTGTTAGTTCTTAAGACTGGGTGATTGCCCAGGTCACCTGAGCTGGGAAAGAGTGAGGAAGGGGAAGTCAAAAGGCCATGTGATTCTGTGGAAGCAAACCCCCAGGTTTCTACAATTGCCCTGGAAGTCATGTGCTGAGAGTCTGTGGCACCCACAGGAGCTGCTGTCCTTAAGTTCTTGCCACTGCCAGTGCCCTTAGGAGAGGAGCCAAGCCTGGTTTGAGACCCAACTCCCCACTGGCATCTTGACTTCAACCCAGGGAGGCATCTGGGTGTGTATGTAAGATACCTCACTGGCAGGCTCTGTGTGAGGATGCATGTGTGCGGATTTATGCTGCTGCATTGGTGTCTACACAACGCACTACAGAATACACATGGCAGTGTGTAGACTTTAAATGACACACTACAGAATCCACTTGACAGATGGTGGCTGCAGTGACAGCCAGAGGGACAATGCAGAGTGGCACACAAGTGAGCGAGCTCATTCTCACGAGCTCTGTTAACTCCCAGCCGAGGGATTTGAAGCAGGTCCTGAGTTTCCTTCATCTGTGCTCACTCTCAAGTAGAGTTCTCCCCTGAGGATGCAGACAGTAGGAGATTGGGATTCACAGGCTCTAGACCTGCAGAACTGTCCAAATGATCTCTGGTCTTCCAGCTGTGGTCTCTGCTCCATGGGCTATTCTGTTTTTCTAGCATGTTTGGGGACCTCTTGGTCACCTTCAGACTTTAGATCAGTTGATTTTACAAAGCAATGCATATCCAGCTTGATTTGTTTTTCCAAATGTTGTCCTCATGTTCAACTGTGCTATGCCTGTAGTGAGCCCCTCAGGAACATTTGTTACTAGAGACCCCATCTTTTACTGATTCAACCAGAAGCAGGTGCTCTGGGGTCTAGTGAGCAGAGGACAGGGGTATGGTCACTCTACTGTAGGGAGCCTCAGAGTCAGCTCAGGACACCCCATGACCAAGTTCTCAGCACAAAGGAGATTTATTTACCCCAGAGGCATGTTCCTGAATAAGAGATCAAGGCAGGAGACAGAGAAGGAGGGAGAAAGGATAGGGAACAAGGGAGAGGGTGGAGGAATATTTGTCCCAGGGGACAAAGGACTGCCTCTGGACAGAGAGGAGACAGAGGTGGCCCATAGAAAAGCAGCAGTTTATAAAGATAAAATGGGACACTCCTGTATTAGGATGCGAAGCTTAATTTTAATTGGGCATCTTAATTAAGGTGGCCCAAAGGGAGCTTTTGATTGTTGGACTTCAATACTTTGACAGTGGGACTTTGGTGTCAGCCTCAGGAGGAGGAAGTGGCCAAATAAGGGAACAGACCTTGGAGGCCAGCTTTAGAAATGTAATCTAACATTTTGTAGCAAGGCAGAGGGGATGGGGGATGGGGGAAAGTAAGACCTGCCAGGGCCATGCTTACCTTGGTGGGACTGGCTAGAGACCATCTACAGTGCAGTTCTCATGGGTGAAAGAGCATCTAGATGCCCACAGTGCTCACAAGTCCCTGCTTTCACAGTATCTCTGCTGACTCCTGGGCCGCAACTGATCTTGCAGCTAACTTTATGTTCTCAGTGACACAGGAACTTAAAACACACATATCTTTGGAGAAGGGCCAAATACCTGGGCAAAAAGAATCTTAGAGTTAAAAAAAAAAAAAAGACATTTAAATCCTTTATTTTTCTTCTCCCCAGTGGTTATGGCTGCTCTGCATCCCCACCCTCAAACTTTTAACTCTTTTCATTCTGAATTCGCTGGAAGAACCTAGAAGATGTAGAGAAATCAAAATGAAAAGAATTATAATCCTACTACTCAATATAAAAGCTGCTTACTTTAGTATGTATTCTCTCTGTCTCTCTGTTTTTGAGACAAGGTCACATGCAACCCATGACAGTCTCAAAAGAGCTGAGGATGACCTTGAACTCCTGATCTCCTCCCGACCCCTGTGGTTATAGGTGTGTCCCACTACATCTGGCTTCGCAGTGTTGCAGCTGGCTTCCTGCGCACTGGGCAAGCACGTTGCAGACTGAGTCACATCCTTAGTCCAGCAGTCTTATATTTTCATATCAAAAAATAAAACCACGAGGTACATAGAATGCAAGATTTTTTTGTAAGTTAAGAGTAATTCCTGAACATTTATCTATTTATCTACCAAACACCACTGGTTTCTGTCTAACGGGCCAGTGTGTAGAGGAGGAAACCATCTCATACTGTCATTAGGTTTCTGTGGCATCAGCTTTTAGCAGCACAGGTTGCTGTCCCCAACTGTGGCTCAGCCACTGCTCTGTTGAGATTTGGAGCCTTCCCTCTGCCTCCTTCCCTCTCTGTTTCTGCCATCCTTTCTTTTTCATCATTTCTTCCTCTTTCCTCTTTTTTCCTCTTGCCATTTCCTCCCTCCTCCTCTCCTTTGCTATCAGAAATACCTCTATCATGAACATCTTTATGGCTTAGTCTTGGCAGGCATCCCTAATGACGTCTCTCAAACGACTCTGGCTCTCACTACTCTGGAAACCACCTACTTTGACTGAGGTCACATGGCCAGCAGCAAGTCCACAAACACTGCAAGTGGAAAATCTGCAAGTGTTTGCCTCTCCTAATTACACAAGCCCTTCCAGGTTGTAAGAGGCAAGAGGCCAGCCAGTTCTCACTGGACATGTGGTTTCCACGCTGTCTCAGCCTGCTGGGGCAAGTCAGCCTTGGGCAGGGAGGGAGTAAGGTTAAAACCTCTTCTGGTAGAGGCAACCCACAATTCTTAACTTCTTGTTGGTCCACAGTGAAGATTCTGGGCATTCATGGAAGGCTAAAGCAAACACAAGGGCGAATTCAAACAAAATGTTAGCTTGGCCCCAAGCCATCATTCTGCATATGTAAATAGCTGGAGGAGACAAAAGGCAAGATCTCCCTCTTCTTTTCTCTTCTCTTCTCTTCTCTTCTCTTCTCTTCTCTTCTCTTCTCTTCTCACTTCCCCTTCCCTCCCTTCCCCTCCCTTCCTCTCCCCTCCCTCCTCTCCTTTCTTTTTCTTTTTTTCTTTTGAGTACTGGAAATTCAGGAACAACCTGGGTCTAATTTTGCCACCTCTGATAGGACTTGGGCATGGCAACATTGTGATCTTTCTTGTGGCACTATCTCAGAATTGATACCAAGGTTCCTTGACCTGAAGGGCAAAGATGAGACCAGCCCGACTCAGGGTACATTGGAGGGCCCGTTGAGGGTAAAACTGGAATGAAGGCACTGGGGACAGCACATAGGTGCCTGTCCCTTTTACTTCTGACCGTTTAACTGGCTCAAATTCCCAGGTGAACCAAGGCCAGAGGGAGAAAACCTGTGTTTTTTGCCAGACCAGCTTATAAATGTGGGAGGCAACAGGAGGGGTTAAGACACAGGAAGAAGCCACCCAGCCCCAAAGCATTTAAAATCCTGTGGGTCCCCACCCCTGCCCCTGGGCATAAAACCTAAGAAGTAGTCCAAGGACAGGGGAGAATGTTTTGTTCGGACTGTAAAACCAAGTCAAAAGTGCAGGTTGGAAAAGAATTATAGGGCTTCAATATTGTGCAAAAGAATAGATGATAAATCTACTTAGACATGAGGGGCGCGGTCCAGTGGAGGTTCCAGAAAGCCCTGCTCCAAGTCCTGAGGAAGAATAATGAGATCTCTGGCCCCAGTGCATCTCTCTTGTTAAATGTGCTTCTGTGGCTTCCTGGTAAAATTAATGAGCATTCCCTGAGAGGCCGGGGAAAGGTGACCTGTATGTTGCCAGCGTAAGGAAACCTCCCTTGGGTCAAAAGGCTTCTGTAAATAGCTTACACGTGGGTCACTCAGTACCATTCAGGACTATGGTAAGGTGTGTGGCTGGTGCTGAATCTTCAGGAGTGCTGACTTCCTCCTTCCTAGGCAGTATATTGGGTAGATCCATGTTGACCTATTCGTCAGTTCACTGAGCACCTACCATATTCCAGGCACTGTCTTAGGCAGCACCACAGTGAACCCATAAAATTCTCACCATTTATGTTCAGGTTTAAATAAAAATAAGCAATAACAACGAAACATAACAATATCCTTTCATCCACAGAGTGGCGGAGCTGGTGTCCGCAGACTGCGGTTCAGGCACAGGACGTGCGTGGTTCAGGGCACAGTGTTAAACATTCCGATCGTGCGAAAGGGCAGCATCTCAGGGAGGGTCCCCATGGCTGGGATAAAATACCATTATCAAAAGCCACCTGGGGAGAACAGGGTTCCAGCTTGTAGTCTGTCGTCCAGGGCTGACAGGGCAGGAACAAGATAGGCGCAGGCGCAGAAGCCATGCTTCTTACTGGCTTGATCCGCGAGGCTAATTCAGCCAGCTTGCTTCTCTAACTCAGGGCCAGGGTGGCGCTCCCCTCACCAGGAGCATGGCTTACCTATATATGCAGACCAGACTGGTCTCAGACTCACAGAGCTCCCCCTGCCTCTGCCTCTCAAGGGCTGGGGTTGAACATGTGCACCACCACGTCCAGCTGACTTTGTCTTATTAGACACTGTCTCTCACTGGCCTGGGACTTGCTAAGTAGTCAGCGCTAGCTAGGCAGCCAGAGTCCAGGACCCATGGGTTTCCTCCGCCCCAGTTGGAACCGCAAGAACATTGTTGCCTTGTCTGTTTTTTTTTTTTTTTTGTTTTGTTTTGTTTTGTTTTGTTTTGTTTTTGTTTTTTTTGTTTTTTTCCCCACCTGGGTTTGGGGATTGAACTTAGCTCCTTGTGTTCTCTAAGCAAGTACTTTACCACGGAGCCACCTCTCCAGCCTAGGAAGGGAGTCAGCATTTCTGAAGATACAGCACTAGCCACGCACCTTGTCCAATAGTCTCCTATCGCGACCTTTCTGCCCGCATGCCTTCCCTTCTCCCCTTCTCTCTGCCTCTGTTTCGGTCTCTCTGTGTGTATAGGTGTGTGTGCGTCTCTGTCTACCTCTCTGCCTGTCTGTCTCTGTCTTTCTGCCCCTGTGTGTATGTGTGTGTGTGTGTGTGTGCACACGAGACTCTCTGTCTCTGTGTGGCTCGAGTGTGTATGAGGGCATGTCTGTATCTGGAGGCCAGATGTTGAATTCAGTTGTCCTTGATTGATGTCCACCTTGGATGTAGAAACAGGGTCTTTCAAGTGCACCTAGAGTGGATTCAGCCCAGCTACACACCCACCCACACACACACACACACACACACACACACACACACACACAAATTGATTGACTGTGTAGTTCTGTGGGTTTTAACTAGCTCGTCCAGTTACAAACTCACAAAGATGTAGAAAACTCCATCATGTGCTCATCTGCCCTGCTAGGTGCTGCCTAGCCCCTCCCCCATGCCACAGCCACATCGACGCGCACCTCGTGGTGGGTGTCACTAATGTCTTCTATTCAACTGAATAGTACTTCATCAACTGGATGCGGCACATTCTGTTTATTCCTCAAAAGAGGTCTGCTGTTTAAAATTTCATCTTGTGGGTATATGTTTGAGTATATGTGCACATGCATATTTGTGTGTGTGTGTCCTTAGGTCAGAGGTCAGACTTGGGTGTTATTTTCAGAACACCATCCACCTTGAGTTTCGAGACAGTCATTGGCCTGGGACTTTTCAGTTCAGCTGGGCTGGCCGGCCATCTAGACTAGGGGTCTGTCTGACTTTACCTCCTTTGTACTGGGGTTACAGGTGTGCACACCGGCTTTATTTTTGTTTGTTTTGGTTGGTTCTGAGAATTCAGTTCAGACATTTTGGCTGATGGAATCACCTTCCTGGCTCTCTTACCCGTTTTAATCTCTAAAAGTTACCTTCTCAGAGTGACTAGGGGCAGAGGTTTCCGGGTCAGCTGGACACAGGACTGGATTCTGGGCCCGATAGCTGTTCGCTGGGGAACCTTGGATCCAGTTCCTGGAGCTGTGTATGAGATTTCTTACAGAGAGAGGTGGGGGTGACTGGGTGACGGTTCTGGTTCAAGGTCTATTGAACAGCAGTCAGTAGGAGTGCCAATCATCCTGGGGTGGGAAGGTCACACTGTACCTCCTGCTCTGACCTCACCAACACTTGTTCACTGTGCTCCTGTCCTTAGCAGGCAGGGAGCACTTCTCTTGCCTGGAAGACCAGAGCCATGTCACCCAACCGTAGACCCACTGCAAGGAGTCCATAGGATCATAGAGCACAGCACAGAGGAAGAGGAGCACCGAGCCTGGAGCACTGTGCTGGGATGACCTCTGTCCACCTCAGGGCCTCTGTGGGTCAGAAGTGACCGACGACAGTGGAAGACAAGCTTCTGGTGTCACTGCTTCCATTCCCAGGCCTGTGAGCCCCCACTGGGTAAACCTCGAAAGGTTACTTAGGGTCTCCGGGTTATCTTCTCATCTGAAATCCCCACCGGGCTGTTCTGAGGATCATGGGGACAAGGGTATCAAGTGCTTAGAACATCATTTGGTACAATGAGGTCAATGCCAGATGCCAAGATGCTGCTGCTGGCCAGGCACAGGAATGCACCTGACTCCCCTGGGCACTTCCTTTGCATCATCCTACGGAGAAAAACAAAGTCAGATCCTGGGAAGAGTTGGTAGTTGTTGGAAATCAGAACTTGTGTGTTTTCTGGGTTTGGAATTAGGCTGCTGTGTGGCTTCAGATAAACTGATTACCTTCTCTGTGCCATAGGTGCTTCCCTGAGTATTTGGATGCATAGAAGAATTAACTTAACAGTTATCTAATTTAATTTTTAAATTTTTTGGTGTGCATATAGTATGTCTATGTATGCATGTTTGTGTGTGTGAATGTGTGCATGTAGGGTGTCAGAGGTTGGCTTTGGATGTCTTATTCTTTTACACTCCACCTTTGGGGCAGCAGTGTCAAGATCTGTCAGTGAGTCCAGTGCCCACTTATTTGGCAAGACTGGATGGCCAGTGAGCTGCAGGAACCCTATTCTCCCTGCCTTACCCACTCTAAGATTATAGGTGCCAGGCGCTGTGGTCAGCTTTTCATCAGCACCACTGGGGGCTGGGGATTGAACTTAGTTCCAACATTTGCATAGTAAACACTTGGTCAACAGAGACATCTTCCCAGGCCAATAATTACTAAAGATGCTAGACGGCCATGAAAGTGTAGGTGTATGTCGGGGTATGGAGAAGCACTGTTGAAATCATTACTTATTATAAAGAGAGAGGCTTTTCTTGTGTGGCTGAGCTTAGTTCCAGCTCTGTTCACTAAATTTTCATATCCCCCACAGCCCACCCCCCTGAGATTGTCACCTACCATGTTGCTCAGCTATCAAAGATAGTTATGCGGTCATATATACCTTTAAGCCTAGCACTCCAAGGCTGAGACAGGAGGATCATGTTTTTTGATCTAGCCTGGGCTACATAGTCGTTTCTGGGTCCCCTGAGCTGTATAGCAAGGCCCTGCCTCAGAACACCATGGATTGTCAGCCTATTTGTGTGGAGGATGTGTGACTGTCAGAGGCAGCTGTCCTGTTGTACTGGGTTCTGTGTTCTAACAGCAGTTGGGGTAGTGTAGGCCCCACGTGTTCCAATGTAGTGACCGAAACCAAGGTGGGAATGACACAGAGACTTACACTCTTCTCGCCTTCACTTCACCTCAGAAGCAGCCACTCAGGGACACTGCCTCAGGGATACTTCCTCAGGATGGGACCAGCAGAGAGGCTGGGCTAAGGACTACAGCAGATAACAAGGTCACTGAGACATGAATCAGGACAACCTCCAGTCTATCGGTGGTCTTCCCCGGGTGTGTTTTCCTTTTCTGTTGCTACTTTCAAAACAGGCCCTTAGCCCAGGCTGGCCTTGAAGTCTTTCCTCCACCTTCCAAGTGCCAGAGGTATTGTACAGTTTGACTGACAATTCGGACAGTCAGTTCTCCATCCTAGCTTCTGTGTTTTTCTTGTCTAAGTTTTTGTTTTGTTCTTATACACCAGTGGTTCTAAACCTTCCTAATGTTGAAACCCTTTAGTACAGCTCCATCACATGGCTTTCTTTAGTCAAGGAGAAATTGGCAACTACAGTGTATGAAAGGGTCTTGAAAAGCTAGTGTGCACCTGTGGCTGCCTTATGTAGGACCTGGTAGTTAACTTCCTTTCTGCTTGGACACACCTGGACTAAGCCAGTTGGAGTGACACAAGGGGCCCACGGAGCAGATGGTCCAGTTTGCTTTGTGTGCCTAGATGACCTAGCTAGACAGCTGCCTCCCAGAACCATGAGCCAAGAGAGTCTAGAACAGTCACCTACACTAAGCCATTGAGTCATAGCCCATGGGAGCTGTACAAATGGTGACTGTTTTAAAACTCTGAAATTTGGGGTGGTTTGTTATGAAGTATAAGCTATTGGATACACCACAAATATACCATCTAGTAGACAGTATGAATGGAATCACATCTCCCCACAATTACACTGCTAGCCCAAGAGGACAGTGCTGTCTGTTTTGTTAAAGACTACATCTGGTGTCTAGAACAGAACCCCATATACTTAGACTTCACAAACACATATTAAATGTCAAATAAAATAATACATAAAGTACCTTACAAGGTGGTGCTGGGTGGGGTGGCAGAGAGGCAGCCTAGAGGTTAAGAAGCATATTGCTTGTAGAGGACCACACTTTGTGTCTCAAACTGTATCAGGGGCTCACAACCATCTGCAATTCCAGTTCTAGGGCATCACGAGGTACTCTGGCCTCGGCAGGCACCTGCACACATGTGGTGCACATAAACTCATTCACGCACACGTTGACCCATACATTTTTAAAAAGTGGCATTGGGTTGACACTTAGCAAATGATAGCTGTTAGAACAATAAAGCAAATGTTTTTATGCCGCAGCCATTTTTTTCCCTGCTGACATTTTTCAAAAGAGAAAAAGCCAGATGTGCAGGTACACATACAATCCTATCACCTGGGAGGTAAAGGAGAAGGATCTTGAGTTTGAGGGCAGCCTGGGCTACACAGTCAGTTCTAGGCCAACCTGGGTTAAATAGGTGAGACGTCTCAAAGAAATGCAATGAACAGTGACAAATGACTCTCCCTTTGTTTGGTATCAGCGGGCGTTAACAGGTTAATTCTTTTCTTTCCATTGCTTAGGATTATGGGTCACATGAGACAATGCCTCTGCCCCTCCATGCTCTCTGTCACCCTATAACTGCTGCCATTTGTGTGTGTAAGTCTAGCTGCTAGCACTCCAGGGGCTAGCCTCCTCAAATAGACCATTGGCCTTCGAGATGATTTGCATTTGCTGGTTCCCAGGTTATCTGTGACTTTCTTCTCTGTCATACTGGAAGCTTCTGGAAGGGAGGGTCACTTCCGTGTCATTTGCCCCACACCTGTTCTGTAAAGCCAGGTGTTCAAATACACTCACTGAGGGAATAGATCTTAATTCCCTACTTTGTTTATTCTAAGAGTGCACCTTTCTCACATCCAAGGTCTATGCCTTGCCTCAAACATGGCGTGACTCTGGCATGATGTTAGCAGTTCATGGTGTGCAAATGCTCCCCATTCTGGAAAACAGTAAGTGAATTGTATTGAACTGTCATTATATACTAGGCTCCACAGCAAGAATACAATGCACTAACTCACGGTAGAGGCAGGAATTGCAATTGGTCCCATTTTACAGTCAGGAGTTGGAAGCATGGTGTCTGTGAAGCGTGGTGGAGAACTTCTGCATTGCTTGGCCATGTCCTCCTCCCTGTGGACCCCTGCTCTCACCTACAAAACAGGCACCCAGTGAGGAGCAGCCTCTTTACCACGTAGAGCTGTAAGCCCGAGTTAGTTTGTAGAGGGCCAACTGCTGTGGAGTCCACATCCCTAGACCTCATTTACATCAGCTCAGTTTCAAGGAAGGTCCAGGTGAGCTGCCAGAGTTCTGTATCACATGTTTCTCATGTCCCTTTCTCAGCTGCCCCAGACCTTGTCTTAAGCCATGGAGCATAGATCTGCACCCGAGGAGACACAGGATGAACAACCCCTAAGATCCAGCCAGTGACGAATGGGACCCCTGGTGGCTTCCCCTTTCAATGGGATGGCTTTAGATGGTCCCTCAGAGAGCCTTCCACAATACAGAGTCCATGTCCTCAGAATAAATTCCTCATTAATGGGCTAGTTTTATGCACTTCTTGGGTGTCTATGTACGTGTGTGTGTTTATGTGTGTGTTCGTGCTTACACGAAGCCAGATGATTGCCTCAAGTGTCACTCAACACCATCCACCTTGGTTTTGGGGGGCAGTGTCTCTTATTGGCTTAGAACATACCAAGTAGGCTGCCTGGCCAAAGATCCCCAAAGATCTACCTGTTTCTGCTTCCCCAGTCTGGGATTATGAGCAAGCACCACCACGCATGCTTTTCTTTTCTTTTCTTTTTTCTTTTCTCTTCTTTTCTTTTCTTTTTCTTTCTGGGTGTTAGGCACTGAACTTAGGTCCTTACTTATGCTAGCAAGACAAGTACTTCGTGGACCGAGCCACCTCCCCAGCCTACCATTAAGGCACCTTATTGCCTTTTGTTCTTCAGTAGTTTATTCTCTCCAGTCATTTTTATTCTCCATTAGCCATCACTGGAATCATCTTTACACAAACCGCACTCAGTGTCAAGCCTTCGTTTCTGCTTTTGGGAGACTCCACATGGAGACATGGGGTTGTAGTTCCAGGAGACACTGCATGTTTGTTCTTCTCTAAGACTTTCACCATGCCTGTCAATATATCCACGGCTCTGAGAAGTCCTGGTGCAAAGCCATTTACCACATTGTATGCTTATTCCTTAGATCTTTGAAAGCTCGGTGGAAGATAAAGATAGGTTTCGTGAATTACCCTCTGAGAAACGCTGGCCGGTGTAGTCTCAGTGGCCTCCCCTCATTTTTATTCTGAACATGGATGGGTGGGTCTGGCTGTGTCAGCTGCCATTATGTGGCTAGGAGCCAACAACCACACAGGTCTCCCAGGATGGAAGACTTCACTCAGTGCCAGGAATGCAGTCTCTGAAGCCCTTTCTCTCAGCAAGATCTCTTCTTCCCCTCTCCTTAAAATGGGGTTGGCAGCCTGCTGGTAGGCCAGGAATGTTTGGCTGGTCTGGCTGGGAACGCAGCTGTGGGCATCCTGAGAAAAAGCTCAACTTTCTGATGACGCGGGAGTCTGGATGAGCTAAACAGGAAGTATTTGCCAACTAGCTGGCCTCCCTACCCTCTTGTGGTAACCAACAACCATGGGAGAATTTAATTGGCATGGGTCCAGAGGGGCTAATTATTTCCTACAGTGGTACACAGAAGGCTCCCGAGAGACCAGGAATCACAGAGGGAGGAGCATGTGCATGGTACCCTGGGCCTTGGGGTGCAACGTCTCTCTGCAAGTGAGGGGATCAGTGGGAGTAAAAAGGGGGTGAACAGCTGCAAATCTTCCTTCAATTGCTCTTTCACTGAAGAGACAGCATTGGGGCTTTTGGAGTCTGAGGACCAGGTGACAATTACTTAAACATGTTCTATTCTCTAAAAATAAGACATTCAGTGACAATAGTAATAAGGATGAGGCCTTCAACCTCCGAATACTCTATACAGGGCTGCTCATGGCCTCTGCGCAAGTCCTTTATGTTTAATGTTAGACTCACCAGGGTTGCTGAACCTGTACTATTGACATATTAGCAAGACATATGTCCTGCTGTGGCTGTTTTTGCTGGATAGGGTGGTCAGCATTATCCCAAACCTCTTCTCATTAAATGCCAGACACACTCTTCTCCTATCAATTGTGTCAGACAAAAATGTCCCCAAATGTTCCCTGGGTCACAAGTGAGAACCAGAGTTTTCTGGGAAGGATAAAAGGCCATCACGGTAAAGAACCAGTTCCAGGACTCACAATATGGCTTAGTCAGTAGAATGTCCATTCAGCATGCACAAATCCTAGGTTCAATCTCCAGAACCACCTACACTGGGCTTGGTGGCACACATAGCTGTCATCCCAGCACACAGGAGGGGGAGGCAGGAGGGTTAAGAGGCTCAAGGTCATCCTTGGCTACCTGTAGTTTCAAGTTAGCCTGGGCTAATAACAAGCCATTTTTGTTTGTTTGTTTGTTTGGCTTTGGTTTTTTAAAACAAGCCTGTCTTTGTTCAGATTTTGACACCTATACTTTGGCTATGTGATCTCAGACACGTGACTTGTGCTTTCTAGGCCTGAGCTTCATCATCTGCACAGAGATAAGACCAGCACACACCCAATGGGTAGATTCAATAGTTCAGGTAGATGTGGATAACACATCTATAGTGTTTCGCAGGTGGGAACTTTCTGTGAGCTCACTCTTCTTGCCGATACCATCTCTGTCATCACTGTTGTTTGCCTTCTCTCTTAGATGGTAGGCACGAAGATCAAATATGTTGTTTATCTGTAAAGCTATGGGCGGAATACAGGTGCAGGATGGAGATGAATCAAGAAACAAGGGAAGGCCAGGAGAAAAGGGGTTGGGTAGGGAGTATGCGGGTTTAGTCGTGTATACCCTGGCTCCCGGCTTGAGGTCTGAGAGGAGAATGGAGAATCTGTTGACAGTGACCTGGCACCAGGCTGTCATTCTCTCTATGGCTCTCCAAGGGTTGGACCAGACTCTCAGCTAGAAGAGAGGTGAATGGTCCAGTCTAAAGGGACGTGAAGGGTTGAAAGGCTCCCCAGCGGGCACGGGAGCAGTTGCACAGGGATATGTCTGATGATTTCTGGAGCTAGAGATTGCAGTTTGAGGCTATCTGCCAGGTAGGAGCAATCACTACATCCTGAGGAAGTGTGATGCAGAGGAGGAAGACCTGGGATTTGTGCTTCAAGAAAAGAAGCATCTCTCATTTGTAACTTAGTTTAGAAGCCCCGTGAAGTCCATCTATGGATTTAGGGTAGAAGAGCTGAGACAGAGGACTGAGCAGCAGAGGAATATGGGACAAGGCTTCATAGACCCAGGATGGGCTCTGTCTTTAACTGTTAGCCTAGAGCTTTCTGCTCTAGGAGACTTCTTGAATCTCTATTGTACAGTACAATGGCCATGAATGTTTACATGTGCTCGCTAAACATATGAGTTGTGGGTAGTGTGACCCACACTTAAGATTTAGAAGAGTCTAAATCTTAAACTAAGCGAACTTAGAGGTGGGGAGATGGCTCAGTAGAGAAAGTGCTTGCTATGGAAGCCTGGGAACCTGAGGTTAGATTTCTCTGAGCCCATATAAAAGCTGGACACAGCAGCACCCGCATCTGTTTCTCTAGACACAGCAGTGAACAAGAGGCCTCACCTCAAACAAGGTAGGAGGCGAAGACCAACACTTGCAGATGTCCCCTGACCTCAGGTGTGTCCACCCCTCCCCAGGCGCACACAAACGAAGCTAATTTAGAATTCCAATAGCTATGGTGGATAGCGGTTACTGAGTGGGATAGCAGAGGTCTAGAGGAATGGCATGCTTCTAGATGGCAGGCTCTTTGAGGACATGCTGAGAGAGGATGGGCTCTGCTTTAACAGAGGAGAGTTAGACAGAAATCCTTAGTACTTTCTACCCATTTTCACTGGTCAGACAGGCTAAGAAGAATCCTCTTTCATACCACTCTATTTTTCTGGACCATGAAGCAACTTATATTGAAGTAAAAGTTGGAGAAGTAATAACACCAATGGTGTGTCCTTGTTGGAATAGGTGTGTCCCTGTTGGAGTAGGTGTGTCCCTGTTGGAGTAGGTATGTCCTTGGAGTAGGTGTGTTCTTATTGGAGTAGGTATGTCCTTATTGGAGTAAGTGTGTTCTTTTTGGAGTAGGTGTGGCCTTGTTGGAGGAAGTTGTATTATTGTGTGTGTAGGGGCATGGCTCTGAAGTCTGCTATGCTCAAGCTACAGCCCAATGTAATGCAGTGTCTTTCTGATGACTTTGGATTAAGATGTAGAACTCTTTGGCTCCTCCAGAACTATGTCTGCCTAGACACTGCCATGATTCCCACCATTATTATAACACATTAAACATCTGAAACTGTAAAGCAGTCCCAATGAAATGTTTTTCTTTTTCTTTTTTTTTTTTTTTATAAGAGTTGCCTTGGTCATAGTATCTCTTCACAGCAATAAAACCCTAAGCACATCACTTACAGGGTAGGTCTAGTCATTATCCAGGTCTAACATATGCAGAAACTGAGGCTGAGAAATAGCTCAAGGTCCCTGTGGGACTGGAACATGCAAATGGCTTGAACTGCAGATTCTGGAATTAGCACATACTGTCCACATAATTCACATTTCAGAATCCCTTTTGAGACGGTATTTTAGAATTTCTATTGTTGTGATAAAACACCCCTACTAAAAGCACCTTGGGAAGGAAAGCGTTTATTTTAGCTCACAACTCTCAGGTCACACTAGGTTGCTGAGGGAAGTCAGGCCAGGAACTCAAGGAAGGAACCTGGAGGCAGAGACTGATCAGAGACCATGGGGGAGAGTTGGTTGCTGGCTTTCATCTCATGATTTGCTCAGTCTGCTTTCCTAACCAACCCAGGACCACCCATAGAGAGCTGGGACCTTCCACATCAATCACTAATTAAAAAAATGCCCTACAGGATTGCTTACAGGTCAACCAACCCAATGGAGGCATTTTCCCAACTGAGAGTCCTCTCTAGCTAGTGTCAAACTGACAGTCTATAAAAGCACTATAGGGCATTGTTTTTTTGTTTTTGTTTTTTAATTTCAATTGTTATATTGAATACTCTCTCTATTTATATTTCAAATGTTATCTCCTTCCCCACCCTCTCCCTCTTCTTGTCTCCACAAAGGTGCACCCTCTCCCATTCACCCTCTCCACCTCAGTGCCTTGTCATTCCCCTACACTGGAAAACATGCTCTCACTGGACCAATGGTCTCTTCTCACATTGATGCCAGACATTGCTATCCTCTGCTACATATACAACTGGAGTCATGGGTCTCCCCATATGTGCTCAATGGTTGGTGTTTTAGTCTATGGGAGTTGTGGAGGGTTTGGTTGGTTGATAATATTGTTTTTGCCATGAGATTGCAAACCCTTTCTGCTCCTTCAGTCCTTTCTCTAGCACCTTCATTGGGTCCCCGTGTTTAGTCTGATGGTTAGCTGCAAGCATGCTCGGCTGTATCTGTATGACTCTGGCAGAGCCTCTGAGGAGGCTTCCATATCATGTTCCTGCCAGTAAGCACTACTTGGCATCAGCAATAGTGCTTGGGTTTATTGGGTGCATATGGTGTGTCCTCAGGTGAGGCAGTCTCTGGATGATCTGGATGATTTCTTCAATCCCTGCTCCTCTATTTGACCCTTTGTTTCCTCCTTTATTCTTTCTTCTAAGAAAGACTGAGGTATCCACTTTCTGGCCTTCCTTCTCTTTGAGCTAGGACATTGTTAACAGCAGCAACTTTAGACAAAATAAAGCCAGACCCAAACCCCTGATATGTGAGGACGATGTAAGGTTCTCTCTCTCTCTCTTTGTTTTTTAAGTCTTTCTGTGTCAGAGTGAGATTTTTTTCCAGTACAAATCAAGGAAAAATCAATAAGGTGTACCTTATCTGGCCTATATGGCTTTACTGTTTGTTTGTTTATTTATGGTGTATATGTATGTGTGGTGTATGTACTTGCTCATGAGCTCTGCATTGTATGCATGGAGTCTACCCTATTTTCTGAGGCAGGGTCTCTTACTGAACTTGGAGCTTAAGGCTTTGGTCAAGCTGACTCTCCAGTGACCTTTGAGATCCTCCTGCCTTCTTCCCCCTCAGTGCTGGGTTTGTAGATGTGCAACATATGCCCCAACTTTTACACGGTTGCTGGTGTTCCTCGTGCTTTTGTGGCAGGCTTTTGCCAAAGGAGTCATCTCCCCAGCTCTGATCCTAGGCCTTTTACTTTTTGCTATTTTCTCTATTAAAGGGCTTTTAATCCTTGAAGACTAAAAGGATTAATCTTCAAGGATTCACTGGGTGCCTTTACCCACCCCGGTCTTTTATGGGGTTGCAGCTTCCTCTCTCTAAAGATGGGGCTCAAGAGGAGCACAGTGAACAATCCATCCAGGCTACAGCTGTTTTCCAAGTTGACCTTGGATGGAAACAGACATTATCCTTATTGGCTAGGATTGATGAGTTTCCCAGGTCAAGGCCCCTCGATGCTAAAACTGGGTACATTCCAGGCAGACATGGCCATGTTGTTGAACTTAGCTAGGACAGAAAACCGTGAGCCTGCTTTGTAGACCTGCCCACAGGACTCCTCCTTGGAAAGAAAGGATATCTAGGCAGGATATTGTTTAGGTGCACAAGGGCATGGCCAATCGAGGGACAAGCCTTATCTCTCTGGCATTGCTTACTTACTGCCAGAGAGATAAGTTCAAATCAGGGCATCCCAAAGAAATACCACTGATTCCAGGCTGAGCAATTGCATAGCCAAATCGGGTTCCAGGTACTTGTGCCTTTTATAAAAATGAAACCAGAAACTAAACTATCACAAAACTGTCCCCTGCGATGATGCTGAAGACTGTATTTTGTAAAGATGAATATAATCTACACCTCATCCATTACTAAGATTGTATCAGTACCACAGCCCCTTAGTCTCTTCATTTTAAAATAAATTAAAACATTTTGATGAGCCCTTAAAGTTTTGAGGGTTTTAGGTACTGTATCTACTGGGAGGTGGGCGCTATTGTCAGCATTTGAGAGACTGGAAACAGAATACAGTGCAGTGTGGAAACACCAAGGTTGAGAGCTCCCAACCTCGATGAACTTGAGAAAAAATTATCTTACCTTTTAACAATGCCTGACTGAAGCTGAGTTTTTTTTTTTTCTGTCATTACTACCATAGCAACACACCATTCCTGCTCAACAGTGACTGTTACCTTGTCACCGGTAGACACGATGGGTGTTTTGGGGTCTCTTAATAGTTGAGGCAGTCATCTTGAAACTTGAAACAGTACCTTTCCCCATTGCTTCTTTAAAAATTAAGGTAGTTATTTAAACCAGTTGCTAGATCATTCTGTATGATGGGCGACTGAAGATATCGTATCTTATGTCATAATTGTAAGTTTAAGGGGCTGGGGATGTAGTTCAGTTGAGAGAGCATTTGTTAGCAGGCATGCAGCCCTAGGTTTGATCTCCAGCATCAGATAAACCTAGTATGGTGGTACGCGTCTGCAGTCCTAGCACTCAGGACGCAGAGGCAGGTGCATTAGAAGCTAAGGTTATCCTCACCTACATAGTTCATTCTTGGTCAGCCTGGGATACATGAGATCCTGTCTGAAAATGTTTGTTTTAGCTGTAAATATTGTGGTTTTATGTACTTCATAGTCTTGTAATCTGAGATTCATATAGAAACACATGCCTTTAACCTCAGTACTAGGGAGGCAGAGGCAGGCAGATCTCTGTGAGTTCAAGACCTACTTTGTACACATAGTGAATTCCGGGCCAGCTAGGGCTACATTCTAAGAATCTGTCTCCACAACAAACAACCCCCACCCCCAAGCCCAAAGAACTCCTCCAAATACAGTCTTCTGAGCAGGGTTGTTTGGATTCAGTACATGTCTAAAAGATCCACCTTCAGGCAAAGCTAAAGACCCCACACCAAGTGTCTGGAGTTCATGATGAGGGCCCTTTTCTTACTTAGTTCCATTCCTACAAACAAGAAGGCAACTCTTGCTCGGCTCTGCCTGCCAGAGAAGCCCAGGGCAGAGTTAAAGACCCACTGATAGAGGAGAGACTCATGCCCCAGCTGTGAAGGGTAATAATAAGGGGTTAATTGGCAACCTGGGGAGCTGGGAGTGAGTACCCAGAGTCTGTGCTGGGCGAGGCACTGTTTTTTAAAAATAGTTCTTGGGAGAACAGCATCAAGTCTCTTACCTAGGGAAACAGGCTAGGTGCCCCCCCCCCCCCCCCGCAATGTTTCTTTGAGAAGACTTCTGCTGTGGTGGTCCTAAGCAGACCCTGATGTTTAGTGTATTTCTCCTCACTTGTTTGTCCTTAACCTTCACCGAGAACTTCCTGTGTGCCCTGCAGATTGCTGAGTAATTTGCCTGCATTATGTCATTCCGATCTCACAACGCTCCTTGGGGAAGGTGCCCTGATTAGTGCTATTTTAAAAGATGAGGCAATGGAGGGAGGCTCAATAGAGCAAGTTGTCTTAGTTCACACCAGCATCAAGTGGCTGGGTTCTGAACATGGTCAGACTCTTCCAAGAGACATTTCCCCTGATCTCTGCTGTCTGTCTGTCTGCCTGTATGCCTGTCTGCCTGCCTGCCTGCCTGTCTGTCTGCCTGTATGCCTGTCTGCCTGCCTGCCTGCCTGTCTGTCTGCCTGTATGCCTGTCTGCCTGCCTGCCTGCCTGTCTGTCTGCCTGTATGCCTGTCTGCTCTCTTCATGTAGAGGTCAGAAGACAACTTTAGTTATTATTTCTTGTCATTTGAGACAGGCTCTCTCACTGCTCAGGAGCTTGTCAAGCAGACCACACTGGCCAGTGATTCTGCCTTTATCCCCCTGCCCCCCCACTACTGGGATCACGAGTTTGTGTCATTATTCCCAGATTTTCTTTTAAGAAATTTTTAAAAAATTGAATTTAGGTCTACATGGTTGCAAAGCAAACAATTTCCAACTAAGTTATCTCCCTAGTCCTCTAAAACAAACAAACAAACAAACAAACAAACAAACAAACAATTTAGCTTTATTGTTGCTCTTCAAGGACGGGATGTTCTTAATTTGAAGGCTGTAGCACATCTCAGACAGATGGAGGTAGGCAGTGAGCATAGAAGAAGTTTGTGAGTCCTGAGATCAGGCAGGTCATGACCTCACAAGTATGGTGGAATGTAAAATAACTTTTACTTACCAGGTGTATTTGTTGTCTTGGAGGCTAAATACGCTTACCCTTTCTAGCTCTTTCTCAACTCTGGTTGGCTGGTAAAACTCAGCTGTTTTGGCTCAAATTCCTCTCCATGGTGAGCGATTCAATCTGGTTTCTCTTGGATTCTCACTGAATTGCTCAGGTTGGCCTCAGAATAGCTTTGGAAAATTGTTTGAATCTTCTGGCTCCTTTTTCTCTGACATCCGATTGCCTCTGCATGAACTCATGAATGAACTGAACTCCACTGAACTGCACCAAACTCAACTACACTCAAATGAACCCTCTTTCTGCACTGAATTAAGTAATCTCTTTATTCTGTCTGTCCTATGTCTGACTCATTCTTTCAAATCTTTCTCTGATTCATCACTTTGTCTGCCCCTCCTGGCTGGTTCCTTCTACAAAATAACTTAACATTCATTGTTTGGGATTAAATGGGTGGACTAAGGGCATGTCTGCATTCCAGCAGGAGGGGTTAAAGGTGTGCGGACTGTCTGCATTCCAACAGGATCACCCAGACCAAGAAGGTCTTTCGAGTGATCTCTTGCCGAAGCAGCCTTGGTGCTGGATTTAAAGTCCTCTACAGTGGAATCTTTGTCAGAATCTAAGCTCCTGGAAGGAAAGACATCTTCCATCCTCAAAGCCTGCCAAGCCTTGTTGCTCTAAAGCAGTGGTTCTCAACCTACAGGTCATGACTCCTTTGGGGTCAAACAACCCTTTCACAGGTGTTGTATATCAGAGATGCTGCATATCAGATAATTATATTACTATTCATAACAGTAGCAAAATTACAATTATGAAGTAGCAACAAAAATAATTTTATGGTTGGGAATCACCACAACATGGGGAACTGTGTTAAAGGGTCACAGCATTAGGAAGGTTGAGAACCACTAATTTAAGAACCACTAATTGCAGAGGATAGTTGGTGCTAGAGAGCTCTAATATGGGGAGATTTTTGTGGGATTACCAACTCGTTTCACATCAAAGTCAGGTTCCTGTAACTTCTGCATACATGCCCTTGAATCTTGTTGTTGTGTTTAAGACAGGATTCTCTGTCTAGCCCTGGCTGTCCTAGAACTCACTCTGTTGACCAAGTCAGCCTTGAACTCAGATCTGCTTGCCTCTGTTTCCGAATTGCTGGAATTAAAGGTGTGACTCACCTGTGCCTAGCACAAGTACTTGTTTTTTTTTTTTTTTTTTTTTTTTTTTTTTTTTTTTTAACTAAAAATGTTAGGGAAAAAGTAAAAGTTTACCATGTGACCCAGATGTCCTACTTTTTATTCAAAACCCAAAACCATAGAGACTTTTAGACATCCCTGTTTACTGCAGCACTACTCATACTTGCTTAGCTGTGAAAAGCCTAGGTGTCCACTGATGGTGGAATGAGTTAAGAGAATGTTGTATATTTATGGAATGCAATGTAATGCAGCCATAAAAAAAAGTGAGATCATGATTCTTGCATAAAAACAGATGTAACTGAAGACAATCATATTAAGCGAATGAAATCAGTTTTAGTAAGACAAATGTTTAGTGTTTTCCATCATCCGTGGGTCCCATATTTTGTATAGATCCATAAAATTATATATATACATAAATAGAACGTTAACTGTCTGAAGAAAAGAGAGGAAACTAATTGGAGACCATATGGGTTACGGAGAGAAATATGTTCAGAGTGCATTATAAGAAAATATTCTTATGAAACAAAGTTTTATGTTCAATGAATACTTATATACTGAATTTTAAAAAGCCTTATTTCAGATGGGTGCATTTAGGACACGGCTTGTCCAGGAAAGTGTCTTCTACATAGGTATGAGAATCTAAATTTGCTCTTCCTAGAAACACATTAAAGAAAATAAAAGCTAGGCACTCTGGCATGTACTTCTGACCCCAGCAGTAGGAAGGTGGAATGGGAGGTTGTCTGGGACTTGGTGAGCCAGACAGCCTAATCAAATCAATGAGAGACCTTGCTTCAAAACATATGATGGAGAAGTTCTCAATGCAGACCTTAGGCCTCCACAGAAACACACAACTGTTCACATGTGTAAACACAGACATACACATGCATGCACACATACAATTTAGGTAATGAACAGGTAACTTTGTTATAACTTCCAGATGAAATTTAACATTAAATCTTCAATTGTAACTTTGAGAGATGAATCTGACTTTTTTTTTTTTTAAAGACACATATGTCTCATATAGCCCAGGTGTTCCCCAAACTTGCCATATAGCTGAGGGTAAATTTGAATTCCTGCTTCATCTGCCCGCCTACCCATGCTGAGTGCTAGGATTACAGAGCTGGGGCCAACTAAAAGCCTTTAATGTGGAACTTGGGCTGGGCTGCTTTGCCATTATAGTTGAGCTGAGTCTGGGGATAGCATCTCGCCATGTTCCCTTTTACCATCCACAACAACCAATGCTCAGATGCAAAGGCTCCACAAAGCACCCTCCCTTCGTCACCATGTGTTTATACCCAAAAGAAAGAGTTGACATTGTAAAGCACTGAACCTCAGACCTAGAGGAGAGAGGAACAATCCAGCCCTTGTTTTAAATCCAGTTGTCATAATCCAAAAGCAGGCTCCGACTTTAATAACAAACACCCAATGTTATGACATTTTTACCTTTTCCAACTATTTATGTAGGCACAAATATTTTGTTTAAATTTTAAACTATACAGTTAACATAAAACAGTGCACTTACTTAAATGTTGTAAAAATACAGCCATTATACTAGCTCTGTCTCCCCTCTAGGCTTCATTTTTTAAATATAGAAGATTCATTCAACAAACCTCTTTGAATGCTCAGTGTCAGACCCTGTGCTTGGCACAGCTTATTCCAGAACGAACCAGAATCAGTCTATTTGCTTTGAGCATTGCAAAGGAACAGGAGAGAAATGATGAGAGTCACCTTGAAAAACTCATAGTTTTCTGTCTCTAACACCAGAGATAGCACCCATGATCTACACTTCCGAGTCGCCATCATGCCCTGTGCCCCGACCTAAAGCAATCATGGCATCCATGAGCTGCTGGACCTGCCACACCACCATGGGGCAGGCAGTTCAAGTCTCATCTGTAACATGGCTTTAAGCAGCTTTATGGACTTAGGCTGCAAAACCCAGAAATGAAAGTGCTGGAGAAAATAGAATTTCATAGTTGTGCAAAGGAAGATAAAGGGTGTGATGCTCGAAGCCAGGTTTCCTGACTCTCCATCCCACACTCAGACGGCAATTGGATTTTAACAAGGAGTGGGGTTTGTGGTTTGGGAAATACGGCATTTTTACTGCCTTGGGTCATATTTGAAATAGTTGCAGCCGATTAAAATAGCGTAATGTTATTTTTTCCCTTGTCTTCAAAACAAACCCAGCAAGTTTTTATAAGTCCTAACAACAAGAAGAAAATTGGGACACTGGAAAACCCAGAGCCAGGGCTTTGGGAAACCCTTCCGTCTTCCAGAAAATAGTTTAGCTTTGGGTCCAGAGGGCCATGAGCTTCTTTGGGGACCCTTTGGCTTTGAGTGATACTGGGTCCCTGAAGTAGGTAGATCCCAGGGACAGCAGAATTTGGGCCTCCCACTCCATTGTTCTTCAGGGCAATGATAGAAGGATGCAAAGAGACTTGGAGGTTCTCCTTCACGACAAGAAGCCCTGTTTTTTTAATTCTGAAAATGACTTTGAAAGAAAAACATAACCCAGAGATATATTTATTTAAGCAACCAATTCCCGAAACCCATTGCCTTGGAATTCTGTCCTGTGAGCCACCCCATCTGGGACCAATCTTGGCCTTGGGACTGATCCCTGCCCAAGAGTCTCAGGTGGAGGGGGACACACACTGAGACCAAGGGAACAAGTACTAGATACAATGTGTACAGCATGTTAGAAAAATCATTAGAAAGAGGCAATCAGTCCTTGTCCAGAAGGAAATGTATATACTAATACAGAGTAAATACATAATTATCTAGTTAGCATATCAATTATTCGTATTTTTTTAAATGATGGTGCTGGGAGTCAACCCAGGGCTTTGTGCGTGCTAGGCAAGGCAAGTGCCCTACTACTGAGCTAATTGTGTGGCTCCTCTTTTCCTTTTTTTTTTTTTTTTTGTTTTTGTTTTTTGTTTTTTGTTTTTTGTTTTTAATCATGAGACAAGTCTTTGTAAGTTTCCTAGGCTGACCTTGAATTTGTAATTCTCCTGCCTCAGTTTCCTGAGTAGCTGGTATTAAGCTGTTTGTCAACATGCCTGGTTTATATTAATATTCTTTGAGCATTGCTACGGCACACACAGTTAATCCTCACAAAGGTCCCATGAAGCCTTGCTATTGTCATCATAGCTTGACTTCATGGGAAACTTGCTGCACAGGGAGGTAACATGGATGGACTGAGGTCACACTGAGTGGAGGTGTGTTATGGGGCTGGGAACAGGACTGAGCAGTCCTGACATTACCACTGTTTTTTGGGCTTGTTTACCAAGTTTAAATCTAAGTAAATCCACAACCCAGTTATCTAAACTTCTCAAAACTTGATGACAAAGAAAAGAAAGTCTTTAATGGTTTCCTTTTTGATTTTTAGAATCAAAAGAAAAGAAGAAAGAAGCTGAAGAGAAGGGGAAAGATGGGGAGGAGGAGGGGAAAATGGGGAGGGGGAGGAGGGGGAAGTAGGGAGAAGGAGGGGGAGGAGGGAATAGAGGAAGATTGAGATTATTTGGAAGGAGAAAATGAGTGCCCACCAAATGCAAAGCAAGTCTTTTCGGAATAAAAATGTGACAAAAGCATTTATTTCCTTTTACTTTTGGAGATGATCTTAGGCACGTAAGAAGGAAGGGAAAGAAATGATTATAAACTGCTCTCAGTGCTGTGTAGTCAGCCATGGACGCTGCCAGACCCAGGCTGCCAGGGGTCTCCAGGGGCCAGGCTAGAGTGTGGGAGACTTGTGCTGGAGAGGAGGACTCAGAAGGCCCTGCCTATCCTGGGATAAAAGGTCTGGAGAAGAAAGGCGCCTCTCAGTGAATGGCTCTCAACATGTGCTGGAAACAGGGGAAGCAGACCCTCCCAAGGAAAGCTGAAAAGGCGCCTTTTCTACGAGCCCCCCATCCTCCTTGACCCTGCCCCCACTCATCTCCCTGGGCTGGGAGAAAAGGCTCCTTGTTATACTCCATCTGCCTGCTGCGCATCCTCTCTCTTTTATCTCTGCCCAGGGCCTGGCAGTAGGGCTGGGGTTTGAGCTGCCAGAAAATTTGGGTCTCACATCAAATATTCCCAAGAAGGGCATCCGAGAAATGTCAGTTACATCAAAAGTGCCTTCTCTAGAAAAGGGGTCTCTAGCTAAGTGGTTTTCAAGAACATACCAGTTACTGACCCAGAGCCACACTCGTTCCAACTTAAAGGAACAGGAGACTGTTTAAAAGACAAAGATTTAAGTGGAAAATTAAAGATGGAAAGACAAACAAACAAACAAACAGAAACAAACAAACAATCAAAAAACCTGGGGGCCTGTGTCACAAATTCTCCAGAATGGAGTTTTGTAGGTTAGGTCAGACAGCAAAGTTATATTTGTTTTATAAAATGGGAGCTAGGAAGGTCTCCTATTGGTAAAATTCTTACCTCAAAAGCATTAGGATTCCATATTTCACCTCAAAATCCATGTTAAAAAAAAAGCTGGGCATAGTGGGGGTGACTTTGTAGTGCCATCATTGGGGAAAAAAGACAGGTGAATCCTAGGGGCTAGCAGGCCAGCCAGGCTAGCCTATTTGGTGAGTTCCAGGCCAGTGAGAGGGACTACTTCAAAACAAGGTAAACAGTAGTTCTTGACGTTGTCCTCTGGGCTCTGTGTGTACACATATGCACCTTTATATACATGTGTACACAGGAACATGAACACGCGCACACACACACACACACACACACACACACACACACACACACACACTGTCAGTGGGTTTGGGAGACAAAACTGAAAGAATAACAGGTTAGGTATGAGGGGAAGATGATACGGACAAAAAAGGAGTCCTTAGAGACACACAGTTCACAGTCTTCAGAAAGCTCTGGTACAAAGAAGACAGGCATCCTGAGGTGAAAAGTGGGAACTTGGGCTGCAAGGAGAGAGACTGGAAAAGTGTCTGGCTTGAAGGTAGATCTGTTTGTTCACTATCTGTATAAGTCTGAATACACAGAAAGTCAGAAGAAGCCAAGAGGGAGACTGGCCCTGCTTGGCTAAATGCTGTTTTCCCCCCAGACCTCTGATTTCATAGTGCTCCTTTGTTTGAGTGATGTTTACCTAGGGGTAAGGTAGGAGGGAGTTGTAGGGTGGGGTGGGGGCTGCTGAGGAAGTGGGAGTGTCAGAGGGATCAGGGAAGGGGTGAAGCTCTACAGGGTGGCCTCTGAGTGCAGCGCAGGGGCAGGCAGGGGCTGGAGCATCAAGGTTCTCCAAGGTTTGGAAGGCTTGGCAGTGTCTGTATCTCTTCCCTGGGTTTGTTTTTCTCTCTCCTCTCTCTAAACTGGAGGTCAGTGAGTCCTTCAGAAATGGAAATGAACCCACACTATCCAAGTCCTCCCATGCTGCATGGGCTGAAGGTCAAGGTGGTCCTCACCATGTAGGGTGACTGTGGTAGACGTCAGACAAAAGACTTTTTCATTGCCGAGGATGGGACACAGGGCTTTGTGCACACTAGGCATGTATGCTACCACTTAAGTATGCATCTAATTTGTCCTTCTTCCCTTCCTCCCCCTCCCTGTCTGTCCCTCTATCCCTTCCTCTCCCTCTCTCCCCTTCTCCCCCTCCATCCCTCCCTCCTTCCCTCTGTCCTTTTTTCCTTCCCTTCCTCCTTTCCTTCCTTCCTTTTTCCTTTTCTTTAAACCTTTTTGAAAGTGAAGATGGCTCTATTCAATGTTATTTCCTGGGTTGGAGAGATGGCTTAATGGGAAAGAACACTTACTCTGCAAACCTGAGTCCTCTAGCATGCATATAAAAATGCTAAGCTTATATGTGCAAGCCTGTAATTCCAGCATTGGTGAGCAGAGGCAGATGAAAGATAGATCCCAAGAGCTCACTAGCCAGAGTAGCTAAAATGGAAAGAAGCTTTGGGGTTGGTGAGAGACCCATTCCCAAGGTAGTAAGGTAGAGAATGGTAGAGGAAGACACTTGATATTCTGCTTTGGCTTACACACACACACAAACACAAACACACACACACACTTTTAAAAGAATCATGCTAGGACAACAAAGCATGCCTCAGGAAGCCCAAAGATGAGTAGCTTTGAACTTAGGAGGCTCCTTCGGACCCAACCTTGACTCCCTTACCTCCGTTCCTCTGACCCCCTGACCTACCTTCTCCATCTCTGCTCTTCCTTGGCTCACTCTAACCCATATGTTCTGGGTTCTTTTTGTCCCATGTGTTCCTCTCCGAAGGGCCTTTGCCTATCCTGAACGCTCTGCCTGGCTTGCTCTCATTCACTTCTCTTGTTGTGCATCTTCAGTCTTTCTCACGAATCCCATACAGCCCAGGGAAAGCCTCCCTGCTTCAGAGTCCCAGGGATGGGCAGGGACAATTAACATATAGAAAGCTCCCTTTATCTTGGTCAGCTACTACTACTGCAACAAATTGCCACAGACTCTTTTTACGCAAATCTTTACCCTTCCTCCTTTCCATCCCTTCCTAAGATCTTGCTGTATAGCCCAGGCTGACCTTGAACCTCACCTCTTGCCTCAGTGCTGGGACTGGAGGCATGTACTACCATATCCTGCCATCCATCCATCTGTCCATCCGTCTGTCTATCTATCTATCTATCTATCTATCTATCTATCTATCTATCTATCTATCCATCCATCCATCCATCCATCCATCCATCCATCCATCCATCCATCCATCTATCTATCTATCTATCTATCTATCTATCTATCTATTATCTTCCTGAGATAAGATCTCACACAGCTTAGATTGATCTCCATCTATTTGTGAGGATAGATGACCTTGAACTCCTGACCCCTGACTTCCATCTCCATTTACTGGGAGCTAGGATTATAGTTATGTGTTACCACACTCCGCTATTATTACATTTATTTGTTTACTATGTGTGTACATGCGGGTACAAGATCAGAGGTCAACTTGTGGACTCAGTTCTCCCCTTCCACCAGGTATATTTTAGGGACTGAACTCAGGTCTTCAGGCAGTAGGGGCCTTTACCAGTCGAGCCATCTCATCAGCTGAACCAGTTCCCCAGGCTCACTCTTTAAATTTCCATGAATATATATTGAGTAATCTGCTTACAGAATATGTTGCAGTGGAAACTATTAATCAAAACAGTCTCAAGGTTTCCAAATCACTTGTTTCTATTTGCTTTTAACTGATTATAGATTCTCGTGAAGATGTGCAGATAATTGTGATGGGCTCTGAGCAGCTTCCGCTGCTGTCTCCCATGGAAATGTCTTATGTAACCATGGAGCAGGATCAAAGCTGGGACATCAGGGCTGACTTCACCCACAGTCTCATGGCATGTCCTCCACACGTGCGTGCGTGCGTGCGTGCGTGTGTGTGTGTGTGTGTGTGTGTATGTGCG
The DNA here is from genome assembly GCF_963924665.1 of Micromys minutus. Lineage (NCBI taxonomy): Eukaryota > Metazoa > Chordata > Mammalia > Rodentia > Muridae > Micromys > Micromys minutus. The sequence continues at coordinate 50,717,724 of NC_137972.1, read as the reverse complement.
AGCTCCTGCTCCCATGGACATGTGTGTATAAGGCTATACCTCTAAATAGATTTGTGTGTCTACCACACAGTCAAGACAAAGGTCCTCCGAAGAACTCCTTCACAGGAAGTTTAACCCATCTCTCCCTTCCATCAGCTCCTAACTATTACAACTTCCCTTTTCATCCAGACAGATTTGGAGGGAACTTTAGTCCTCCCTTCTGTGGTGGGAGACGGTAGTAAAACAAAACAGAACAAAAATGCTTAAACAATTCATCAAGCTGTACTGAAATACTTCAACGTATTAATGATCTCTATCTGTGCTGCATGCACTTCCTAGGTGGTGGTCCTGCTTTGGGAATTTTCTTCTGAATAGGCATATGTGCCATTTTAAAAACATGTTCAGAATCTGCCCTGAAATCTCTTCCAAGCCACAGGTTTTCTCTCCATCATGGCTGTTTTTTAGACTTTTGTTTATGCTTTATCTTGTATGTATGATGGGGGTGTGGAGGTCAGAGGACACCTTTGTGGGGTTGGGTCTCTCTTTCCACTTTTATATGGGTTCCAGAGACTGAGCTTGGGCAGCCCGACTTAAGAGGTGTGTACTTTACCTACTGTGCGCAATCATGACACTCATCTGCCCATCATAGCACCTGCCTTGGTGACAGCACATAGTAGGTACTCACAGATCTTGTGCTGTGTGAAACAGGGGCCTTTTTGGTGGGTGGTTTGTTGGCTCTCAGCTGAATTTCCCTAAGAAGTAACTATCATTCCTTTCCCTAAAAAAATAATCCTACCCTCAAGTTCCACTAATTTTTTTTTTTTTTTTAAATCAAGGAAGAGGGCAATGTGCCGGCAGCTGCTAGCCTAACTGGCCTGGTTATGGTCTTCACAATGCTTCCTGCCCTCATGACTATTTTGGAATAAGCGCAGGAAATTACGTCATTTGGCAATAAGAGCCCAGCAGTTGGGATTGGGGAGGTATGCATATTTGCTTATCCAGTTCTCTGCTCCCCTGCCAGGCTAGCACACAGCGCTTTGACCTCCCATATGTTTTTAATGTGTGTGGAGATAAGCTGTCTAGTAAGTTGGAAGCAACAGGTTGTGCCTGCCCCACGCCCATTCCATCTGTAATTGTCCTGAGAGGTCGAACAACCTCCAATGGCTGCTTGTGATTTGAAATTAGCACTAACATGGAGTCTACAGAAAGCAGGAAGCAATGACTCTTACCTTCTCAGATGATATGCCTGGATTTTCCCCAATGGGAAAGACCCACAGGAGAAAGAGCTTGAGTTGTGGAGCTAGTGCAACCCGGCTTTGACTGAATTCACCAGGGCTCTGTCAGGAGGTCTTGTGCAAAGACTTGTTCTCTTGAGGGCCCAGAATCTTCATCTGTGTGATGCAGATGATAAGAGACTCTTTAGTGATGGAAAATTCTTGCCCCTGGCCCTTCCTTCAAGTCTCTGCTGAAGCCTTTGGTGTAGTTCATGACCATCGATGAAGCTAAATCCCTGCTGGTGTCCTGTTTCAGAATGGGGAGCCTTGGAGGCAGATGGCCTGTACCTGGAGCTGCTGACCAGTATCTGCTGACCAGTATCTGTGCAGGTCTACATGTACCCCTAATCCCTCTGTCAGCTTCTTCTCACCCAACTGGGGATGCCAGCATTAACTCTGTTCTACCAGGGAGCCAGAACTAGATCCCAGAGGTTACATGCTCAACCCCCTCCTGGACCATGGTCTGTGCACACAATGACAGCTGTTGTCATTTCTCTTTGCCTCGGGTGGTTTGGAATAGCAGTTGACCCAGCTGGGCTCTGAGCTCCCAGTTAGCTCTTCCAGCCTTCCTTGTCTTTGGGCTGCCTGCCTTTTCCACAAGGATGTTTGTGGAAACCCTGCTAACAGCAGAGTGAATTCTTCACCAAACCTACCAACCAACCCTGTCTATAAAAGTAAGGGTCCACTGAAGACTGCTAAGACTTAAACTGTGTGTTTAACAAGTCCTTCACTGCATAGCCACCATAGACCATAGGGGCTGAGAGCGCACTGTCCACAATCAGCCGACACTGGCAGGAAGACTCAGCCAGAACAGCTTGCCTCTAACTGTTCCCAGATGCTCTGACGTCAGAAGAGGCATCTGATTATCAGAAGTGGATGATGCTGTAGCAGGGATCACTAGCCCCAGATGTTGATCGGCCAGCCATGGGGGAGCAAAATGATTTCCTGGCTGGACTGGGGGTAAGGGACAAAGCACCCCAGTCCTTGCCTTTTTCAGTCAGGCAAGGAACACTCACAGGAGCAATCCTCACCTTCTAAGTAGACCCCAGTGACTACAGCTCCTGGTACCAGGCCTTTGCTCCTTCCTCTGCCCAGCCCTTAGTGTGGGCTGGACCACATGACTTGCTTCGAATCAGCAGATCTGGCCAAGTTGATGAGATGTCATTTTTTTAAAAATTAGGTTACAGAGGGCTGGTTACTTCTGTCTTGCTGACAAGCTCCTTCTGTTGCCTTCTCAGCTTGTTCTTATCATGAAGCAAACTCACCCGGGCAAGACCCCCAGGAACGTCAAGGAATTATAACTCAGGGAGGGATTCAAAGCAGGGAGCCTGAATCATCCCAGAAACTTTAAAATTGGAAGACTCTGAATGTGCTAGGATGTTAGAAAGCAACAACCTAGATGGCTGGTAGAGATTCCTTCATGCTTATCAAAGATAGGTAAAAGACTTGCATTTCTCTGGAGGGTTAGGGGCAGCTGGTGCCTCTGTCCCTTACCCAGCTTTCCCTCAGGCATTTGCTGGTAGATTAGTCCCCTTTTAACATCATTTCTTCCTCTATTCATTTGTTGTGGTTTTCTGAGATAGGGCCTCACGTAGCCGAGTCTGTCCTCCCTCAGCTCACTGTATAGCAGAGGCCGACCTCAAACTTCTGATCTTCTTGCCTTCACTTCCCAAATGCCAGGATTCAAAGACATGAACCACTACATCCAGTTTACATGATGCTAGGGATCAAACCCTGGGCTTTGTGCGTTCGAGACAAGCACTTTATCAACAGAGCCCTATCCCCTCTTTCTCTATTTAATAATCTCCCCGCAAGAGGGAGGGACTCACCTTTTCCATCTGGCATCCGAGGCTCACTTCCATATCCACTGCCCCCTACCCACTGCCAGAACACCAATTAGCACATATCACTCTTGTGTGCACAAAAAGCCTTTATTGAATCCCAGATGCCAACCAGATTGGGTCTGTGTTCTGTAACCTGACAGTGACGGCTTGCCTCAGTCCAGTCTCTTCTCCCTCCCTGCCTGACTATCAGTGTTTGTAGAGCTGTTGACTGTACCCAGCTTTTCTACTGTGCCGTCCCCTCTTCTCCCTACTCCACCACTTTAAGCTCTATGCTTTCTCTTGCTTCTAACATGTTTTTTTCCCTGTCATTCTCTGAGCTGATTTCTCTGTGAAACCTTACTCATGTCCACTCTGATCATCACATTAACACAGAGGGAATAAAGGAAAGTGCCTGAAACTCTCATTTGTTTAGATCTGACGCTCCCTGGAAATACTGAGAAGAAACCAGTGATGTGGTTTATCTCTGGGGAAGTGAGCAGTTGTGATGGACTGGGTCTAGGAGGAGGGATTTCAGTTCTAAACGCTTGTGCGTAAACATGAAACAAAATAGTCCTAGAAAAGTAAGAGGAAGGTAACTTGTCAACAGGTCTTTTCTGGGAAACCTCTGGCTTTTTTCTAGTGAAACATGTCTGTGTTGTCTCATTGTACATCTGGATAGTCCAGTAGGTACTGACCTGCAAATTTCCCACTACCGTCTACTGTCTTCCTGGGCACTGGCTTTACCTGATGGTACGCCCCGGGAGGGGGCCTGATTGTCTGACTCTCTCTTCTCTTTCCTCTATTGTAATTTTTGTTGTTGTTTAAGGAAGGATGTCATGTGGCCTAGGCTCACCGTCGTCGTTCAGGTTACTCTGATACTTTCTGAGTAGGCTGGGATGGCCTATGATTAGAGGCAAGCCTTCTGAGTAGCAAGCCTTCACAGTACAGGCACAAGGAAGCATCACTACCTGGACTGTATACCTATATCAGGGGTCAGCAATGACGGACTGCAGGTCATACCTGATCAGTTTCTGTAAACAGAGGTATCCACTCATGACAGGTGTCTGTGGCTGCTTTCCTCTTAAGAGTGGTGAAGAAATATCCAATAAAAATGATAAAAAGAAAAAAAGAAGAAAGAGAGTGGTGAAGAGTCCCAGCAAAGCCAAAGCATCATGGGTAAGGCTTCTTCATTTAGATTTATCATCATTATTCCTCCTGACTATCCTGATGGTTAAAATACAAACTTCTGGAAAAAAGACAGTATCTGTAACCGAACGGCTGCATGTAGAAGCATGTAAATAGATTCATACCTATCACTCTATGAAACTCGACTCCAAATGGTTCAAAAACTTCAACATAGAACTAGATATACTGAATCTGATACAAGAGAAAGTGGGAAATAGTCTTGAACTTATGGGCCTCGGAAACAACTTGCTGAACAGAACACAGTTAGAACATGCACTCTGGTCAACAATTAATTAGTTCATAAAACCAAAAAGTTTCTGTATAGCAAAAGACAACATCATCTGGGCAAAGCAGCAAACTACAGAATTACACATCCGATAGACAGTTGGTATCTAAAATATGTAAAAAGAATTCCTGACTATTAGGAAAAAATACATTTAGAAAATGTGCATGGCCAAGATCAATAAAACTAACAACAGCTCATACTGGTAAGGAAATGGAGATAGGGGAACACTCATCTATTGCTGGTGTGAGTGCAAACTTGTACAGCCTCTGTGGAAATCAGTGTGGTGTTTCCTCAGAAGACTGGGATTCTGGCTATGCCACTCTTTGGTATATACCCAAAGGATGCTGTATCCCACTAAGAGATTTTTGCTTACTCGTGTTCATTGCTGTCTATTCATAATAGTCAAAAATTGCAGTCTAGATGTTAATAAACTGATCAACAGAGAATGAATGTGTGCATATTTACACAAAGGAATATTATTCATTGGTTAAAAATGAGTTTGTGAAACTTGTGTGTAAATGGATGAAGTTAGAAAAAAATCATTCTGAGTGAGGCAACTGAGACCTAAAAGGATATATTTGCTCTTTCTTATAGGCAATGTTAGCATTTAAGCCTTTGATACGTACACACAATTTGAATTACCCCAGAGGTTAGGTATAGAATAAGGGGCTAGTCAAGAAGAAATGTGTGGATTATTGATGTTAAGGCGATACATGATTGGACAGTGGAGAGGTAGGCAAAGAAAAGGTAGGAGAATGGAAGAGGAACAGAGATTGGGGGAGAAATCAAGATGGAACTGGAGAAAGTGGACCTAGATCCTGGTGGCTGTAATTGGCGATAGGTAGATATGAATATTCTTAAGGGAGACTACAGGTCCTTTTATCTCTTATAGAAGGGCTGTTTGTATCTTTGTCCATTGGAGTTAACCTTACTGTTTGTGGATTGAGAATTTAATATATAAACCTATCATGAAAAACTACCTGGACTTGGAATCATGTTTATACCGGGCGGTGGAGGAAAGAAAATGCCAGGGCGGTCATATCTACCCAGGACAGAAGCAGCAGGACGGGTGGAATGAACCACCTGGGAAAGAAATCATGTGGATAGTGTGGCTTAAGGACTGAGTGACAGAGTCCGTGCGCTTGGCTCCATACGAGAGAGGTGTCCTCAGAGTAAGACCACGGGGGCTGATAAAAGGTTTCCATCCATTTTAATATTTACTGCAACAGGAACAATCTCCAAAGGAAGGGGAATAGAATATACAGTTGTGGAGACACAGTGGGGAGTCTAGGGTGGAAAGATTAAAGGGGAAGGAGATAGAAAAGAGGGTAATGCAGGGAGTTTGAGGAGGGATAGCTGGCACTAAGGGTCACGTGAGGGGCCCTACAGAGACCTACTGCTGGAGAAGCTTCCTAAAATATGTGCATATAGGAAGAAGATCTTAATGGGGTCACCAAATAATGGGGGAGATAATACCTCAACTAGACATCTCTTGCCACCAAGAAAAGCCTTCAGTGCCAGGAATAGGTTATATTTAGTTGAGTTAAACGGGCCCCATGTAAGCCCCCAAACCCCTCAGACTATTGCCAAGAAGATTGGTTGCTTTCTACAAACTGATAGTTAGACCTTATTGCAGAAGACAACACTTATATATCTCACTGAACATAGACAAGTAGCATGGAGAAGTTGAACTAGCCAGAAGCCCTCACACCTATTGACTAAAGTTCATGGCACTAGAAGGCACATTGCATGCTAACAGAGGAGAAAGGTAGCTATCAGCCCATCCACAAACCCTACAATCTATACAGTGACCTGCCTGCAAGATATGCTGGAACAATAGGAGTACAAACATTGTGGGAGTAACCAACCAGTCTCTGATTGGAAACCAATTCCTGACACTGCTCAGGTAGATAAAAACTGAAGAGTGAGTAGGCCACTGACCTAGAAGAAAACCAAACACTACTATTCTGTTGATGGAACATAGTAATAAAACGGCTTCTAATGACTTTCTGCTCTACCATAGACCAGTGCCTATGAGACTGCTCAGCCATCATTAAGAAGCTTCCTCCTGCAGTCGATAGAAGCTGACATTGAGACTCACACCTGGACAATGTCAGAGAGTGAGAAGCCTTGTCATACCGAGTCCTAAAAGGGATGTCTTCATCAAATTCTTTCCTCCAGGGCTCAGGGAACTACGCTGAAGAGGAAGTCAAAGGCCGTAAGAACCAAAGTGGGATGGACGGCACTGAGGCATCGCTGTGTCTTCCAGACAGAACAGGATTCATGCACATATGCACACATAGAGACTGTGGCAGCATGCATAGGGCCTGCTGAGGTTTCAAATCGGACACAGGCTCCCACCTCAAGCCGAGAAGCCGTTTATGATTGTAACAAAGGAAAAGCTTTTGTTCCCATTGGCATATCACTGGGTAGATGAACCACACTCCAGGTAGGTCCCTGCTAGCAGTACCTGGCCAACACAAAACGGCATTGTTGTGGACTTCTTGTCTCCTGTCATTTTGTTTGGGTGTTTTTCGTCTCACTTGTCTTTTGCATGTGTATCAAGGCTTCACATTTGTGGGGTTTGTTATATATATGTGTGTTTATCTCTTTGTTTTTGTTGTTGTTTACCTGTTTGTTTTCTAGAGAAGAGCGAGGCATCTGGGAGGTAGAGGAAGGAAAAGCATCATCAGAATATTTTTATGGAAACTTTATTACTGTTATTGTTTGTCACTGATACAAACTTAGACATAAGCTCTCTGGTGCAGCCAAACATGGCCCTGGCTGAAGAAGCTGCCTAGATCCTTAGTCCCCAGTGCTGCCCTACAGAACAGCATGTTCCAGAGCCCCTCGCACCTTTCCTGCCTCAGATTGAGCTTTCTGCCCTTCTCAGGCCTGGTGGACTCTTCTTATTCTCTTAGTCAGAACCTCTGAGGGACATCCTTGAGGGCAAAGTACACAGGGAGGGTTGCCACCAAGAGAAACTTTGTTTTTCCTGTTTTAATGCCTGTGTAGCTTCCATGGGACACATGCCACGTTGTAATCATCTGAGTTTTTTTGTGTGTGCTTCTTTCTCACTAAACCAGAAACTCTTGGAGGGCAAGGACTGTGGCCAGCTAGTTCCCTACCATGTCTACAGAACTTCAAATACCCTCTGCCACACAGCAGGCAAATCTTGCAGCAGCCACTAATTACTGAGTGGCTAAGCAGCTGCACAGAAGACTGAATTCCACCTCCACGAGAGTGAGTAGCAGAGTGTCTGACAGGCACTCAGCCCGAAGTGTTGGATGAATTAATAATGTAAGAGGGACACTTAATCATGATGACACTGATAAAAGAGTAACTCGCCTTTGATACCAAGCTTGTGGAAAAGAATAGCTTCCTTCAGCTCCACTTAAATTATTCAGGATAAAGGAAAGGAAGCAGGGCTCTCAGGGAGTGTGCTAGAATATCCTTGTGTGTGTGTGTGTGTGTGAGAGGAGAGGAAGGAGGGGTACACCTTTTAACCCAAAGGCCTACCTTTAGGTAGCTGCCATCTATAGACTATGGGAACCAGGAAAATACAAGTTTTGGGGCACTCCACAATGTTCTGCTGATTGCTACGAAATCTGCTTTTCTTAGGAACTAAAGCAACAAAGTTGGAATCAGTCCATCTTTCTTTCCTTCCTTCTTTTTTTTTTTTTCTCTTTAAGACAGGGTTCTTCTGTGTAGCCTTGGCTGTTCTGGAACTCACGCTGTAGACCAGGCTGGCCTTGAACTCCTGAGTGCTGGAATTAAAGACATGCGCCACCAATGGCCAGATTCTTTTTTTTTAAATGTAAATCTTGCTTGAGATGATAAAATTGATGCCCATTCTGCAAGCCCATCAAAAACTGAGGAAAGTGTAAATAACAGAAGGAGAGTTATTCTTGGTGGCAACCCGCCCTGTGTACTTCAGGTGTGTGCTCTTCAAGGCCTTCTTTCCCACCGCTGCCCTCCTCTCCCTAGCACGGTTAAGGCCCATTCGCCCCCATACATGGACAGTCTTCAGAACTTTGTCAGGAGCTGAAGCTCAACTGGGGCTTACCCACCCTCTCATGGTTACCTTCTATACCATGCTATTGGCACAGCCGACAGCCAGGACACAATTCCACAGTGGACTCATTGCTGCTTCTGCATTAAAAAAAGAAGCAAACCAATTAAGCAAAGAAAACCTCGATTTACAGAAGAAGAATGGCTTCCTAAAAGACATAGACTTCATAATACTGGGTAGTGGAGCAGACTAATTATATGGTATTGATACAGATGTAGAACCCCAACCTCATCCTGATTTTCCTATGAACTTTGACCAGTGTTATTACATCAGTATCGTGGATTTTATTACTTTAATTAGAAAGAATCAGTTAAATCATACCTCAGTCTCTATTAAGGTAACTAACTGGTATCCTTTATGTGGCTGATTATACTTCTAAGTAAAAGAAACATTATAAGTACAGCACAGTCATCTGAGACAAACAACTAAGCAGTAAGAAATTGAAAGAATAAAATATAGACTGCTAACAGTTCACTTACCCTGGGGGAGGGGGATATTGATTCACTTTAACTCTTTGGAATATTTATTTCATAGCTGACTGAAAACAAAAGAATGAACTTGAGAAGCCTAGGAAGGGGTTGGAGACCACCCTGAGGTATGGTTAAAGACAAGTTAAACACAGTCATCTGGTGCTACCTGTTCTTAGGCTGTTCGTGAAAACTCAACCTTGGGTCTTACCCTACATTTAACAAATAATGAGATTATTAATAAGTATATTCATGAGGCTTCCAGAGCGTAGAAATCGCCATCAGCCCCCCTCCCTTTACACCTGCACTGACCTTGGCATACATGGCTTCCACACAGCACAAGTGAACACATAGGGTGGCCCCTATTTAAGCAGCACGTGGGAAGGGGCTTACTACAGGGCAGTGAGATCTTCACTGTGATTTCAGAGGAGCCACATGTTCTGGGAATCTGAGCAGAATTTCTGACATGATCCCTGGCAACGGACACCTGTCTTAGTGTGCTTCCCACTGCTGTGATGAAAAGCACGACCAGAAGCAACTTGGGGTTATTCACTGAGAAGGTTACAGTTTTTTACTGAGGAAGTTTGGACAGGAACTTGACATGGGAACTGCAATAGAGGAACAGAGGAACATTGCTTACTGCCTTGCTCCTTGGGGCTTGCTCAGCATCTCTTCTTAGGTGCCCCAGGACCACCTCCCAGGGATGCACCACCCACAGTTGGGCTGGGCTCTCGGACATCAGTCATTAATCAAGAAAATGCCCCGTAGGCCAGTCTGATGGGAGCATGTTCTCAATTGGCTGCAGCTTGTTTCAAATTGACAAACAAAACAAAACTAGGCATCACAGAGAAGTGGCTTTCACTGGAGGGGTGCAGCAATGCTGGCGTAGGTAGGGGGAGTGTGGTGGGTGAGAGGAACTCACAAAGCAAGAAGGGAAAGACCTGGATGGGAGGTGAGATGTATGCTGAAGAAGACAGGTGCATGCAGTAGAGACATTCTGTGACGTATTCTTCCAGTGCATTTTGATGCTATAAATTAAAAGTGGTCTCGTAACTCTTTACTGAGAGGAAGCCATGTTACCACTGGGGTTTGACATCCCACCCCATGCCAGCATTTGTGCCAACAGACTGGAAACCGTCAAAAGCTTTCAGTTGAAAGGTATAACCTAAGTTCAAATTGAAATCTTGATTATATTCCATGACTTTGGTATTCTAGGTGATACAAACAGAATTTCCAGGTCATCATGGTTCTTACCGTTTTTCTGCCTAAATGGCTGGAACAGAAGGGTGTGTTCATTTTTGTTTTTCTTAGTTTTTTTGAGGCAGGGTTTTTCTGTTTAGCCCCAGCTATCCTGGAAGCAGCTCTGAAGACCGTGCTTGTCTGAACCCTGAGATTCGACACCTCTGCTTCTGGAATTAAAGGCATGTGCCACCACCGCCTGGCTTATTTTCACTTTTGATCAATGCTTAGGGAACACGGAAGGTAAAAGTTACTGAAAGCACACACTGATGAGATGCAGGTGTGGGCCTGACTCTGCCCCACCTCCCCTTTCTCTGGTTTGGTTTTCTGAGACAGGGCCTGGGCCTGTGCCTCAGGTGAGCTAAATCTGGGGTTCCCACACAACTGTTAATTATTCAGGGGTGCTTCTAGTTTTGTTGTTTAAATGAGGTAAGGTTCAGTATTGATCAGGTTCCTCCTCCCTCTTTCCCTGTTATCTTCGTCTTTTTCTACCCCCACCCTCATCTTGCTTACCACTTTTAATTGCAGCCCAAAGGACTGAAGACCCTCGCGCATGCGAGCAGGGAGATGGACAGTTTTGTCATGGCAACACCGTGAGTTTAAACAGCTCTGAGTTGCCTGCCAGAAATCACATGCTCATCTATCATCAAAAATTATTTCTAATGCTCGAGCAGCTGACAGCTCCATCGGCTCTGCCTTCGGTTTCGTTGACAGCTAAGAATTGAAAAACCGAAATCGCCTTACAGAGGGATTTGTAACTCCGTCATTGGAGCCATTCACCTTCTCAACAGTGGACAGGTGGACTTTGAATCATTCCTTTGTTTGGTGATAAGGATTTTTCCCCTCTAGGGCAATGTACCACAGTCAGATTCAGGAGTAAGAGGTTTTCTTTAGTACAAGAGGAGAAAGGGCATTTGTGAAGGGGGTGGGCAGCTGGGATGGGCAAGTGTGGCCAAACCTATAGTGCAACCCAAAAACGTTTTTGTAAGGGAGACCACCAGCACCTAACAGGCTCTGCTAGGGGCTGATTCGCTGTAGGCTGCAGCTGGTTCCCCCTTGGGGCAGTTTCAGGAGTATGTTGGCAGAGGGTGACAAACTAAAAACCTTTCATAAAAACTTTTAACAGCATGGCAACCCACACCGTAACCTCAGCATTCGGGAGGCAGAGGCTGGAGGATGTGGTCATTCTTGATTATGTAGTAAGTTTAGGCCAGCCTGGAGTACACACCCCATCTCAGAAAACATATACTTAAAGGACATTATAGAACAGATTTGGGCAAGGATCGTCTGTGGAAGCTCGAACAGGTAGATAAACATCGATGAGGATCAGGACACCCCAAAGCCTGAGTCTGTCTCCACAGGCCTTTCAGTAAACATTTAATTACCGAGTACAGACAGAATCATTACAGATCAAGTGGAGAAACGTGGCAGCCACCAGCCCCAGACCCTCTGCTGGGTTCCTGCTGTCAGGACACCCAAGAAAAACACATCTATTCTGTGAGTTTTTTGCCCAAGACAGAGTGGGACTCCAACCCCCGAGGGACTATTAAATAAATGGAGGGCTATGCAGAAGAGGATTGATCCGAATTCTTTATAAGCAAACAGTCCAGGTCGCAGAGGCAAGTGGGAGGTGAAGGAAGCTAAACAGACAAGGGCTCAGTCCAGGGTGTGGCAGGGACTTGACCTGAGGCATACAGGGTTATCTCGGGGATAAACTGGAAACGCAAAAGAGACCTCTGGATTCTGGCCTGACTTCCACACTGTTTTAGGAGAGTTCCAGAGGACACGCAGTGGAATGGAAGAGGGAAATTAGTTGATTTTATGCTTGCCAGCTATGTTTCCATGGTTCAGGGGAAAATATGGCTGTGTATTTGAGAGAACCCTAAGGCAAACATGAAGGAGCTGGGTGAAGGGAATCCGATGGCCACTGTGTATGAAAACTTTTTTTTTTTTTTAAGGCTTGAAATTATCTCAACATAACACATTAAAATCTTAATTCAATTAAAATAGTTTATTGTGTGTGCATGTGCAAGGATCTTTTCTTCTGTCACATGGATTCACTCTCAGGTCATTAGGCTTTGTCCTTGTTGGGTCATCCCCCAATCCCTAAAATCTTAGTCTTGCTTAGGTTGGTGATGGATAGCTATTATCCCAGACCTCAGAAGAATGGAAGGAGGATAAGTAGCTTGTGGCCAGCCCAGGGTTTTATAGTGTGAGCCTCTCTCCAGATGAACAAACAAACCAACAAACCCACCAAAGCCCCCAAGCAATAATGACAAAACCCTCCTCTCAAAATTAATGCTAGAACATTGTCATTCCCCACTTTTGAGAACAAAGAACAAGATGTGCCTTAGTGCGTAACAGGCATAAGCACCCACACAGAGGACGTGGGTTATTTGGGAGGAAGCAGTGAAGAGATTTTCATGTGTGTGAAAAGGGAAGGTGAGCACAGAAAGTTGGAGAAGCACTGTCAGGAACAAGCTTCGCCCTGCCTGTCTCATCCCAGAGAAGAACCAGCTCTCCCCATCCCCCCTCACCCTGCCCCAGAGATGTGAGTGGGCACCACAATGACACTTGTTGCCCCTGCCCAGTAATGATGCCCCTGCCTCATTGAGTAAAATGATGATGTGTAATCATGGGGTATTCTGTGTCCTGGTCGGAGCTTTCAGTCATTCGGTCCTAGTGTTATCCTCCTGAGCACACTGGGTGACTTGCCTGGAACCAGCAGAACACACAGCAAAGGCGACAGAATGTCATGGGTGGCGAAGCTGCAGCCACAATATAATCCAGTTCCCTGGGACCCCTGCACACTGTGAGGTGCATCGGAACGCAGCCTGTTATATACAACGCTTTATCAGCTAATCTCTGCTTCAGGTTTTACTTCCCTCCCACTGACTGGCTAAAGGACCGCTGTGGTCCAGCAGGCTGCTGTTTCTAAAGAGAGGTCCCATTTCTCTCCGTGTTCCTTACTTAACCAGTTTTCCCCATTGCACCAATCACAGTGCTTCCTATTCAAATCCGGGTAGGCAACTGATCTTATCTCACAGATTGATCGGTAATAAGCCTCTTGGGGTTCTCTATTAGGTCAGCTCTTGTGCTCTTTCTGGGCTCACTGGGAAGGACTGACATTTACTTCAGCCTCTGGAAGGGGGCCCATGATGTGACTGGCATGTGGAACGAGTGTCCCGTGGTGCCCCTCCTGGTATTTATCTCCTCGAGCACAGAAAACCCTATAACTGGGAATAATGTGATAGACTGTCATTTGGATGGCTAGGTTACAAAAGGCTGCGATTTCCATTTGTAGATGATGCTCTTTCGCTGTGCTGAGGCAGCAAGCTGCATGTTGGAGAGGGTCCTAGAGCAGCCCCTGGACCGAAGCCAGCAAAGAACTGAAGCTCTCAATCACGCTTGGCACTTGAAGAATGGGATCCTGCCTTCATATCCGCACAAGCCAACACACATGCGTATGTGTGCATGTAAATATGCTTATACATGAACACACATACACATGCTATGTGCACACATATACATGCACACCCAGTTTATGGTCATAAACATTCGAACATACATGCATGCACACATACAAGCACTATGTATACACATTCACACAGACAATTTGATTTTTTGAAGCAGGGTCTCAGGCAGTTCAAGCTCCAGTCTGGCTTCAAACTTGCTATGTGACCCTGAAATCCAGGTTCTCTTGCTTCTACTCCTCACCCTTTGAGCACTGGGACTATAGGCAGGCATCCTTCACAAATGCATGTTTAAACAGCTCTGAGAATCTTACCTCAGGTTCATGCATGTTAGGTAAGGTCTCTACCAAATAGCCTGCATCTCAAGTTCCCGAAGCTGATATGTTTTGAGTTAACTGGTTATGTGGCAGTGACCATCACACTGTGTATTTAACACCTTTAATCGCTTTACAGAAACTATCAGGTAGCAATGCTATCAGCAACACCCCACACCAAGAAGAAACTGTATCTGAATTCCAGATACACATCAATTACTAGGACCAATTGTGAGAATCAAGTCACAGTAATCAGAGGGGCTCAGTGGGAGGACTCACCAACTTACATGTTACTGTTTTGGTATTCCAGTCACTATAGCCACAGAAGTCTACATTTCTCAGGCCCTGGCCCTTACGTTTGTACAGTGTCTTCGTAATTAGCCTCTCTTCACCAGCACACAGGTTAGGTGAGGGCAGGTCTCTGTCTCTTTGTCTTTGTAAGCACCCAGATCAGGCTGAGTGCCTGCATGGTAGATTTCTGATAGGTATTTGTTGAATGAACAAGTGGCTATGTGTCAGTGAATGTCAGCAAGTCACAAAATGTTGTTGTGCATTTTAGAAAATGAATACAAGAGATGTTCTGGTAAAGTGGTGTGTGTGTGTGTGTGTGTGTGTGTGTGTGTGTGTATGAGAGAGGGAGAGAGAGGAGAGAGAATGCGTGTGGGGGGCTTAAAGGGAACGAATCTTAGTGTCTAGCCAATTCATTCATTTAAAGCATCTAATTCCCTGGTAATGCTGCTTAACTGGAGCATTACTGTAATAAACAGCATTAATTATTTATTGCTGACACAGTGCTCAAGGTCAGGTGAAATCTGTTGGAAAATCTTTCCATTGTGGAAAAATCATTTGCCGATTTTTATCTCAGCTTTCACCTCAGCTATCTGGACCTCATCTCCTTCCAGTATATTCTTTAGGGACTTGAGTCATTAAGTTCAGATTGGAGAAAATTGGGCAATTTCATTTTATCTGATTGTATGTTTCTTGCTGTAAGGAATTCATCATGTAAATTACCTTAATTTTGTTTTGAAATATTACCGAGAGAAAGTAAATTTTGGTAGAAGAGATTATACAAAAAAAAAAAAAAAAAAAAAAAAAAGTCGCCTTTGAGGAATAAGTAGTTAGGTTAACCCCCCCCCCCCCCATCGCGGTGACAATTTGATTGGCTGGAAGGTTAGGGAACAGAAATAGAAATGAAAGCTTTATGCTCATGGAGAATCATAGCATCATTCAGACATCTCTGTTCTGTGTTAAGAAGGATTCTGAGGTCCAGTGGAGGACCATGAATTGGTTAATGATAACACACAGTCTAAAGCAGATGATTGGTCAGTACATTTGTGACTGTTAGGGTTTTCTAATGACTTGGTCAGTATCAGGTAGATTGTCTTTAAACCCTGCTGTGGTTTACTGCCCTTACTATAATAATTCAAGTCCACCGTTTCTAGATTCATGAGGTCAGAGAACCCTTCTCCCTTCTTTGTTTTAATTTCTTCTCCTCCTCTTCCTTTCCCCCCTCCTCCTATTTCTCCTTCTGTTCCTCCCTCTCTTCCTCCTCCTCCACCCCTCCCCCCATGCTTCACAAGTCTAAGGATGTGTGTACAGAGGCCAGAGGTCTGTCAGGTCCTTCCTCTGTCAGTCTCCACCTTGGTTTTCGAGAAAGCAAAAACAGAGTTCTTCTCTTTGGCTGGACTGGCTCTCTGCAGCCCCTCCTCCTCCTCATCCTGTGTCTGCGTCCTCAGCTCTGGGAGGAGATGCCTTCACAGGGGTGTTGAGAACCAAATGCAGGTCCTCAAGCTTATGTGGGAAGCATGAAGCTGGTGTTACCCATGAAGTCAGCTTCCCAGTCTCTTGGTTCTTCTTTGTCTTTAGGACCCCTAAGCTTCTGACCTGGATGTTTTACTCCACTGCCAACAGGTTATTTCAGTTCGAGGGTGGGAAGGGGTATTTCAGGCTCTTCAATGTCATCAGGTTTCCTACCAATTTAAAAAAAATAAAAAAGCCCATTAAAAAAAAAAAAAACATTTTCAAAGGTGACAGAGTCCACTGATGTCTTGGCTCTGGTGTTGCTGCCACCATAAAGCAGTGACAACATGTCGGACAGAGACCGACTTTAATCTTAAGGTAAACAAAACCTGTTGGGACAGAAAGAGCCAGTAGAATGCTCAACAGGTGTGTGGGAGCCCCGCCCTCCCATGAGTGCTTTGTTCCCACATTCCAGGAGCCCCTCAAGCACCTGGTACCTCAAATATAGAGAGGAAAAACATGGAGTTTGAGAAACAGTGGTCTGGGGACACTTCAGTCATAGTCATATCAAACCTGTAATGTGAGACAGTGACTGCTTTAGACAATCTTAGCATGAAAAAAATTCCCTCCTCACTCCTTGTGACTTGAGGTGGCCTGACCATCGAGAGTGAGGGCAGGACAGAGGACACAGAGATTTCTGTTTCCCACTAACCCTTAGCTGCTCAGTGACTTCTTGCAGGACCTACTTGGTCATTATAACCACATCCCTTTTGAAGGACCTACATGGTCACCATAACTGCCTCCCTTTTGAAGGACCTATGTTGTTTCTTTAACTGGGTCCCTTTTGCTTTTGGACCATTTTGTTCCTTTGTGTGTTGATTTAAAGAAATTTATGAAGCTTCAAGAAGCTGCTGACAGACAAGCTTGGGCTCCCAGCCTGAGGGTAAAGTCCTGTAGGGAGGAAGACAAGAAACAAACAAGTAGCAGTAAATTGTGTTTACAAAAGAGATAATAGAGCGAGGAAGGAGAGCAGGGCAAACTTCTGCTTCTGGCCACGTGGTGGACAAGCTACTTACAGAAAACTCATCTAGAATGCAAAAATGACAAGAAAAACAATCACTAGATAAGACTGTGAAGGCTGAGCCAGGGAGGTGCTCCTCTGGGAGAGCTGGAGAGGTGCTCCCCAGGGAGACTGCACAAACCCTGGCTTTGATCCTCAGCCCTGGGCATGTGTGAATATTGCTATAGCCTCATGAGGTAGGTGAAAGCAAAAGGAGCAGGAGTTCAAGGTCATCCTCAACTGGACAGTGAGTTTGAGATCATTCTGCACCACACACACACACACACACACACACACACACACACAGGAAACGAATAAAAGGGAATCAGAAAAAGAATGGTTCAGAGCAGACGAGTAAAGCATCTGTGGTGGCCAGAAACTGGGGAGACCTAGTCTTGCATTTGCCATTGACTCAGTGGTGACCCAAATGCCTTCTGGTGATCTAAATCCTGGCCTTTATGTATTAACTTTTGCAGTTCTGGGGACCACACTTGAGTAAGAGAGGCAAGTGCCCTGCCTCCAGCAACACCCACAGCCCTTATACCCTGGGTGGTACTAGATTCTCTGAAAGAGATGAGGTGTGGAGAAAGAGCTAGCTTCCCAAGAGGAAGAGGCTAGACCAAAGCAGAAAGCAGAGAGGGGGAAGGGCAGCAGTCTCAGTGCTAGTGTCCATCTCCATCGTCCCTTAGAGGTTTGGTCGTCAGCCTGGTGATATTGGACACCCTTTGAAGGAAGGCTTAGTAACTGGAAAATATGACCTAGAAGGAAACAACAGGACATGGATCCCTTCATCTCTTTTTCTTCCCCTTTCCCATGAACTTCCTGCTCCCTACATGTTCTTGTGTGGCCATTCTATCTTGTTACAGGCTCCAAAGTGACCAAGCCAGTTGGTGGTCATGGCTGAAATCTCTAAACCATGATCCAGGTAAGCTTTCCCCTATGAGCTAAGTGCTGCAGGTGTTTTGTTAGAGAAACAGAAAGCTGATGAACACACTTACTACTGAACTAAGAATGAACCCCAGCCAGGAGGGAGCTATGGGGGTGGCTCACAGTGTCTGCTTGAGAGTCTGCTCTGGATGAGAATTTTTACCATGAGCCATGGTGAGGGCGTTTGAAGCCACGAGGCTGAACTCATGCTCTTATCCCTGCTCTCGATAAAGAAAAGCCTCAATGCAACGGTGTGGTTACAGGAGATTCTCAGATGGCTGGCAGAGGGGGAATCTCTCCTCATCTGTGGAGAAGCACTTTCAACCTGGACTTTACGACAGTGTCTGAAAGGCATCCACAACCAACACCACAGCAAACTCGAAGTGAAGTCTGTGTTATGTGAGAAGAAAAAAAAAAAGTATATCATGCTTCAAAAGCAGTATGTGTGTGCGTGTGTGTGTGTGTGTCCTCATCTTTCTGAAATGGAATGTAATTGATAGAAAACTTAAAAATGAGAGTACAATACATCCAAACGTAAATAACAAAGCTAAACATTTAAACAAGAAATTACAGGTTATAAATTAAAACAGAAACATCCATGTCTATGTGGTTTATCTGAATACATAAAAATATAAAAAGACTGGCATGAAGAACAGAGAGAATCTGCTATCTATCCTCAAATAAGAAGACACAAGAAATGGGCTGGGGTCCCAGTTCAGGGATGGAGTGTGAGGCTCTGGGTTCCATATCTAGAACTTAAAAAATGTGGGTACACACATTTCCACAAATGATATGGTGGTAAAACGGCACGGCACAGGGATCTCTTGAACTTTGGAAACTAAGGCAGAGGCAGAGGACCACAAGTTCAAAGCTAGCCTGGCCCACACTGTAAGATCCTGTCTTAAAAACTAAAGCTTCATACGAATTTCTCTTATTAACATCGATGCAAAAATACTCAATAAAAATTTCACAAACCGAATCCAAGAACACATCAAAATGATCATTCACCATGACCAAGTAGGCTTCATTCCAGAGATGCAGTGATGGTTCAAAATAAGAAAAACTATCAATGTAATCCACCACGTAAACAAACTCAAAGGGAAAAAAAAAACATGCTCATCCATTAGATGCTGAGAAAGCATTTGACAAAATTCAACACCCCTTCATTTTAAAAGTCATGGAAAGAACAAGGATCCAAGGCCCATTTTTAGACATAGTAAAAGCAAAATACAGCAAACCAGAAACCAACATCAGACTAAATGGTGAGAAACTTGAAGGAATCTCAGTAAATTCAGGAACTAGACAAGGAGCCCACTCTCGCCCTACCTATTCAATATAGTACTTGAAATCCTAGCCAGAGCAATTAGACGATAAAAGGAAGTCAAACGGATACAAAATGGAAAGGAAGAAGTCAAAATATCATCACTGTTTACAGATGATATGATAGGATATTTAAGTGACCCCAAAAATTCCACCAGCGAACTCCTACAGCTGATAAGCAACTTTAGCAAAGTATCTGGATATAAAATTAACTCAAATGAATCAGTAGCCATTCTACTCAAAGGATAAACAGGCTGAGAAAGAAATTAGGGAAACAACACCCTTTACAATAGTCCCCAATAATATAAAATACCTTGGTATGACTCTAACCAAGCAAGTGAAAGATCTGTATGACAAGAACTTCAAGTCCCTGAAGAAAGAAATTGAACATCTCAGAAGATGCAAATATGTCCCATGCTCATGGATTAGTAAGATTAATATTGTAAAAATGGCCATCTAGCCAAAATCAATATACAGATTCAATGCAATCCCCATAAAATTCCAACTCAATTCTTCATAGAGTTAGAAAGAGAAATTTGCAAATTTATTTGGAATAACAAAAAACTCAAGCTAATATAAAATACTATTCTCAAATGTAAAAGAACTTCTGGGGGAATCACCATCCGTGATCTCAAGCTGTATTACAGAGCAATAGTGATAAAAACTGTATAGTATTGACATAGAGCCAGGAGGGTAGATCATTGGACTATAATTGAAGACCTAGGAATGAACCCACATGCCTAAGGTCACTTGATCTTTGACAAAGAAGCTAAAACCATCCAGTGGAAAAAAGACAGCATTTTCAACAAATGGTGCTGGTTCAACTGGTGAACAGGATGTAGAAGAATACAAATCAAACCATTCTTATCTTCTTGTCCAAAGCTCAAGTCCAAGTGAATAAGGGACCTCCACTTAAAACAAGATACACTGAAACTAGCAGAAGAGAAATTGGGGGAAGAGCCTTGAACACATGGACTCAGGGGAAAATTTCCTGAACAGAATACCAATGGCTTATGCTCTAAGATCAAGAATTGACAAATTGGACCTCATGAAACTGCAAAGCTTCTGTAAAGTTAAGGACACTGTATGTAAAATGTGGACATGTACTGGTGATAAAGCCAGTGTGAATACATTTTAAGCTGTTGCTGTAACACAGGCAAAAGCTATGCTGGAAAACTCCCTCTGCAGGAAGAGAACAAAGCCGTGGTTAACAGTGCCCTTATTTGTGTGGCATAAATACATCTACCACCATGGATTTCAAGCTACTTATGATTTGATAACCAGGTTTCAAATGACTCAAGTCCAATGATTGCATTTTGTGAATCAATGTGTGTTGTTTGCTGTAGCACTCTGTGATTATATTAAAAAAAAAAAAACCCAAAAAACCCAACTCAACTCTTAGTAAAAAGTATAACTAACTCTGTCTCCTGCCATTGGATATTAAAAACATACTTCTCAGGCCATATGTTTAAGAAAAAATTATAATAGGCATTCAAACTGAGCAATAATAAAATACTGCCTAATAAAACTGGGGAAGGCAATGAAAATGTTTTTCAAGGGGAGTTTGTATTTATAAAAAATTAAACTTAAACACAGGGAAGGCTGAAAACACTTTAAAGAAGATTCAGCTTGAACAAAGCAATAGAGAAGATTAGCGAAGCCAGAAGAAAGCCAAGGGAAACAGTATGGGAGACATCATAGGGATGAGTGTAGATGTGGATGATGGGGCCAAACACTGCCGGAGAGAGGCTGTTGGATTGAAACAGTGTAACTGGTGAACCTTCTGCAAGATACCTACTAACCAAAGCAGAATAATTACCAGGGACAACACTATAAATGCATCAGAAATAAAAAAATATAGTAAACTGGTTGGAATAAAATTTGATGCACATATATACACATAGAGGTTGCTACAACCCCTGTCATACCAATGAATAAAAAAAACCAACAACAAATGAAATTGCTTAATATTTTTTGTGGAAGAAACAGAAAATAGAAATAGTCCAGTGCATTAATTTTCTGTTGCTGTATCACTGCCCTGCCACTTGATGGCTAAATGACTGATATTTATTATTGCTCAAAAGCCAGTGATAAACCGAAGAGCTTCTGTGGTGAGGCTGTCTCTGGTCTCTGGTCAGTTGCAGGTTGGTGGTAGGTTACTCTGTGAGTGGACGCTGGGCACTCCACCTCATGTGTTTTAAGATGGGCCGAGTATTATCCAGTCTCCTGCTGCTGGTAGGTCAGTCTGGGTGGAGGCATTGCTCTGTGATATTCGACAGAAACACGGCAAGTTCCCGGGAAACAGACACAGTAGAAGAACTGTCTCTGTACCCAAGTCATTGGCTGTCCAGTCCAGTCCAGAGTCAAAAGGTGAGGATCTCAATGCTTCCTCGTTAGTGAGGGATGGGGGTACCCAGCATAGGGAATTGTGAGTGGTTTTGTAATCTTCCACATCCCAAAATCATCAAAGATGTTGGCTTAGCAGTTATAAAGCCTTCTTACTAAGAAAACACTAGGTCCAGATGCTGTCACTGGCAAGTTCTACCAAACATCTAAGGAACAGACAAATGCAATCACACAGAGTCTCTTCAAAAATAGAAAAAGCTGGACTACTTCATAACTCATGTTTATGAGGCTAGTCTAACCCAGGCACCAAACAAGAATATTATGAAAGCAGAAATAATAGTTCAGTATAGACTAGTGATCATAAATGCAAAATTCTAAGAAAAATTTAAGTAAACAAAATCTGTCAGCATTAAAGAAATAGACCTTGTTATAACAAAGAATGGCTAGCCAGGAAAGCAAGGTTGGTTCAACACTGGGAAAAAAATCTAACAATTCACTAAACTAACAAAATATGGAAACAGTGAACTCTGTTTGATGAAGAAAAAATATTTTTAAAATGTCAATAAACAGTAATAGCAAAAATCACTATGATAAATATTAATAGTATAAGGGTTAAGGGCTCTTGAAGCTGAATAAAAAACAGTACTTGCAAAAACCTAAAATCAAATATCAAATTTGATGTTCAGATCTAGAGATCATATTTAAAAAATCAGGATGAAGAAATGAGCAGCCATTATTTTGTTGAAGATGGTATTAAAGGTTCTACCTTATACAACTGAAGACAAACATACACATATCAGCAAGGAGAAAGCCAAACTCTTACTGTCTGTGATGTTATGTATGACTATGTAGAAAGTGATCCACCTTGATAATTCACAAGTAATTAAATATACTATGGAAATTTAGGGAGATTATGGAATAATATATTTTATGCAGTTATCTTTATATTGCTATAAGCAGAAACTGTACTAAGCCTATATATAATCGCAAGAGAACTACTTATCTATTTGTGAATCTCTCTTAAAAGCATGCATAAGAGCATGTGTCTTAGGTCTGACAGAAAAAAGAAAATTATAAACAGAAGCATTGAAAGCATGGACAAAAATGGACGAGGAGATATGTGTGAAAAGGTGAAAATTCAGTTAAAGATAAGCATTTAAGAGGCTGAAGCAAGAATCCAAGGGTAGCCTGGAATGCACAGTAAAATCTCTTCTTAAACCAAAACAAAACAAAACAAAAGAACAAGATATTCCAGAAGAAAGAAAGATGGCAAATTCTCTAAATTTAGTGTTCATTATGCTGAGTGTAGTTGAGTTATACTACTCACTTGTAATCTAGTCGATTATGTATGTTTTTGAGACAAGGTCTCATGTGGCCCAAAACTGGCCTTGGGTTCACTAGGAAGCTGAGGATGACCTTGAATTCCAGGTCCTTCTACCTCTACCTCCTATCGTTGAGATGACAGGCACGTGCCCCATACCCAGCTGTCTTAGTAGATTTTAAATGTGCTCACTACAAACCCACATTCACACACATAAACCACACCCACATTCACCACACTCACTACAAATCCACATTCATACACATAACCACACCCACATTCACTATACTCACTACAAATTCACATTCATACACATAACCACACCCACACTCATACTCACAAGCAGCAACTGTCATAATGGATGAGTTCATTCATTTGACTATGATTATTTTACAACTTTCACAATTTAGATATCAAAATATCACACTATATACCTTGAATATGAATACACACACACACACACACACACACACACACACACACACAACTTGTTAACAATATCTTAATAAGGATGATGGGAAAAGGAAACCATTGAATAATCCAATAAGCCCAAAGTTAATTTTTTTTAAGGTTTTATGTATATAAGTACACTGTAGCTGTCTTCAGTTACACCAGAAGAGAGCATCAGATCCCATTACAGATGGTTGTGAGCCCCGATGTAATTGCTGGGAATTGAACTCAGGACCTCTGAAAGAGCAGCCATTTCTCCAGCCCCTAAAGTTAATTCTTATTTAAAGATAAAAAGACTTGATATTTTAAAGATGCCATTTCTACCCAAGTTAGTATGTATGTACAACTCTAGTAAAATTTTATAAATGTTTAAAAACCTTTATGCAGAATTTGAACTGTTTCAGAATTTATATGGAAAATCAAAAATAGAAAAGATAGTGAGATAGTACTGTTGAAGAAACAGGCTGTAAAAAGAATTTCAGAGCATGCATGACGTAGGACATCAAAGTACTCAAACTTCAGAATGTACTGGTTAGTTTTTTGTCAACTTGACACAAACTAGGGACATCTGGGAAGAGGGAACCTCAATTAAAAAGCGACTCCACCAGACTAGTTTGTGACATTTTTCTTTTGATTAACAATTGATTTGGGAGGTGTCAGGCCATTGTGGGAGGTACCATTCCTAGAGTTGGAGGTCCTGGGTTATACTACTAGTACTCTGAAATGTAGGCAATAAAAATATGCTTTGAGGCATGTATAATGGTAAATGCAATCGTATACAAAACAATAAATAATAGTTTCTTATACTGTCTACAGTTTTGGGGGTCACAGATGCTGTTAATTCTACTGTGTATTCTCTCTCTCTCTCTCTCTCTAATGTTTTTGGATAGATGACGACATGGGGCATGGAACCTGGTGCCTTGGGTATGCCAGGCAAATAGTCTAAAGCAGAGCTTTTCCTCAGCCTCATGCTGTTTGTATGTTTTAAAGCGATACTCAGGCAGTTGTAGCCTGGAGAGGAACCTGTGGCCAAAAGTACATTTGAAGTGTTGATGATCAATATGTCCTGCAATTCATATTAATTCTAGCTATGGATGCATGAGCCAAGTGGTCCACTACTAAGAGTCATCGGATGCAGTCTATACTGAAATTTGTTTGTTTTTAGTGCTTGTGTGTACCTGTGCTCAGAAGTGAGGAGGACACTGGATGTCCTACTCTAACGCTATCTGCCTTATTCCCTTGGAACACCATCTTTCACTGAATTTGGAGTGAGGCAGCCCCAGAGATCTGCTTTGTCTACCCCCTTCCCGAGCTAAAGTTACAGGTTTTCATGGCTGTGCTAGAGATTTGAACTCACATCATCATGCTTGTGCTGCACGCCCTCTGACTGAGCCAGTGCCTGTGTGTGCATGTGTGTGGGTACACAGCACAGCCTCCATGTGGAGGTCAAATGACTTTGTGCAACCTGGTTCTCTTCTTCCATCATGTATAAACTGGGGTGCTTAGCCTGACACTTCTTGCCTGCTTTCTTAATAGAAGAGCATATGTTACTTTTCTTGCTGCCATGGTAGAACACCTGACAGAAATAATGTAATATTTGGTTCAGGATTATCACCCTGATTGCTCACCTTCTGACCCACTCTTACTAGTTAAGCCACAGTCCCAAAGATCCTATAACCATCCCAAAAAATGCTACCAACTAAGGACTGAGTGCTGAAACACAGGAACCCATGGAGGACACTTCCTTCAGACTCAACCACCACAGGAAGGAAGTGTTGAATTCCAGTCAGAAGTTTCAGAACATACAGATAAATTTTGAATACCTGCAATGAAAATGAAGGACTTTCTGAATTCTGACCTCTTTGAATGTCCTGGATCCTAGGATACATATTTTCTGATGGCGTAGATCACCTTGCTTCTGTGATTGCTATGGTCAACACTACTCTTTTGGGAGGTGGTGCAGATTTTCTGCCACACATGACTACCCATGAGCTAGGCAAGGCAGGAGTGTCCTAGAGACTCCCAGAGAACTGGGAAGGGACGAGAGAAGGAAGAGATGGTGGCAGGGCTGATCTGCAGCTTACGATGATAATCTTTGCTCATAAGCTAGATCTATTCATATAGACCTATGTGTTTGTCTGATCTCCAATTTCCTTCTTCCCAGGGGGTTATGAGTAGATACAATATAACTTGTTTAAATCAGCTTGCCAATGTATATTTGCTCAGAATCTCTATTTCTTGCTGCAGGAGATCTCAGAGCCTTTACACACCAACAAGGGAACCCAGTTCATTCTTTGGAGTTTATTGCTTATTAGGAACCGAGTGCAACACCCTTAATTGGAGGCAGGAGTTGGAATCATATGACAGTGGGTGGAGAACATCTGAAAATCTGAACTTAAAATCAAACTGTAAACAGACTATTTTCATAAGAATAAATCTTTATATACTTGTTGGGGGAATCTTTTTCTTCCTCACGTCTTTCCTTTTTTCTTGAGGCAGAGAAGTTTGAGCCCAGTAATTCCATAGAGAGAGGGGTTTCCTGGTAAACAGCAGCTCTCCTGAGATTGGCCTGAGATTTACATGTGTACCCTGTTTAGACCTATGTGTTTATCTGATCCTCATTCACTTCTGCCCAGTGGACTCATGGGTAGGTACAATCACATCTTTTTTGAGCTGGCTTGCCAAGGGATGTTTGCTCAAAACCTCTATTTCTTTGCTGCAGGACATTTCAGAGCCTTTGTATACCCACAAGCACTGTGAACCCAGAAAGAAAGGAGAACAGTGAACATTCCTCAAACCTGTATGACATAGTTTTTCGTCGATAGCTTTTCCTAAGGGCCAGTAATAAAATGCTCCCTCTATTAGACATGCATTTTCAAGAGAAACATTTTCCTAGGGTGTGTCTGTAGTCAGTGCACTGTGAGGAACATCAAAGAAAGAAATGGGGTAAATCTAAGGGAGAGGGCTGCAGGAGGAAGCTAGCACCGTTATCTAAAATTACCCCACTTGTTGTATTCAGCTTGTGAATGCTCAGAATGGCCAAAGCAACAATCAGGGGTGTGTGTTCCTACCTGCTGCGGCTCTAGCTCTTTGCTAAGGGCCTGGGTCTTCTTATGAAGCTGCCTTCCAGGTTGCCTTAAGGGGGTGGGATCTTTCCTCTGCACCTCTCTTCCATCCATCTCCTCTGGAAGAAAGATTGCTGGAAGACTGGGCATCCAGACTGGGTCATGGGGAAGTAGGCTGACTTGCAAGCCAGAGCATGTGCGTGAGTCAAGAGAAGCTGCTGTGCATCTGGGCTGTCAGGAGCGGAACCCAAGGCTCTTTCTCAGCTTGACATGAAAGGGAGCTGCCAGTGAACAGTTCCCAGATGGCAGGCTGGCCTGAAGGATTTACTCAGGGTTAGGAGATTGCTAGGTTTCTCCTGGAGAGAGGCTTCAGCTTGCTTCTCGTCTGCTAAAACACAAAGCTAATCTTTTGAGAGGCTTCTGCCCATCTTGTTGACCAACCTTAACTGGGCATCCTACCCATGTCCTCTGCGGGGATCAGAGTTGTTCCAGGGGATATCTGGCAAAAGAGGGAGGCAATTTTGGTCATCACGGGTGTGTTAGGTGACATTAGTTACCATCTAAGGGATACCGCTCAATGTCTACAGCATACAGGGGCACACTGTGCACACACCATCCCACAGTTAGTAGAGAACTAAGAAGACTGATCCAAAGCACAGTATTTCCTCTTTTAAAAAATGTCTTTTCTTATGAGAGATGATCTTGCTACATAGCTCAGGTTGCCCTGGAGCTCTCAGTCCTCCTGCCTCAGCCACTGGAGTGTGCGGATCCCAAGTGGTCCCTTGAGACATAAGAGACAGACAGAAGCTCCGGCACCAGGCAGTATGTGGTGAATAAGATGACTGCAGAGTTTGCGGAAGTAGAATAGTCTCTGCTCTTCCGCTGGGATGGAAACAGTCCACACCCTCCTTGTCCAGGAAGCAGCTTGTACTGAGAGCAGGCAGTGCAGCCAGCTAGCTGCATGTATTGTGTACATGTGTGCGCATGCATGTGCACATATGTGTGTTTGGGCATGTGTTCACCCTCCACGAATTCCCAGGTATATACCTATGTGGAGGCCAGACATTGATCTTGTATGTCATTTCTCAATCTTTCTACGTTCTTGTTGGAGACAGGGTCTTTGCCAGTGAGCCCCAGGGATCTGCCTGCCTCTGCCTCCCTAGAAATGGGATCATACTCACCCACTACCATGTGCATTTTGTTGTCGTTACTGTCTTTTAATAAATTATGAAGATCAAATTCAGGTCCTCATGGTTTCTGTGGCTAGCACTTTGCTAGCTGAGCTGCCTCCCCAGGCCATAAATAAAATAGTCTCTCAGTAGGTATCCAAAGCTGGAGTTGTACTTGAGAGTCTCCTGGCTAGCATTACACAGTGCACCCGTCTCTCATTTGATTTAATGAAGAGGCCGAGAGAAAGGGGCACTGTTAATGTGAATCCAATACTGACAGTGTGTGATATCAGCGGAGGAGGTCATAGTTCATATATATATATATATATATATATATAAATGGAGGGCCTGGAACTGTGTGGAAAAGACCTTGGGAGAAGTTGGTTTAACAATGATAGGTTTTCGAGGGGGGAAATAAGAACACATTTCAGGCAGGGGAAGCAAGGCATAGTTCAGGAGAAAGTCAGGCCTCAGAACAAGAATACTGTGTGTCTTGTGGCCCAGAATAGATGCATCATGCAAGCTCGGCAGTGTCCAGGGGCGTTCAAGCCCAGCACGCTCAGACACACAGAGAGCAGAGGCTTGCAAGCTACAGTCATGATCTTGACTGAACAGATTTTTACGGTATCTCCTGGAAAGTGGTGGGAGTGGATCTGAGACCCACTCCAGTGTGACTTCAGGCTGTACTTTCCGCTCCACCCCACGAGGGCGCAGGTCTGTGTGTGGGCAGAGGAGGTGTGGAGTCCAGCAGGAGAAGCTGGCAGAACACTAGAATTTGACAGTTTGCCGTAGGTGACTCTGGTTTCTGGAACCCAGCTAACAAAATGACACAGGCAGGGCTAACTGGTACCACAAATTTACTACAGCCCAATTTAACTGCAGACCCCAGTCATGCATGAGACTTTTCCTAGAACTGTTAATGATCATAGCTACCAAGTCTTGCTTACTGAGCTACTCTTGGGGCTGGACCACGAGTTCCTATGGCTTTAGGTCTTCAACTATAGACAGAGGTGTGAGGTGCGGGGGACCCTCGATATGTGAACACTGGAGATTTGTAGTTGTTTGCTACTGGGGGGGGGGGGGTGAAATTGACCTTCTGAAGTAAGGAACATGGAAACAAAACTTGTTGAATTTGGCTGGGGCTGGGGTAGTTAGGACTGGACTCACCTAGCATTGGTAAGACCCTGGGTCTGATCTCCAACATCAAATAAAAATGGGGGCCTATAATCTCATTACTGGAGAGGCGGACATAGGGAAATTTGTATACATAGTAAGTAGCCTGGGCTCCAGGAGACACTGCCAGAAAGGGGGGCAGTGTGTGTGTGTGTGTGTGTGTGTGTGTGTGTGTGTGCGTGAGAGAGAGAGAGAGATTAATTCTGAAAATAATACATTTCTCCTAAGGGCCATTCAATGAAAAAGTTAAGCTCATATTGGAAGCATGGTGCAGTAGCACATTCCTCAAAGACTCCCCACTCCTTACACTCCCCACCTCACCACTCCCCCCAACTCCCCACATCCCCCACCCCCCCACTCCCCCTTCACCACTTTCCCCTATCCCCCCACTCCCCCATCACTTCCCACTCCCCCATCCTCACTTCTCCCTATCCCCCACTCCCCTACTTCCCTCATCACTCCCCACTACCCCACCCCCCACTCCCTCTCATCATGCCCCACTACCCTCCCACTCCCCCACCCCACCTCCCCCATTCCCCCACCCCCATTGTCCTCCATCTTCACACCCCCCACTTCCCTCATCATTCCCTATTCCCCCATACCCCCACTTTCTTCATCACTCCCTACTCCCCCCACCCCCCTACTCTCTCCTATCACTCCCCACTCTCCCTCACCCTCCCCCACCATTCCCAGCACTCTCAGTAGGTGGTAAAGCTACATATAGCTAGTCATGGCTACAAAGTGAGACAAGTTCGAAAATAAAAATGACTATAAAATGGTGATAGGATCAGAAGCTCAATAGCACTGTCCGTCTTGTGGGCAGGGTTACTCCTGACCTCTCCCCCAGCATCGACACAGTCACTTGAACGCTAAAGGACACCTCGAAAGTGTCCCCTCTGCTCCCTTCAGAGTTAAAATCTGTGGTATGAACACCAGCTAGAACCTAGAACAACCCCAAGCAACAAGGCAGATGGTTTTCACCTCTCCGCTTTCCTAAGCCCTCCCTGTCCGGCTGGCCCTGTTCCCCTCCAGGCACATTGAATTAAGTAAGATATGTTTTCAGACTAGTCTGTCTTTTAATTTTTAAACCCTTGTTTATTTTAACTCAAATTTAATCCATATGTTTCTGATTCATTTACACTTAACTCATCAAAATGTTGTTTCATAAAAAAGCTCTTTGATGTTCAAATTGCTTTTGGAGCTATTTTTAATACTTTTAAATATAACTTCCCTACTTAGAAACAGAAAGTTCCAATTCATTGCTATTTAACAACTCGGGGTCCACAGGATTGGGCTCAGTTCATTATCTAAATGAAATAATGTATGTAAAACGGTTCATAAACTCTAAGGCAAGTGTTGCCTGCTAGCGATTAGTGTTGCTGTTGTTAAAGGGCCATGAGGTCTGCAGAAGGCTTTGGGTTCTTCTTCCCTCAGTTGCTGCCGCTCACTGCCTTTTTGTTTTTTCCTGTTTCTACTGCTGTTTTTACCCTGTGACTTTCCCATTTTCAATAGCACAACAGTACAGGTGCCCAGTGGCAGGAGGAAAAGGAATTATACCATCAAGACAGAGGAAGTCAACCATAGAAAACAGATGTTGTTACTCTAGGGATCTACTGTGATAGGGTAGGGTGACCCTTAGTGGGGACCAGAGCCAGGCTGATTCTACTTGACTGAGAGGCTGGGGTCTTCTCAGGGTATTGTTGGAATAAACGTAGTGACTTTGGCAGATGAAAGATTCTTTAAGAAAAGAGCTGATTTGGTTGGTTAAGTGCCTGATTTGCAAGCACGAGGACCCGAGTCATTAAAAAAGCACCCAGGAGAGCCAGGTCATGGGGAAGGTGGTGCATGCCTTGAATCCCAGCACTCAGGAGGCAAGGTAGGCCATTCTCTAAGTTCAAGACCAGCCTGGTCTTCAGAGTGAGTTCCAGGACAGCCAGGACTATAAGAAAAAAAAAAAAACTATTTCCAATAAAACTAAACAACAACAACAAAAGTCTGGGCACAGTGATGGACAGTTGTAATCTCAATACTGGGAAAGAGACAAGTAGATTTCTTAGGCTCACTGGTCAGTGTGAAGCTGTCTCAAAAATATAGATGCTTTGTGAGTTGGAACATCTGAGAAGATCTGTAAGCTGGAAGTTTGGTTAGCAACATAGCAAGAGTATTTGGAGGTAGAACGCCTTGATGAGGTGGGTCAGCGGTGATTAGGTCACCTTGGGAGGATTTAATGTGGTTATCACAGGATCAGGTTATCTCCTGGTGGTTATGAAACATTGAGGCTGGTTGTGCCCAGGCCTTTGGCTTCTTATGCTGGCTGACCTAGTCCTTGGTAGCATGTGATTCTACCAGTTGATGCTATCCTTCATGAAGTCCTCATGGCCTTTGAGTTCTTAATATTCTAGAAATGTGAGTTAAGTGAACCACTTCTTTATACAATACTCAGCTTCTGGTATTTAGTTATTGCAATACCAAGTGAATGTAGAAGGACACACGGTGTGGTTTCAAATCAGATGACAAAAGCTGAAGCAAAGCAGCCTTTTTCTTGTAGGCAGAATCTAGTCTTTCCCTGGTTTATGGGAATCCTTATCTATAGGTGACCACGGTGGTTGGCACAGTGGGAGAATGTTGGTGTGTCTATAGGAGAAAGCAGACAAGTTTTGGCAAAACACAGCTGTTGTCTGCAATGATATCATGCCAATAGGGTTGGTGAAATATACATGCTATGCACAAAGCCCGGGTCCCTAGAAATACTTCAGAGTGTCAGGTGTGTGTGAATTTTGGGGAGGGCATTCCATGTGTCTTCCTGACCTTATAGAATTCAGTGAGGCATGGGGCCATTCAGGATTCACAGCATATAGCAAAATGTCTGGTTTGTTGCATGTCTTGACAATCATGTAAAAGGTCTTGACCATGTCAACAAAAGTGAACAGGCAGCTTTTGTGTCCAGGAAGCTGACCCTGACAGGAGTGTGGAGCACATACCTCTGGCTTTCTGCACTGTTGGGGGGGGGGGGGCTTGGCCTGTAGCACACCAGGCTACCTTGAGGAATTTCGAAGCAAACAGGAAAACTTTGGGTCACAAAATGGAGGGACCATACTTTGCCCTTTCACACATCAGTCTTTTCGGGTGAATGGCTCAAGCTTCTGATTCTTGCCTTATGGAACAATTGGCCCCTTCAGTTAACTTGCCAGCAGCAGTTACTCCCCCCAGCCATAAATTACAACTATTCTTCTTCTTCTTCTTCTTCTTCTTCTTTTTTTTTTTTTTTTTTTTTTTTTGAGGGGGAAGAAATTAAAGTAACAAAAGGAATGAGTTATAAAGAAGAAAGCTGTCAGAACAGCAAAGGTTTGAGTAATTAGTTGGGTCTTTTGGTTTAAGGTTGACTGACTTTCAGTTTGAATTTTGATTTGGAACAAAGAGACCCTACTTTAATCTACCTTTCCAGCTGAGATTGTGATTAGCTGGGTCACAATGACTGGGGGAGGGAGGACACAATCCACAGTCCTTGTTACAGAGGTTTTCATAATGATCCTGCAACTTCACTGATTGTTGTTTCCTTTACTTAGAACTCTGGTTGGTGAAGGACTCTCCTGATTGGATCTCAAATGTCCCTTCTAGGCTTACGTGGTATGTGAATAGCAGGTCCCTCAGTAAGGGTGCTATTTGCTATAAGATAGAACTTGTGGTACATGTGGCCTAGCTGCTAGACACACACCAATAGGATATGGTGATAGCCCAGCTCTGGGTGGGTCTAACTGCATGTGTTTTGTATCTCTAGCTGTAGTGTTACTAGCTACCTATGACCAGCAAGAATCAGGCCATGGTGGACTGCATTCTTTCAGCCTTGAGCAGAAGAAATATACCTCTCTTTCCTTAAGTTGTTCAAAGAAAGAAAGAAAGAAGGAAGGAAGGAAGGAAAGAAAGAAAGAGAAAAGGAAAGAAGGAAAGAAAGAAGGAAGAGGGAAGGAAGGAAAGAAAGAAAGAATGAGAGAAAGAAAGGAAGAAGGACAAAGGTACCAAACACACTCCTGTTTCATGAAACAAGATAACCATATCCACGGAACTTGGTTAATTATGTACGACCACAAAATCACCTTGTCCCCTGATATAACAAGGCTGCTTGAAGCAGTTCGCTCCATGGGGTCTTGTTGAAAACCAAAGGGGAAATTTCCCAGGTAACTAATAGGTTTGTTTTGTTCTTAAGGCACCTGGAAGAACTGGCTTGCTCTCAGTTATTCTGAGAAATGAAGGACTTAAACGAAATAAAAAAGGCAGGATGCTAAAGTCCACAGGGCAAAGCCATCTGCTTCCACAGAGAAAAAAAATGCTGAGCATTTGCTAAGCATGATGCTGGCTGGGCTACCCCCATCAAGGTCAGATTTATGTATTTTCTCTGGAACTAGAATTTTTGTAAACCAGGCACAATACCATGGGGTATTTACAGTGTAAGCATTTTTTTTTCTAAAGCAAACAGCTGCACCCCCTGGCTGGCTAAACCCACAACCCCAGATGCAGCAGATAGGACCTGCTCAGTAAGCAGGTGCATCCTAGCTGGGAGGAAGCCTTTCTTTGGGCCTGATCCCCAGAGTGTTTGAACATTTTTCTCCTTCCAGAGTTGTAACCTCATGACTTTTGAAAACAGTTGAAAGGATGATTCATTTCTTATTTTCCCCCTTGATTTAAAAAATAAAAATGGGGCTAGGCTATTGCAGTCAGAGGGGAAGGGTTTGGTGGCTTTAAAGTTTGAGGCGTTCATTACAGGGAACTTTATCTTCATATCTTTTTCTTGTTTTCAGTTTTTCTCCATTCCTGAAAGCAGAATTGGGAGTTGAGAAGCAGGAGCAGGGGTGTGGTGAGTGTGGGGCATCGATGGGGTGGGAGTGATAGAGGCTATGGTCAGGAGCAGGGATTAGAAAGGGAAATAAAAACCAGACTATGGAAACTGCCTTCCCACATAGAATGTCAATGACTTGCATGCAAGCTCATAAGTGTGTGTGTGTGTGTGTGTGTGTGTGTGTGTGTGTGTGTGTGTGCGCGTGCGTGCGTGCAGTGAATGTGTTTATGTGAGTTTGGGTACACATATTCTCCAGAGAGTTTTTACTTTCTACCTTGTTTGAGATGGAGTCTCTGCTGTTTATTCACTGTTTGTGCTAGGCTATCTGGCCAGTGAATTTTCCAGGATTCTTTCATCTCTACCTCCTATCTCTTTGTAGGAATGCTGGAATTACAGACATGCATGCTACTATATTTGGCTTTGTGTAGGTTCTGGGTGTCTGAATAAGGTCCTCAGGTTTGTGTAGCAAGCACTTTACCCACTGAGCTATCTTTCTAGACCCTCAATCTATTTTTGCCATAGATTTTATTGGTGCTAATACAAAGTCACAGGAACTTTCAGAAGATAAGACTTAAAAAAACAAAAACAAAAACAAAAACATGTGGAGGTTGAGTGTAGGGGTCAGAGTAATCCATATTTTGACACATTCAATAGACATTAAATTTCTGTCTGGTGTTGGGGTTCGAATGCTACAGTAATGAAGGTGGATAGCCTCCCATGTAAGGAACCAAAGTGTTCCTTCAAGACTTTCACAATTCCAACTTTTATCCTAGAGAAGATGGACTTTGCTGGGTAGTGGTAAAATGTAAATGCTATGTGGGAAAGGCTGCCATATTTCTGTGATACTAAAAATTCTTGCTAAAACTGTGGAATTCAAAGTACCTTGACATCAAGGAGAGGGCTACTCAATAGTTGAAGACTGAGTTTCCATCTGTTTTATTAAAAAATCACATGCAAATGTTGGTCCTCCTCCGGACCTCAGCTTTCCTATGAAGAAGAAATTGGAAGGCCTTTTGATTGGCTTCCAACTGCATAATTCTACAAGTTGTTAGGAGTGTGGATCCACAGAGTTTGTGATGAAAGAGTGAGATAATTGGCATGAGGCTTCCTCTGGAAAATCTAAAGGTTAGAATATAGGAAGAGGACAGGATCAGGGAGCCCCAGCCACTTCCACCCAAGGCTTTCTGACTATGGATCCTGGCCCTATCCTGGTCCACCATCTATCTACATGGTTATAAACAATGGAAATATATTTTCCATAGTCCAGAGGCTGGCTGTGTGATGGGGATTTTTTTTTCTGATGAAGATGTCAACTTTTGCTATTTTTTTTATGGACAAGAGACCTCCCTGTATGGGCCTTTGTGTCATGGAACTAATATACTTACGATTTAATTATGGCCTATGGTTCCATTCTCTGAACCATCACATCAGAAATTAGGATCTTAGCATTTGAATTTAGGGACTACATAAACATTTAATACATAGACTACCCAAACAGGGTTGCTGTGAGGAGCTGTGAGCTAACCTACCTGACTTAGCTCAGCAGGGCAAGACAGCTACAGCAGATGTTCAGTTTGGGTCATGAGAAAAAAAAACTTGTTTTATGGCAACACTAAAACATTACTGGTCTTTCACTCTTATTCTCTTAGAGTTTTTCCCAGGGCCTTAGGGCACTCAGCATTGAAAGTGACTCAAGGCAGAAACAGCTGTTACAGTCCACCTGCTTTTTATAAGGCAGTAAGCATTTCCCAAAATGTGAAATAATGCTACTTTTCTGTTGTTGTTTTAGAAAATATTTTTAAAATACTACAGCGTCTTCAAATTGTTCCCAGTCTTCATGGTCTTATCACAACTCTCCTCTCTGGTCTTTTGTATCCTTCTTATAAAATTTCTTATGATGTCTCTGGAACCAACTACATAACCCAGGACAGAGTCCTAGACTCAAGGTGCATAACTCCCTCATCACATTTGCCAAATCCTTTTTCTATTTTCTCAACACACTCACAGGCCCCAGAGATTAACACATAGATGATTTTGAGGCCATCACCTCAACCTAGTCTAATTGTGAGTTATTACCAATTAGATCCTTGATTTGTGCAAGAAACAAGCATAACTATCAAACTCTAATTGTAGACACTGTCTTAAGTGCATATACATCCTTTTAATATATGCCAACAGCTTTTCCAACAAATCTATGTGCAAGGCTCAGTCCAGTCTTTGCATCGACTACTTCAGTGCCTCTTCTACCTACATAAAAGGGATACACACTCTTTTCTCACATTCTTCATTGAGCCTGGCTTGGTGCTGTATTCACAAAACACCACAATTACGGTTATTTTTCAATATCTCTGTCTTCCACCAGCTCCTAAGTTATCATTCCCTGGATGACAATTTATAAGACATCTGTCCTGCAAAGTTATATTATACCAAAGCACAGAGCTTACAGTCAAAAACATTGCATTTTATCCTCACTTGTGAAGATTCACAGTACACCTTAACAGAGTGTAGGTTCTGAGTACTCCTGCAGAGGCAGGAGGGGTGTGGCGATTGACTTGCTCATGGATTCCTTTCCCTGGTTACAATCACATTGTGAGAAATATGGCTCTTAGTGCCTTGAGGCCAGAATCAAATGGTGTCTGTTTTTACATCACTTATTACTCTTCGTTTCCTGCCTTATGTAAGTGCTTAGAACACATGATTATATAACCCTTGCACATATACAAGCACACACACACACACACACACACCACACATGTACACACAAACACATGCACACACCTGAAGTTATCAAACACTGAATCACAGGTACCTAAATATTATTTATAGCATTAGTATTGAAAAAAAATTATTTATAGTACTAGGTCAATTAAAAGTAACCCAAGCCAGGATTGTTAATGGGAAGGAAAAACCCAACCCAAGTGCTGAAAACCAATATTTAAACAGACAGAGATAGGTTATTAAAGCCCTCCCTTGAACTTTGTGGACTGCCCTCTTTCTGAAAGGGAAAAAGAAAATCAAATCCGCCGAGCACAAAACAGAACAGAAAGAAATAGCTGTCTTCGGATAAAGAATGAAAATTATTATGGAAAAGGTTAAGTGAGGATTAAGACTTGAGTCAGGTCTCTGTGTGCCCTAAGCAGCGGCAGAGAAGCCTGCTACTCATGTCCAATTGTGTCTGCGAACTGCAGGCAGTCACTTTGAGGCAGTGAACCTGTAGCTGGTGGCCAAAAGTTGGGCACGGATTTTCCAATTGCAGCCACCATCATTTATCAGAAATGAAAGCTCCCTCGACACAGAGAAGCAGTAATGGCCATTCTCTGGAGTGGAGCCAGAGGCCAGGGCATTCATAGGTAGATGAACCATTCTCACAGTGACTCTGAGGCCTTGCTGGGTTCCTTCGTGCACTGGAGGTTGTTTTAACTAAACTCATGAAAGAATATAAAGGAATATTTCCTGCATGCTCAGCTAAGGCTCCTAACTCAAGTAAGAAGAGAAAGAGCCTGCCATAGTTTGGAAGAAGAGACTAAGGATTTGGATGGGACTACTCACTGTGTAGCTGGGGATAATATGTAAGCCCCTTAGCTTGTGAGCCAGGGTGTTCAGTTGACACTTTTGAATATGCCTTTGTGAATCTGGGGATGTAGCTCTCAGTTGGTAGAGCACTGGCCCAGCATGCACAAAGCTCTAGGTTTGATCAACACTGCATAAACAAGCATGTAAACTCAGCCCTTGGGTGAAGATAAAAGGAGAGTGAGTTCAAAGTCAGCACTGGCTACAAGATAGCCTGTCTCAAAATAGCCAAAAATGAATGTAAAAAATTAGTTTGAGGCTAGCCAAGTCTATTGTTATAGAGAGTTCTACATCTTAGAGATGTCATTGGTAAAGAGTACATAGGTATGAATGAATGAACAATAACTATAGTCTAGATTATGTTACAATGACCCTTCCTTCCATCCTTTCTACCCTACTATGTAACACATTAGTAAGACATTGTTCTAGGTAGTTTTTGTCAGTAAACTCTAGTCATCTGGGAAGAGGGAAGCCCCATTGAGGAATCGTCACCATTAGCTTGGCCTATTGGCCAGCCTGTAGGGCATTTTCTTGATGAATGATGGATGAAGGAGGGCCTATTTCACTGTGGGTGGTTGCCACCCCTGCACAGTTGGGCCTTAGCTATATAAGAAAGGTCACTGAACAAGGCAGGAGGAGGCTAGTAAGCAGTATTCCTCATGGCCTCTGATTCCTTCTTTGTTTTTGTCCTAGCTTCCCTTGAGGATGATGGACTGTCACTTGTAAGCCAAATAAGTCCTATTCCCTCAACTTGTTTTTGGCCAGTGTTTTATCACAGCCACAGAATGTGGAGTGTGATTATTTTAAGATAGAAAACAATACAGATGGCACACATAAAATGATAATCTTCAGTGAACAATGGCAAGAAAACCACCAGATTCTCTTTGTGTTTTATTGCTGTGGAGAGATATTATGACCATGGCAACTCTTGTAAAGGAAAACATTTCATTGGGGCTGCCTTACAGTTCAGTGATTTGGTCCATTGTCATCATGGTGGGAAGTAACGCAGCGCACAGGTAGACATTGTGCTGGAGAAGTAGCTGAGAGTTTTACATGCAGACTGGCAGGCAGCAGAAAGAGAGAAAGAGAGGGAGACGGGAAGGAAATGGGAGGGGAAGGGGGAGAGGAGGAAAATGGTGAGGGAGAGGAGAGAGAGACTGGTCCTGGCTTGAACTTTTGAAACCTCAAAGCCCCACCCCCTGTGACTCACTTTCTTCAATAAGGTCACATCTACTTCAACAATTCCACACCTCCTAATAGTGTCACTACCCATGAGTCTATGGGGGACCATTTTTATTCAAACCACTACAGAGTTATTAACTCATGTTCTGATATACTTCTTTACCATTTTATATTTTTATTGGATAGTTTATATGTTTATATTTCAAATGTTATTTCGTTTCCTGGTTTCACCCTCTCCCATCCCCCTCCCCCTGCTTCTATAAGGATCCTCCCCCTCCTACACACCCACTCCCACCTCAACACCTTGGCACTCCCCTACACTGGAGAAACAAGCCTTCACAGAACCAAGGGCTTCTCTTCCTACCATTTTTTAAAAAATCTCTAATTGTGTTTCTTATTTGTGAAGCTGCCCATTCTGGGTTTATTGTCTTAGAGGAGAGACAGCTAGATGAAAAGCAAACTATATGAAAAAGGAGAGAACTCTTATGAATATCGAGTTTTCAAAAATAGACAACCAAGGAAGAGAAAGAAGGCTTATGCCACAGACTTGCTCCAAACCTGAGAAGCAGCTAGGTCTTGTGTATAAGTGTAAGCACACATTGAATTTCAAAGTCTTAGTAGAACAAAAAAGTATCTGGAGCTAAGAGACAAGGAATAACACCTACGAGGAATTATTTGTATTAGCGTAGTGTCTGGTCATGCCTGGGAGGGGAGAGCAACACCATTCCTGGGCTTATGTCCTGGTCTGGATTAAAAGGAAGCACCAAGCTGAATGAGCATCCATAGCTCTTTTTGTTTTGACTGAATATAGCATGGTCATCTTTGCTACATTCATTTCACTGTGTCTCCACACCATAGTGGCCTGTATCCTAGGACTGTGAGCCAAAATAAGTCTTCCCTCTTCTAAATTGCTTTTTGTTAAGGCATTGAATCAGAGCAAATAGAAAAGTAATTAAGCCACCCTCGTATATATGTTAAGACCTAACCCATATAAAATGGCATTGGAGATGAGCTTGTGGGAAACTATATGGTCATAAAGATGAAGCCCTCTTCAATGTGATTAATGTTCTTATAAAAGACACCAGGGAATTTCATTGCCCCATTTGGCATCCTCAAGCCTATAAACTGTCGAAGATAACTGCTCCTTCATAGCCTTATCCATTCACCTTGCCTGCAAAGAATTCATAAGTAGCCCATGACAGAATAGTGTTCCAGGACGGGAACAACTTTTGAAGTTGAAGATGCTCCAGGGATAAGGATAGAACCTGACGTACCAGCCATCAGATCTACTAGTGCCCTTGTTATAACTGTCCAGCCTCCAGAACTGTTTGAGTTCCACTGTGTGCTCTGTCTCTCATTCTAACTGCCCTCTCAGAGCTGTGTGGTCTGTGCTGTGTTGTGGCAGTGTGAGTGGATTCAGACAATGATGAATTAAAGGAAAAAGTAACAGTCAAATGTGGTGGAGTACATACCTCTAATCCTACAACAAAGAAGGCTGAGACAAGAGGATTTTGAGTTGCTGGTCAAGTCCTGGAGAGATGATTGGAACTGTCTGCAGATATGGATTTGGTTTCAATGAAGCATGGGTATGTGTGTCTCCTGTGTCAAAGGGCATGGTGGATGGAGGCAGAAAGAAAAGACCACATCACAGTCTCTTCATGTCTACCTTCTCTGAGGAGAATTCCGCCCAGCCCACAGCAGATAGATGACCAGATGGGAACAGTTACTGACTGTGAAGATGATTCATGGGTAAGAATGGAGCCCAACTTAGCCATGACTGAAGAGCACACAGGCTGATGAGTGTCCCAGGACTGTCCCTGACTGTCAGAACCTGTGGTGGGAACAGTTGTCAAGAAACTTCCTGAGGGACTTAGTATTTTTTAGGAGAATGCAAGAGAAGGAGGCAGGCAGATGAGGCAAAGGAAGGCCTGCTTTGAAGACTGGCCCTTTGAGGTCTGGGTATGAATAATTAGGTTTTGTTTTGCTGTGTGGTACAGCACCTGAACTGTTAGGTTCTATATCAATGTCTGGCCATAGAGGGACCCCAGGTGGACTCCCTTCAGCATATCTCTGGGAGATGAAGCTCTTAGCAAAGGGATCTACTCCTGTTAATGATGCTGCCCCACCCCGAACCCCAAGAGTAATGATCAGGATCAGGGGTCCAGTCAGAAATCCTGGGCTGAACTTTCACAGCAGCTTCTACACAGAGCAGCCAGAGGGACAGCAGTGTTCCCTATACCCAGGCACTTTGGAGTCTGAGGCAGGAAGAGATGACCAACTCAAGGTCTGCCCTCAAAACTTGTCTTAAAATAAAAGGTGGTTTAAAAATGAATGAATTAATTAGCAGTTTGGTTGTTATCACTGCCGTTGTTTGTTTTTTAAGTCCTGTGGATATAGCTCGATGGTAGAATGCTTAATTAGCATGTATGGCGTCCTGGTCTCAATTGCCAGCATTTCAAAGGATAGATAAATAAAAAATTACAAACAAGTTTCAGGCCTGGAAGATGGCTCGATCAGTAAAGGTGTTTACTGCACACGTATGAGGACCCATGTTTGGTTTCAGCACTCAGGTAAAGCTCTTTGTGAGGATATGACTGTAATTCAGGTTTGGGGAGGCAGAGGCTGGAGAAGCTGGGAACCTCCCCGTCCAAAAAATGAGGTATAGAAGTGATTGAGGAAGTCACCTGATGTTGATCCTGGGCCTTTGTACTTACATCAATGCATATATACACAGACACGAATACACACACACACACACACACACACACACACACACACACACACACATACACACACACATACACACTTAATATACACAGAGTTCATCTTTCATCCTAAGGTTGACTAGTGCATGTCAAGTGAGCATCACAGCATGGCAAAATGTCTATGAGGAAATCAGAAGCCCTCTGATGATAAATACACATGACCTTCTCATAGAGAAAAAGAGTTATGTGGGTTTGATCCAGTATAGGCTTTGGTCATGCTGGTGAGAAGTATTTACACATTCCAGTGGTTCTGTGATGCAAAGTCCAGGTGGCTCTGAAATGGGCTGTGACGAATCTGGAATGGTGGTGCCAGCACCGTAAATATCTCATTAACAGATTGCCACCAGTCATTGAGAAGAAAGCTTTTCTCGACCTTACGCATGTGCTCACCACATTTCTGAAGGAATTGTGCAAACATTTAGATTTGTTTAATTCAAGGCAAAAACAACTGGGACCAAAAAAAAGTTGCCAATAACTCATGAGATTGTTTTGTGTATCATTTACTGTACACCCAGGCAACGGGTCTGTTTTTTTTCCTTCTTCTTCTTCTTCCACTTTAATTTGCTTAACTGATGAGTTTAATCAATTCCAGTTCATATGTTCATCCTGCCATAGTTTATGAAGCATCAAAGAAGAACTTGGGAAACTCAGAAATTAAAATCAATAAAAGGTCTGTTTCCTACAACTATGTGAAAAATGTCCAGCACGGAAAGTGCTCAGGAGTACCTTTGCCCAGTTCTTAGACTCTTTGCTCACCACACCATTTCTTGGCTGTTGGTTTGGGAATCCCCTGCCCTCCCCATCGTGACTATCTCTGCTGTGTGCTGTGAAGGGTTTCTGACCATGCCGCCCACTTACTTATGAAATCAAATGAACTTTTCCCAGGGCTGCCAGAATCCAGTGATGCACAAAACAGGCCTTGTCCCTGCCTCCAGGAAGCTTGCCATGAGTACATAGTCATCAACTGGGCTAGCAGAGACACCATCTTGACAGCTAGAAGCTGGTTTTTTTGGTGGGTTTTGTTCAACTGAATGTTCATAGTTAGTCAAGCCATGTCGACTGATGTCTTGCACCACATTAGCAGGCGATTTGACCTTTAGAATCATATTCCTTTGACCCTCACGATATGCCAACTTCTCCCAGTTCAAAGCGGCAGGAGCTCCATGGTCACAGAGCAGGCCAGGGACACTAGTCTCTTCATTCTTCCCCCATTGAAATGCTTAGGTATATAGCTAAGTCCAGAAGCTCTGCATTTCTTAGTCATGCCCTTTATCTTCTAGCCTGGCAGCTCCTTCACCTTATTGTCACATTGAAAGGGAATCAATAAATCAATGTCTACTGAGGGTTTGGGGTAGTGTTAACAGAATCTGTCTCTGAAAGTCTTTCACCACAAAAGTCCACTTCATTAACAAAAGACCTTTTGGATATCAAAGATCACACTATCCTCCATCCCTTTGTCCCTCCAACCCTCCTTCCCTCCCTCCTTCCTTTGACAGAGTCTCATTTACCCCAATCTGCCTTTGAATTTGCTATGTAGCTGGAGATGACTTTGAACTTCTGATCTTCCTGACTCTACCTCCCAGTGCTTGGATTATAGACCCTGTCCTGACACACCGAGGATGGGAATGAAGGTCTCAGGCATGCCAGCCAAACATTCTACCAATGGAGCCAATCTCTAGCCCCACGTTTTTCAACTGGTGAATTTCCTTTCTTTCTTGGCAATGGCTCATTCATCCATCAATAATGAACAACCCAAAAAGTTATGTCTCCTAGTATTCCATGAAGCTACAATGATGATGCCATTAAGGTTTTGCTAACAAGTGTGATCTGTATAATTTCTAGGGGGTGTGTCCCCAAG
Source organism: Micromys minutus (assembly GCF_963924665.1). Lineage (NCBI taxonomy): Eukaryota > Metazoa > Chordata > Mammalia > Rodentia > Muridae > Micromys > Micromys minutus. The sequence continues at coordinate 50,674,832 of NC_137972.1, read as the reverse complement.
GACAGATGATATGTTATTTTACAGCTGATCCTATTTTCAAGGACACAGGAATGAAGGCTAGCATAAGGCTCTACCCTAAGCTGAGGAGTTACTATAGTTGATGGCTGCTGGGTAGAGGGGGGACCATTTTCTTTGAGGGTGTATGGTCAACTGTAGGTTTCCTGGGCTTCGTTTGATAACCCATGTCCATGTATATGCAGGCAACATTAACTGAACTTCGTGAGGTAGAATAAAGCTACATAAAGGTTGAATGTGTTGGGGGTGTCAGGAAGGAACTGGGAGAAGGAGCAGAAGGAAGACGTGATCAAGATACACTATTACATGTATAAAAGTATGAACAAACCCATAGGATCTATCATTTAAAAAGATGGAAGGCTGTACTTGAAGAACCAAGTAGGACTGTGGTTGGGGAAGGGTTTGGAAGAGTCTGTTTAATCATCAGGGAGTGCCTCACCAGCCTAAGCTGTTTTCCTTTGGACTCTGTTCTGTCAAGAGAGACAGAATTCTCCATAAGAATTTCCTAATAAAACAAGAACCAAGACAGCCTGCTGAAGAGATACACAGGTATGCCAAGGGCTTTTCTAGTATTCTCATGCCAGGGAATTACTAGTTCTGCCCGCCTGTGCTTAGCCATATACCGACTTCAACCCAAAAAAGGTCACAGACTTATTAAAGACGTCTGCCTATCGTATCTTAGGTATAAGAACCCCTGTTCCTGAAAATTTCTATAGGAGAATCTTTTGTTATTCACTGTGGCCTTCACACAGCCCCTGGAGAAGGATCTGAGGCGGTGTCACTACCTCATCATCTCAGCTTTGGAGTCACTACCCATCCTTGGTTTATAATCCACTGTAATCATCTCACATTCTAAATGTGTTTGCAAAAACAAGCCTGGGACACGAGGAGCAACAATGGGACAAAAATCACAACTGAATGAATTAGAATAGGGTTGACTGGGGAGATGGTGTGGGAGAACAGGTTCAAGGAGAAACATTTTATTTTTAATGGAAGGAATGGTTAGCAGAGATGTCCTAGTGTGTTTGGTCAAGAAGGAAAAGGTAGAGATCCACGGATACTCTGATAGGCCATGGCAAGGCAGCAGCTGTTAGAAGTACAGGAAGTAAGCAGTATCAAGTAGCCAGAGAGTAGGTAAGACTGACCGGAGGCTGTGAGAGCCAGACTGCAGGTGTCTGAAGAACTGAGCCTCTTTGCCCTGGCACAGGATGAAGGGCTGCTCCTATGAGATTACGAGGACTTACGGATCACAGATGTCAGGTGGAAATGACTCTGACCAGCCCAGAGCCCTCCCTTTCTCAGCCTACATTCATGTTTTCCTTGGCATGCTGGCTATGGCATAAACACACAAACCGCACCAACGTGACAGCCCTTAACTATCTTCTGACTGCCACCGTGACTGTTGGGCCAAAGTCAACGATGAGATTCCATGCACAGGTGTGATCGATAAATTCCCAATGTTTGCACTAAGAGATAATAAGGATGAGCTTGGCTAATTAGGCCTGGTTATATTTCCATTATCATAGCTAATTACCTGTATTATCCAACTATCTGCTTAAAGAAAAACTAGAGGTCTTGCTTGCCCTATTTTAGGCATCTGGACAATGCATTCTTTGTCTACTGGGTATCCTTACAAGCCAAGGTTTTATTTGCATGAAGAAAGCAAAAGATACATAGAGATAGTGTGAAAAATCACAGAAGCTGTGTGCTCTCACTGTTCTTCCAGGAGAAATATGGTCCTTGGGTGATCCAGTTCAGAGTCAGACGGCATGGAACCATAAAGACGATTTGATATAGCCATCCTCATTCCAGAAGTGGGCTGAACGTTTCTTGGGAGAATACTTTCTATTCCATTCTTCTTCTAGTCAGAAGACCGTGCAGGTCACCTCCGACCGCGGTGCTGTGGCACCACTACAATGTTGGTCCTTATGTTTTCATATGCAGCCACTAGGATGGCAGAGTTTCTGTACATTGCTTTGCTCAAGGGTGGGGGCCAAATATAGTTTTGGTCTCTATTCTAAGTCCCAGGTTCTGAAAGGGTGGTTGGAGATTTGTAAGACCATGAAGCAATATGTGCATCTTATAAATGGGAGAGACTGAAATCTTGATTGTGGACAGTGGACATGGACCTCCTATAGAAATGGTAAAGTGAGAGTTGAAATTGGAATGTCATGCTTGTCCTGTTGACTTTCACACACTTACAGCATGCTGAGAAGACTCGGTGGCAGCTCAGGCACTGAGTTCACAAAGACCTTGTCCAATGCCTAGCTTCACTCTGGGCTCCATTTGTCTTGTCTAGAGAATAGGGCTGGCAGTAGTGGCCAGAGCACAGGGCTTCTTTCGGTGATGAAATGAGAAATGGTGTGAGCCTACCCAGAGCCTGGGACAGGATGAGGTCCAGTGAGTGTCAGCTTCCTGTGACAACACGGACCCAGAGAAGATAATCAGAAGTCCTGTAAACTGAAATCTGTTTACCTTTCGCCAGATCTGTTAGCTTTTTAGACTCTTGGTACTTCTGATCATGCCTGGATGGGATTATTTAGATAAGATCATCTTTTTTTTTGTTTACAACTTTATTTTAAAACACAGAGATACATGTATAGATTTTTTAAAGTATTTTTGCATAAACTGTATGAATATATTTTTGTCAGCACTTGATTTTTTAAAAAGGGTTGACAGTACGCATTGAAATCTTACTAGTTGTAATGAGCATAAAGTACATGTAAAACAAAACGTAACATGGAAATAGTCAAAGTTTTCTTGGTGTGTAAAGATTAAACATAATGATTTTTAAATACCAAAACTTGCTACAAGATTATCTTCTTAGCTCTTGAGTTATTAATGATTTAAGGTCTAGGTGTACCCCACTCTGAGAGGGTGCTATACACTTATTGTTTTTTTTCTAATTGTGGGGGCACCATTACATGGCCTGGGGTTCTGGATTGAGTAAAGAGAAGAAAGTGAGCTGAGTGTGAACATTCATGAACCTCAGCTCCCTGAGTGTGAGTGCAATGTGACCAACAGCTCTAAGTTCCTGCTGCCGTCATTGGCTGAGCCCTTGATTTGTGAGCCAAGGGAAGTTGCTTTTGTTCAGACACTTTATCACAGCAACCGAAAAAGTAGTTAGTGTAATGGTGTCCATGAAACAGCACCAGGGAGTATTTAGTGTGTCAAGTCGCCAGTTTTGTGAGGATCTTTTTGGAGGCCTGAGATAGATTAGCTTGACTAGTATAGGAAAGCTAATAATATAGTGACATCACAGACACAAAATGCTAGACATTAAGCCTAAGTAACTCACCCAAAATCAAATAGGCAGAAAGGAGCACTGGGGCTGGAATCTAGATTTTTTATTTTACAAGTGATGTTTTTACTGAACTTCACATTCTTCCATCTAAATGGAATTTCTAGTCGAAGCACCAACATTTTGCATTTCTTAGTTTTAAAATTTCTTCTGTAAACCAATGGCTTTTGAAGGAAGGGATTCCTGTGTACATGTGTAGGACAAAGGATGTTGGAGAGAGCTTCCACGCCAGTCATGGTGCTCCTTTTGCTAAATGAGGCAGAAATTCACAGTTTTTGATTCTTTTGTCACTCTATAGTTGGTGACACCCAAGGTCTGGCCTTGGGATCTGGGCCTGAAACAGTCCCCAAAACCTTCCCATTTTTTCTTTAGCTTAAGACTATACCATCTGATCATTAAAACTTATTTCTAACTTTATCAAGTCTCAAGAAAAGGATGTTCCTATAAAACAGAAATCTTGTCCACAAAACTGAAATACTACGTATATTATACAAAAGGTAAGCACATAGCTATTCATTGACTAAATAGGATTTTAGCAACTCACCATGTTAGACACGGGAAGAATCAGTTAGAAGAAAGAAGAATCTGTAGGCTTACAGAAATGTGCAAAGAAGTTTTCTATCAGTGAAAATGGTCACAAACATTATAAATGCTATGGATAGATGAAAGAACAGGTGAGACATTGATGAAGAGAAAATCAGTGACAAGGAAAGTAGATATGAGGACATTAACAAGCGGGAAGAACAATATGGTCCCACTTTAGAGTTCCAGAAGGATGACAGAAGGAATGTGGGGAAGCAGAGAGCTGAAACGACAGCAGCTGAAAGTGTGTCAGAACATATGACAGGTGCTCAGCCTCACTTTAAAGGCTTTGACCTGGACTATGGATAGAACAGGGCACAGACACATGAATGGTGGAATGTATCAGCCACCTATCTGCAAATTCTACCTTGCTGAGTTATTGACTACTAGCATAGTTATGCATTAACTTTAGAAGGCCAAATAAAATTCTGTATGCAGCAAAACTATATGGCTGCACAGAGTCCTGAAGATGACAAGGCTGAGGGGTAGTCCTACCTGAAAAGGATGAGGCCAACCTTTATATAGGGCTCACAGTAAACTTCTGAGAATTTGGTCCTTATCCGTGAATTCCTGAATCTACTTACTTGGGCCTAGAAAGTTGGACCTCTTTTCATACTGTGGTAGTTAAGGCCAAGAGATTCACTCCCACATCATATAGTTACAAGAAAGCTGATTCTAGCCAAGCCTGCACTGATATTCTGTAGCTTATGTTTGTACATAAGGAAAAAATGTTGTCTTCATTATCCAGTGTCTGCCTACATGCAGTCCCTGTGAAGGCACTCCGAATCTTCCCACTGCCAAATCAAATCCTAAGATAGGCTCCAATGCCAGGACTCTATTTTTAAAGATTTATTTATTTAAAAATATTAGTATACTGTAGCTGTCTTTAGACACACTAGAAGAAGGCATCAGATCCCATTAAATTGTGGGCTACCATGTGGTTGCTGGGAATTGAACTCAGGACCTCTGGAAGAGCAGTCAGTGCTTTTAACTACTGCGCCATCTTTCCAGCCCCAGGAAATGCTTTTACAGTTTTTTGTTTAATAGCTTTAATTTCTGAGGAGAGAGAGAGAGAGAGAGAGAGAGAGAGAGAGAGAGAGAGAGAGAGAGAGAGAGAGGAGAGAGAGACAGAAAGAGAGACAGAGAGACAGAGAGAGCATAGTATTTGGGAAAAAAGATTTAATATTAAAAATGTATTATACATTAGCAAATGTAATAATCAATCAATTGATTGATTTTGCTGTGTAGCCCACATTGGTCTGGAATTCATGTAGCTCCAGCTGGCCTTCTGCTTGTGGCATTCTTCCTGCCTCAGCCTCTGAGTGACAAAGTGACAGACATGAGCCACTGTGCCAGGCTTAAAAAGATGCTTTCATAAAAACAAAAATCTACTTTCAGGTGCTCGGTCAGTGTTAGTACACAGGATAACACATGATAGCATGTGTAATTTGCTAGTCCTCTTATCAATCTTATTCATAACCATTACTGTTATCATTTATCTTTCCCCTAGACTAGAGCATGAAGAACATGACGGTATTCTCTTAGAACTTTGTTGGACAGTTATTACCAGGCTACAGGTTTAGTGCTTATGGTATGCCTGTGTGGTTCTAAGTTCTTAGGACTCATCTACCCTTTTTTCCTTTCAGTTTATCTGTTTAAAGGAATGGTACACATTAAAGAACCCATGCGGATGTCTTAGTGGGGACCAGAAAGGTCAAGGCAGCCCTGACATGCATGCATGTCCCCAGTGAAGTCACTCTGGCTCCGGAAAGTCAGCTTAGCTCTCCTTATCTCTGTGTCCTGGTATGTCTGTCAAAGAGAGGTTCCATGCCAGGTCCAAAGCTCCTATCCTGGGCCGATGGTTACTAGTCCACTCAGTTCTTTGATGTATTTCTCCTGCTACTTCGGGTAAGGAGTCTCAGCGACGTCTCCTAAGGGATCGTCTTTCTCACTGGCCGATTTGTGCAGTTCCAGCAGTGACTGCCTCATTCTCCTCTCCAGTCCCAGCACAAACTCCCCTTTGCTCAACCCACACTCCCAGACACCCTGCTCTGGACCCTGGACGTTCTGTGGAAAGATTGGCCACTTGCTTGGTGTTACAGCTTTATCAGTTTCTCGGCTTGTCTCCTCTGCTCCTGAGACTGGTGGGGAAGGTAGTTAGCAATTTTCTTCAATGCTGAGGCAATAAGACATGGACAGATTAGATATAGGAAGTATATGGTTCCAGAGTGATCTGGCGGTTGATAGGAGCCTCCGAGTCCTGGTGGTAGTTCCGATACATCTGTGAGGGAACAAGGCTGTTACAGCAACAGCAGGGCTACAAGGTGGCAGGTGGGTCTGAGTGACCTGTTGGGGTCAGAAGTGTCAAGCGCCAGTGAAGCATGAAGCCTCTGTGTCTGTCAGAATTCTGGTAACAAACCTGTGATGTTCTATGCTGCAGGTTAGAAACTGAGTCTCCAAAATACTAAGTACACTATCTAGGGTCACAAGGCTGTAGGACTGGACAATCCACACTGGCATGTAAAGAGCCCAATCCAGTATCTGATGCCTGGGATCTAAGCAACAGGCAGCATTTTCTACTCTGTTCCTACAGGGATATCCTGAGGGTGTCAGTGACACCTTCGTAAAAGCTTCCTGCCAATTAGCATGCTCATACTGACAGGAGTTTATTCTTTCACGGAAAATGAGTTTCATGGTGCCCTGGCTGACAAAAAGAATTATCTCTAATCCATGAGCTGCAAACAAAGTGGACGTATATTTAATAGGAATTGGGCCAAATCCATCCCATGTGGCTCCCAAATTGATGATACCTGCCTAAGAGGACATGGAAGGATAATTATAAATTTTTGAAAGAATGATTATGCTACAGAGACCCAGTAGAACGTTAGACACATCTTTTGCAGCATCACGACACTCAGAACAAAATAATTGTCTTAAGACTGGCTGGGAAAACCCCTCCCACTTGTTAAAGTCTATGCTGACGGGCCAGCATCAGATGCAATGAAGGCAGTGATGTTTAAGTTGATCAGGGACAGATGTTTAACATATTTTTTGTAAGAATTGTAGACGCAGTTAACTGCCAAATCTGACTGTTACTTGAAATGTTGGACAGATGGAGCCTAGACATATTCCTGAGCAGCCTGAACTCCTCAGGGTGGCCCTCACTTGAAAACAATGATTAGTCTGATCAAAGCACTCGATCCTTCACTCTCATTTCTGTGCTTGTTCACTTTGTCATGGCTACAGAGGTATTAGAGATGCAAATATTCTCCCCACTGCACCCCTGTGTGTGTGTGTGTTACTAATGTTTGAATGTTCCTGTTTTCAAAATCATCTTTTTTCCATCTCCTCTCCTCTCCTCTCCCCTCCCCTCCCCTCCCCTCTCTTTTCTTCCCCTTCCCTTCCCTTTTCTTCCCTTTCTGTCATTGATTGTAGGAAAGCCTAGTGTAGTGCACATTGTTGGCTGAGTCCCCAGCCTCTGTTCCCTTCCCTGATTCCCACTTGCAGCTCTGTGGTTCTGGGAACACCGACTCCATATTCTGTTGCATGTCTTGCTGTCTGTGTGCTCTGACTTCCCCTTTATATTCATGGTTGAATGCTAAAGCTTCCAAAAGGTTTCGAGGCTCAATGCGGTCTGGTCTACATTATCCCAACCTTATCTCTTCTAGCTCCACTTGCTCCCTTCACCATCTCTTCCTCTTTGCCACCATCCGTGATGTTCCTTGAGTACACTAAATAGGTTCCAGCACTTCCTCCAAGCACCTTCCTGAATAAGGCATGAAGATCCTGACAGGGTGGAACACTTTCCCCCAAATCCCTCATTTCTTTTTGTACATGGAAAGAACATTCCAGTAAAATTAGATTAATTTTAAGCACTCACTAAATGCTTCAAAAGGAGTTTGCACCAACATTCTGCCCTGGCAAGAATTTTGAAGGATGTGTATTGAGTCTTTCTTCTTGGGTTCGGAGAGAACAATGTGTAATTCAGTTGTAGAATGGCTTTGTTGAAAGCAATTGAAAGAGGTATTTACTGGGTGGGGTTTCAAATCTTGTTGCATTATACAGTGTCAGCTGTTCTGCTGATAGTCACTTAATGAAAGCTTAAAAATAAAAACATCTGGGAAGTGCCAACTGATTCTGGCTGCATGAGCTCGGCTTTCTGAATGGGCTCAAATAATTTTAATAAACTATGTTAGCTCAACCAGGGCCTTGAAAGAACTTAGCGTCCATATCTGCTCTAGTCTGCTGCTACAGAAACAGTGAGAATAAGCTTATGAATTTAACAAAGGACTTAATATCCCAGGAGAAGTGAAGTTCAAGGGTTATTAAAGTGACCGCAGTTCAGGTAAGGCTCCCAAACTGCACAGTTTGTCTGTGTTCTGAGTGATGCTCTTTAAAGGAGCTGTGGTTGCCACCATCCAATTGAAACATTTTTCAATATAAAGATGACCCACAATGAGTTTCATGTGGCAAACAGTTGGGAGAAAGGGTGCTACTACTCTGAGTTGGCCTTGTACAGACTGTTTAATTTCCTGTTTTAAAATGAGATCTTGAATGGAATTTCTTCTTAAAGGATTGTTTTGCTTAAACCTGATCCTCTCAAATGCTTTTCTAAATCCCCACTTTGAGGATTCAGACTCTGGACTCACCTGCAGGTATCAATTTGTTTCTTGGATGAGAGACCCACTCTCCATCATTCCTAAGCAACCCGAGAGAGTCCTTCTCTAATGCACATGGCGTTGGCAGGTGCACAGAGACCACTTTGTTCTTTGGGCAATGAAAATGCATTCCTCTTAACCATGTGTCCTTGAGCTGAAATAAGAAGACCCTCTGCAGGACATGAATGCACGACAGAATCAAATGTTATTAACATGCACATTGTTGTTTGTGGAGCTGGCATTCCATGTATCTCTTCTGTTCCAAAATAAAGACTTGCTCTTACTGGCAACCGCAATCTGGACTTCCTGATGTTGAGCTAAGCTAGGAAAAGTATTATTCAAATAGAGAGCCGAAGGCCCAGATCTTCAGATTTCTGTCTGTTGTGGTCAGTTAGTAGAGCAAAAGACCTTCCAGACTATCTACCCGACATCCCCACTTTGTCCAGTAAAATCATAATTCAGTGTTAACAATGAAGAGTCAGTGTCCAGTCAGACTCTTTTTGGGATTATGTGTCTATCTGCTTGGCAAAAAAGGTCAGGAGAACTCACTTAAACCACAACACATGGGTCCTGAATGAGTCTAGTTGGAAAGCATACTGTACATACAAATTGGAATTTCTGTACAACACAGAGCTAAATAAACAAGACCAACAAAGTCAGTTAATGACCATGATGCAAAGCCATGAATATTTTAGATACAGCTAGAGCAACATACCACTAAGAGACATGGAAAGCTATAAGTAAGACAGCACTGTACAATATGCTTAACCCTCAAAGCTCACTCCAGACATTAGAGGTTGCCTGGAAGGTACCTTTCATAGTAGAAAACTAAACACTAGAGTAATCTTTCACTTTTTAAAAATCAAAATCAAGCATTCAATAGGCTACTATTAAGTAGAAGTTTATAGAATTACAAGGCATGTATTCTAAAAAATTAATTTATTATTTTGAAATAATTACTAAGTCACATGACATTGTAAGAAACAGAGCAGAAAGGCCTAAGGGATTCTACGGTGTGTGTGTATATATATATGTATTTGTGTGTATGTATGTGTGTGTATGTGTGTGTATATGTGTGTGTGTTTATGTGTATGTACATGTTGAGGTGCTCACAGAGGTCAGATACATCAGGTATATTACTCTCCACTTTTCTTTTTCAGGCAGTGTCTTTCACTGATCTTGCAGCTCACACATTAGCTAGACTGGATGGCCGGAGAATCGTAGACCCCCTCTTACTGACTCTTCCTCTGTGGAGCTGGGATTATAGAAACATACTTCCGTGAGTGCTCAGGCTCTTGTGCTTGCATGGCAAGCACTTAACTGACTAAACCACTTCCTCAGAACCCCAGTGGACTCTTTTCTTCCAATTTTTACTGGTAAAGCTTTGCAAGATTTGCTAAAGTATCACAACAATGATACTGACATTAGCTCAATGAGATATAGGGTATTTTTCTAGCCATGGCCACTTTTCTCCTACATGCCCTCTAGCCTTAACCCTGGGCACATTGTCATCTGCTCACTACTTCTGTCATGTTCTCAGCTCACTGATACTGAATAGTGGGATGACAACAGCAGACATACTTTAGGGAAAGTTCCAGCCAGTCTTCCAGAGTCTATACTACCTTAAAGTCCTATTGGTAATGGACAAATGATTCAAGTCTGCACATCTCTGACACTTGGCACAGTCACTGTTCTCTACTTTAGCTGTTCCGGTGGGTCTGTAGTAATTTCTCATTTTCGCTTTTACAAGTACCCCCATCACAGTTGGTGATGGGGAATGTGTTTTCATGCCTTTCTGCCACCAGCATAGCTTCTTTAGAGAAAAAAAATCTGTTTTTGTGTTTTCTCAAATTTTGAATTGGCTTATTGGTTTTTTAAATTGCTGTGCTTTTTTGTTTTTTCTTGCTGTTCTTCTAATATAGAGACTAGTTCTTTGTTGAATACATATTTTAAATATTCAAATAAAAACATTTTAGTCTTTATGTTTTCATCCTTTGTCAGATATTTTGCAGAGCAAACATTTTTAATTTTGATGAGGTCTAATTTACTCTTGATTTTTTTACATTTATGGACCATCATTTTTGATGATGAGCGTGAGAAATTTTCCTATGATCTTTACCCCTCTTTATAAATTATGGTTTTGTTGTTATATACTTTCAATTTGACTCCATGGATCATCTCACATTTCATAATGTATGGGATTTAAGTCCCCCCTCCCCCGCATTGATGCATTGATCATCTTTCAGTACACTCAATCAGAAATAGCTACCTTCTTGTAGCTGTTTCTCTACTCTGTCAGAATCAGCTGGGCGTATTCGTGTGGCTCTGTGTCTAGGTTCAACACCCTGTTCGTCCATCTGTGTGTCTACCATCGGCCAGCCACACAGCCTCAATTACTATAGCCATGTAAGTTTTAGAATTGGGCTTACTGATCCTCTCTACCCCTTTGCCTCTCTCGAAAGTAATCTAGCTATTCTGGTTTCTTTGCCTTTATATGTAAAATTTAGGATGTCCTTGTTTAGCTATACTGTGTGAGTTTTGTTAAGCATTGGTATTTTAAACTATCAGTTCTTTCGTGTATGAACACACTGCACGCCTTCATTTACAATCATCTCTGCTTTTACACAGGGGATGTACTGAAGCTGCATCCCCAGTGTCTGGAACTTGGAGGTGGAGATATGTAGATGAGAAGGGTGGAGCCTTAATACTGTATAAGTGTTTTATAAAAAGGGGAAGTGACACACTTCTCTGCTTTCTGCCATGAGAGGTAACACAGAGAAGGTGGACATCACTAAAAGCATGAGAGCAAAAAGAAGCTGCCATGAGACAGGAACCTGGAGGCAGGAGCTGATGCAGTGGCCATGCAGGAACATGGTTTACTGACATGCACCTTAAGGCTTGTACAGCCCGAACATATAGAACCCAGGACCACTTGGCAGGAAGTGCCACCACTCACAATGGGCTGGGTCTTCCCACAGCAATAATCAACCAAGAAAATGCCTTAAGGGCTTGTTTTCAGGGTAATCCTATGAAGGCATTTTCTCAGTAAAGCATCTTTCCTCCCAAATGACCCAGCTGAAAAAAGGAAATATTTTGGTCTATCATTTTGCAGCGATCAGTTTATGGAATACATGGACATGGGAAGAATATTACAGCCACAGAACACGTGGGAAGGAGGCTGTTCACCTAGTCATGTTCAGGAAGCAAAGAACTCAAAGTGGGGCAGGGTAGGATATAAAATAGGCCGTCAGGAATCTATTTCCTCCACTTAGATCCTATCTCCTAAAGTCTCCAGAAACCCTCAAAACACCTCCAGCAGATGCGAACCAAGTGTTTAGCACATGAGCCTGAGAGACATTTCACATTGAAATCATAACAATATACATTATTTATATTTGAAAATATTTTAAATGACATTCAATTATTTTTTTACTTTACCATTTTATAGTAATATATAGGAGTATGTTAATTTTAAAAGTTTTTACATCCTGTAAGCATTTTAAATTCACTTATTAGTACCAGACAATTTTACACCAGTTCCTTGGGATTTTCTATATGATAAGAATGCCATCTAGCTATAAAAATGAGTTATTTTTTCCTTTTACAAAATCATTTAGTACAATGTTGAATACTTGTGACTAATAAACATCATTACTGTGTTCTAGGTCACCGGGGAGAGCCTCTTAGCATTAAGTATAAGTTGTTTTGCACAGGTGCCTCCCCTGCCTCCTTTTATGTTGAGGTGGGCTCTCACTATGTAGACCAGACCCTTTGCCTCAGTCTGTGTGTTGGGATTTCAGACATGTGCACCTGTTTTCAATTTTTTTTATATTGTTGAACCTTTTTGTTGAACATAAAAATGACTGCTATTTTTCTTATGCAGACTACAAATACGGTAGATTACACAGACTCTCAAATATTGAAACAGTGTTGCATTCCTAAAACAGATCCTACCTGGTATTGGCTTCCTACCATTTTATCTGATGTTGGATTTTTTTTTTTTTTTTTGGCTAATTGCTGATTTATGCATGCATGTTTTTGAAATTGACCTATAGGTTTCTGGTTTTAGAATTTTGTTTGATTTTAGTATCAGGCCAATGCCGGCTAAGTAGGAAATGCTCTTTTCTCTCTATTCTACTTTCTGAAGGAGATTGCACAGAAATGCTTTTTCTATATATTTTTTCTAGCTAAAGTTATTTTCTAACTTCCTGTTAGACTTCCTGCCCACCTGTGGATTGCTTGAGCAGACTGTTTAATTCTGAAGTGCTGAGAGGCCTTGTCCTCTTGTATCTTTTCTAGTTTAATATGGTCCCTGGTTAAGAACACACTTCTCACTTTGACTCTTTCACACTTGTTATTGTTTGACTTATGACCTGGGACATAGTCTGTCTTGGTGAACATTCCATGTGCACTTGAAAGGGATGCGTACTTTCATGTAGCTGACAGAATGTCTTAGAGAAATCAATTAGATCCAGTTGGTGGATCGTGGTATTGAGTTCTAAGCCTGGGCTGATGTTTGACTGAGGGAGGTCTGCTGAGGACTTTAACCACAGTTCTGAACTTTGCTATTTTTCAATTTGGCCCGTGTTAGTTCGTGCACTCTGATACTATGTTGTGTGGTTCTAAATATTTAAGATCATTATAGCATCTGCATGATTGATTCCTTTCTTATTGGGTCACATCCTTTTTATCCATGACCATGTACTCCTCTAGAGCAACTCTGCTGGCAATGGATTCCTTTGGCTCTCCTTTACCGAGAGCATCCCGCTTTACCTCCATCACTGAAGGACTTCACTGCTAGCTCTTTCTGTTGCCCCATGGCTTCCTTCTGGTGTCTGTGACACACTGACAAGAAATCTGCACCATGCATCTGTTACTTCCCTCTAGGCAATGTCTCATTTTCCTCTGGATGCTTTGAAGGTGTTTTTCATTCTTGAGCTCAGTCGTTTCATTATGCTAGAGCTGCCATTGCTTTTTGCTTTTTTCAGCGTGTGTCTTCTCAATCTTGAATTCATAGACAAATGTCATCTAACTTGGGGAATTTATAGCAATTTTTTCTCAGATTTTTTTTTTTCCCTCCTTTTCTGGAACTTTGATGATATGACTATGAGAACTTTTGTTAGTGTTTCATGTGACCCAAAGTTTTCAATAATAACAATAACAATATTTTATTCTCCATTATTGATATTAATTCCTATTGATTTACCTTTGGGTTTACTCAGTATTTGTCACCTTCACTCTACAACTGATCTCAATGACTTTTTTATTTTAGATATTACATTTTTCAATCCAATGAGTTCCAGCTTTTTAATCATTCATTTTTTTTTGCCAAAGATTTTTCACATATTTTAAGTGTGTTTGTCAGAGAATTTGCTTCTTGCTCCTTTAAAATCGTTCTCAGATAATTCTAGTATCTGTGCTTTAATAGTACTGGTGTGGTGTATTTTGACTGCTCTTTCTGGACATTGAATATGTACACATGAATGCAGGTGTCCAGGGGCTCTGCCGTGGGCCTAGAACTACAGATGGTTGTGAGTTACCTAATGTTAGTGGTTTTTCTGTGCAATTTGTATTTTTTATCAGTCACTACGTGACCAGTAACTTGGAGTGTATTTTGAATATTATAAACTTAGCGTCTTGTTCAAATCTGTTGGGCAGTGTTCTTATTCTTGTGAGAAATGATCAAATTGGTTAAACTTCTGGTCCGGTTAAATTCAGACAACAATCTCCCATCTGTTTCCTGTGGGCACCCACTGTGATGTAATTTTAGTTTTCCAAACCTTTCCAGTGTTATTCAGACCTGACCCACAAGTGTGCTATTCAGTGGTTACTGTGGAGCCCGGCCCACAGTCCAGCTCTTCACTCACTACTCTAAGTCTTTGGTTTACTGATTAGGGTAAAACTCGTGTAAGCACATCTTGGAGTAATCTTAGGCAAGGCTGGTTTCTTGTAGTAAACTTGACCCTCCTCCCCACAATGTGTGTCTGTTCTCTTTCTCCTGAGTTCCTCTTTCTGGTCCTCTGGCTTTGGTTACCTTTTCCATCATGTATATGTACAAAAAAAAAAAAAAAAAAAAGAAAAGAAAAGAAAAGAAAGAAAAAAAAATGAAAGAAAGAAAGAAAGAAGGGGGAAGAAAAAAGAGCCTGTCCCCTGGAAATCATATCTGTCCCTGTTTTAGAATTTTGGTTCTTGCTAGCCCCAGGGCCAGTCACTGTCATAGCACCCACTGGAATGTTCTAGAGAAGAGGGGCCCAAGAGAGTGGGTGGGGTAGAAGAACATGACATTTCCCATCTGCCTCTGCATGTGAGGAATTCCCCACCTTCTCTTCGCAGGCCAGCAGTGGAAGGTTTCTATGAACTTCTTTTGGTACAGGGCTCATGTGTGTCTTTTGGGCAGTGGCGTGTTCAGGCTGGAAAACACCAGGGAAGTGGTAAAATTACTACCTGTTCAGTGACTCTTCAAATTCCCATTTTTCCTTCTAGTCATTGTGTGACCACTTTGTTATCCCTTAACTACTTCATGCACCCATCTGGGCTTTATAGTTGGGTTCAGTGGGTGATCCAGAATTGAGTGTGTAGTCTCTATTGTGATGGGGCTAGGAACCTCAAAGCTACATTTATTTTTATTTTGTTATTATGACACTTAATCTAATGTAGCCCAGGCTGGACTTGAACTCACTGTGTAGCTGAGGCTGGTCTTATATTCCTGATCCTCCTGCCTCCAGCTCTGGACTGCAGGCATGCGCAACCACATCCAGCTTTAGGCAAGCATTTAAAATTCACTTAACCACCAATTATAAATCTTAGACAATACTTTGAGAATCATTGGTCCGAAGAGAATGGCTTAAGCTCCTTTTTGATGTAACAACACAAAAGTATTGCAGCTTAAGTCAGTCTCCAAGTAACTTTTAAAAAAATTATATACTTGGGTGATATTTCATTAACTCCTGGTTGAAATACACTCGAGGCAGTGATTAAACACAGACTTTGGTTGTCACCCAACACTGAGAAAAGAAACATCAAGGTCTAGAGCTGGCTTTGTCATCTTCAAAGTTCTGCTGTGGGAAATACAGTTCATCCAGCTCAACATATTTAAATAGAACTCTCTCTGAATGTTACACAGAGAGAAGGACCTCCTGTCTTGAATACCCATGGTTCTTGAACAACCTTCTCCTAGGTTGCAGGTCTTTTGATCCTGCCGTTCAGGAAATGCAGAGCCCCATGTGTGTTTGTTTAGTTACACTGGCCTGCTTTCCTTAGCTGGGTCTCCTGGGATTGTCTTGGTAGTATAGACCAGGTCATAAATGAACACAAAGTAATGGAGGATTATTAGTCTCTGTTCACCTTGTCTTTGCCATTTATTTTGTAATTTTTATTATGCTGGCATTTGTGTGTGTATGTGTGTGTGTGTGTGTGTGTGTGTGTGTCACTGTCAATACTACCAAGAAACTGTCACTCTTGGGCACACACACAAGCAAGTCTGTATCCTACCACAGAGGCACTTGAGTGTCCATGTTTATTGCTTCATTATTCACAGTCTCCAGGGAGTGGAACTAGATGTCTATCAGCAGAATGGCTAGTGAGAATGTGGTGTCTACACACAGTGGAGTGCTACTTAGATGTTATGAAAAATGAAATGATGAAATTTACAGGAAAGTATTACATGAGGTAACCTGAACCAAGAAAGATGAAAAAAAAAAACCCTTACATGTTCCCTTACATATGTAAACATTTAATGCTTATGAATACGGAAATATGAGAATGTAGAGAAGACATGAAGGAGATGGGGAGATGGGGAAGAAAAACAGAAACAAAAACCAGATTATGTTTGAAAAATGTCATGATAATGCATACTTTTTTGTATGTTAATATTTTTTCCTTTTTAGAGGAACTTTTTAAAAAAGTCCTCAAGTAAATGTAACTTTTGGCATTCTGGTTCACATGTTGGAGAAACCGATCATAAACCTGTGGGACCTGAGAGCCTCAGCAAGTTCATGTGTGGCAGTAAGGTTGGCTAAGTTGTTGAAAATAGTTTACTTCTGATGGCTGTAAGTCACTATAAGTGAGTCTGTGTGTGATCAAGTGCTCATTGGGATAAGTACCTAAAGAGGTAAATGATTATTCATTGATTTTACTTGAAGATAGACTTTTTATGGCAAAAACAAAAGATGACAAAGTCGAATAGTTTGCTGTATAAACACTTCACGCTTCATATTTTAAGAGATAAAAACACCACACCCAGTAACCCAGTGATAAAATGGGAATAATATAAACAAACTAACAGAACTCAAGAACTCCAGCATGTAATCAGTCATTTGCCTTGGTGATTTACAAAATAGAAATAGCACACACACGTGCATGCATATATAATGCATACATACATACATACATACATACATACATATTTTTCCAGTTTGATACTTTCTTCTACTGAAGATTCCATTCAACTCCTACCTAAGATATACAGTATTCTATTTTGTGATGTTCTTTTCATTGTGTTTTCAACTTTATGTCTATACAAGAGTAATAGAAATTTCACTGAAAACTCTACTATGGACTTTGGATAAGCTAGGATGTTTGATAGGCCAGGGATGTTATATGCATTGCCCAATCATGATGGGTGTGTCAGAATGAAGTTCCATTTTAAGAAGAAGAACATCTATACAGCTAAAGCTTCTATCTCCTCAGCTAAGAACAGAGCCATCCAGCTCCTTTGTAGCTACCTTCAAGGTGCCCTTTCATTTACCTGTGTCTTCCTTTAGCCTAGCAAACACTTTTATAAACAACTGCACCTTTTATTAAACTGTCCCCTATTGTCTTAGGAGACAGAACCACATTTGCTTCAATGTTTGGCAGCCACCCCACCCCCATCCCTAGCCCCACTGTGTCTTCCACTGAGGAGCTAAGCCGAAGTCTGGTAGCTGAATGGTAGGAATGGCTTCAAGATGAGGCCTTATTACGTGATCTTGTGGGATAAGGAAAACATCCCAGAGAAAGAAAAACATGAGAAACCAGATGTGCGCCCTGAAGTCAATCAATGAGCATCAAAAAGGAGGCCAGCATTCTCTCCCAGCTTCCAGTGACTTTCTGACATGGAACTACAGCTTTCATGGCTTTTATGTATGTCCATTTCCACAGACCAGATAAAATACCTTCAATGTTTCAGGCTCATGAGTACTACTAGAGGAATTATCCTTTTAAATGTTTAGTTTAACAATTAAAATGTATACAATTTGACTTATTTTTATAGTGTTTTTCTAACCCTTGTATATTTTGGAGGTGGTGAATCTAATTCCCATTTTCATGAAAAATTAGGAGTAGATGGGTGGTTAGACATTATTGATTATGGTGCTGTAAATAAGATGTCAAGGCCACATTATTTATAAAAGTCTGGCTGAGATCTGAACTTGCTTTGCTTTTGACTTCATTGTCCAGCACTAATCTCTAGTCATATGTCACATGATGCTTGAAATTCGACCCTTTAAAGCTGAGATGTGCTATCAGTGTGAAGTGGTTACTGGATTCTGAAGACTTAATATGAAAAAAAAAGAGGAAAAATTCATTTCCATAATTGTATCCATATGATATACTTGGGGTATATTATTTGACCACAAGTTCATTAATAGCATTCAATTCAACTACTTCTTTTGCTTTTTAAGAGCATACCTACTGAATTAAAAATCACAACTATGGAGCTGGGGAACTAGTTCAACAGATGAAGTGTTTGCTGCCCAGACTTGAAGACCTGAGTTTGAGTCTCAGAATTCACATGAAAATAGCATAATGCTACTGTGTGCGTGTAATGTTAGTGTTGTGGTAGCAGAGAAAGGTGGATCCCTAGAGCC
This sequence comes from Micromys minutus, assembly GCF_963924665.1. Classification (NCBI taxonomy): domain Eukaryota; kingdom Metazoa; phylum Chordata; class Mammalia; order Rodentia; family Muridae; genus Micromys; species Micromys minutus. The sequence continues at coordinate 50,656,431 of NC_137972.1, read as the reverse complement.
TACAGGTCAGCCAGCAGAGCTGAATTAGTCAATTTTAGGCTAAGGAGAGACACTGTCTCAAAAACAAGGTGGATGATTCCTGAGTAATAACACTGGGTGGACCTTTGATCTCCACAATGATGAACACAAGTGCGCATATCCTCCAACACAGCAGCAACAGAATGAGACAAATGTTTGCTTTTAATAACATTTAGGGACACCTCAATGGAGGACGGTGCTAAAGCCATACTTGTGTGGCTTCCAGGACACTACTATAGTGTTGCACCTTTTCTCTTCTGTGTGGGATTGCACTGTGTCTCTAAATATCCTGATGGTTGAACACAGACAAGAGCAAACACTGTAAAGCCTCTGGCAGAAGCAGCTGGAGAACTCCAGCCAAGCCATCAGGCCGGCAGATGATGCTGACTTTTTGTGACATGAGAGTTGAATCAGATTTTACTACAGCAGTTACTTTCATGTCCCGAGAAATGAAAAAATAATTCTTTCAGATGACCAAATCCAAATCCCATTAAACAAATATGTAGCTTGTGTGTGTGTGTGTGTGTGTGTGTGTGTGTGTGTATTTCTCTACACAGATGATAATGTCTGCCCAAGCTTGAAGACCTGAGTTTGAGCCCCAGAATTCACATGAAAATGGCAGAGTTTTACTGTGTGCTTGTAATACTAGTGTTCTGGTGGAGGAGAAAGGTGAATCCCTGAAGCTCACAGGTCAGCCAGCAGAGCTGAATTAGTCAGCTTTAGGTCAAGAAGAGACACAGTCTCAAAAAACAAGGTGAATGATTCCTGAGTTTGAAGGCTATGATTGAGTTTAGGAGGGTAATTCTAGGGCTCTCCTGCAAAATACCCAGCAAGGGACAAAGACTGGTAAGGACAGTAGTCCGTGTGTTTCCTACACAAACAGCTTCATACTTTTCTAAGGCCTTTTGCATCTATAGCTGTGCCTTCTACATCTTCATGTAGGAGATGAGAAAGCATGTGAGGTAGGACCCCAGCTGAGGCCTGGACAGAGGATAGGACTGGGAGTAGGTAAGCTTGCCCATAGATTTTGATCAACTTTTTTAGCCATTTAATATTGGGTTTCTTGTGATCTATGTTTCTAAACTTCTCTGGGCTCCTTGACTTCTTCATAGAATGTAGTGAATAGAGACTCAGAAGGCGATGTTCATACTATAATTCCATTTATGTGATGTTTAGGAGGAGGTGAAATTCGACCAGTGGTTTCTATGAGTTAGGAAGCCATAGGGAGGTTCTGACCATGAAGGCTCAGCATGAGAGAGAACTTTGGAGTGAATGAGCTGATAAGTGTCTACAAGGTGGTGGTTATGAAAATCCATAGATAACCATTCAGCAAAACAGTGATTTTTAATAAATGTAAATTATAATATATTTATATTTAATGTAAATATCAACAAATGTCTCTTGTGCAAGTGATAGTTGAAAACTTCTTTGTGTGCTCAGGTTATGTGTGGGTGGGTTCATTGTATGCATGTGTGAAAGCCAGAAGACAAAACTGGGTGTTGTTCATCAGAAACCATTCCCTGCTCCTTTTTTCTTTTTTTTTTCTTTTTTTCTTTTTTCTTTTTTCTTTTTTTTTTTTTTTTTTTTTTTTTTTTTTTTTTTTTTTTTTTTTTGAGACATTGGCTTGGGGCCCTCAGATTCAGGTAGGCTGGCTGTCCAGTGAGCCCCAGGGACCCACCTGTCTTCACCTCCTCAGTGCTTGGATTATAAGCAAACACCAGCAATTTTTTTTTTTGAGACAAAATCTTACAGTATAGTCCTGGATATTCTGAAACTCATCGGGTAGACCAGAGTGGCTTTGAACTCATAAAGATCTTTGTATGCCTCTTGAGTGCTGGAAAACAAAGGCATGGACTTACATGCATGGGTTTTTAACTTGGACTTTAGGGATGGGACTTGGGTCTTTTTCATAGTCCTACCCTGATATTCTAGGTCTGTACTTGCTGAATAGAAACGCAGGAAACTGAGCCAAGCAAACTCAGTGTAACTCTTCAAAGTGGTGAAAAGGGAAAAGGCCAACATCCAGGCCCTAGCAGCAAGGCTCATGTGATGACAGGTGATAAGAGGTGGTAGGTGGGAAGTGACTAGCCTCTGCAGTCAGTGTGGGGACAAGGGGACTCATGAACCATTTATCTCTCACAGAAAGCCCCCAGCCCCTACCATCTCTACTCCTAACTTTCACACCAAGCTGCTTCACACTGATCTAGTTGTTTCTTGGTTATTCGTTTAAGGCATGGTGCCAGCTGGCTTGATCTGCCTCCTGCTATGGAAAACAAATCTCTCCTCCAATTGTCATGTGTTCTGAGACTAACAATAAACTGCTATTTAAATTTCACACTGATTCAGGCAAACGACCCACCTTTTTCTACATGGAGTACTTTCTGCAGGCTGGGGTTTTAATCAGATGAAATATGACAGACTGGCAACAGCGTGGTCCTCTGAGCAGGCAAAGAATATTTTTAGCTGCTAGGTTTTATGAATGACCCCGGTCGTTGGCTGCCATGGATGGGTCTTGGTTTCTTCTGACTTGATGGAGTTGGCTCATGAATCCAGAGCATGTAGCTTTGAAATAGAAACCTGAGCTGAAGGATCCCTGAGCTGGAGTTTTCTAATCCACTTTGGAGAACTTCTGATGACTTAGTTTGCAGGGAGGGTTTTAATAGAAGTGTCCTAACCATCTGGACATGGTGGCTCACACCTGTGATCTCAGTGCTTGGAAGGCTGAGGTAGAAGGTGAGCTTCAGTCAGGCTTGATGATCTACAGTGAGACCTTCCCTCCAAAAGGTTAAAAAAGAAGACCAAACAAACCCAATTTAACAAAACAGAAAAGAAAGTGTCCCAGATGAAGTGCTGTCTGTACTCAATGGAGACCTTCAAACAGAGGCCAAAGGACCATTGGCCAACGTACTGAAGGAGGCCTGATAAAAGTTCTACACATCCCTGAGGATTCAGTTTCCTCAAGGTTAAGAGCTTGTGATTCACCACAACTTCTAACTCGGACAGCAAGAGGCTGAAATGGAGTGTCCAGCTCACTCTGTTGGAACTTAAGGTACACTGGGCTGACTTCCTCTGCCTGGTCTTCATTCTCTACTTCCTATTGTATTAGATCTTTATGTGTCCTGGAAGTCTGGCAGTGTGGAACACTCAACAGGCTCCTGCACCCTCCGGCTTCTGGATGAACCCAGTGAGGTTATGGGGCAGGAAAGGAAGGGAAGTAAAGTGTGGGAGGATGTCAGTTTCTTCCAGAGCTCTTTCTAGATTAGACACACAGTGAACATGCTCCTTGGACAAAGGCAGCTGCCCACCCCTCAACCTCTTGTGCTTCTTTCTTCCTGGCATCTCTTTGGCCGGGAGATGAGGGTGGAGGACATCAGACACTCCGATCTTACTTGTTGGGCCATCTCTTTCTGGGAAACACAAAGCTAAATATTTTAAAGTAGACTGAACATGCCCAGAGGCATTTTCGTCTACTACCTTTGTGATACAAACTGCGCATATCCCAAAGCATTCCTGTCTGCTATTTAAAAGTCTAAACATTTACACTATGCCCCTGAGCTAGGCATACATAACAAGTCTGTCATCTTTCCTTCTTGAACTATGACCACAGGCTGAGTATGCTCAGAAATGTAGCCCTTCATCAAGCATGCTCAGAAACTAGCCAGCACCTAAAGTGCTTTCCCATGTGACTACATATATGTTCCCCAAATCCCCATGATTTCTTTAGAAAAACATTGCCTTAGAAAGGATATTTTTCTCTCTCCTTACTTGCTGCAGGTAGCAAATTGTCTTCTGCTGTTTAGCTCTTGGCTGTAGTATTTTCTGGTCCTGCTTTCTACTGCACTTGCCCTAAGTGCTTTCCAGGGTACCCCTGGAGATGAGACAAAGATCGTGGGTAAAGCAGACATGCTCGTTATGTGGCTTTTCACTGTGTGGGAGCTGGTAACCTGAAGAGATGAGTACTGTGCTTAGATATACGACCGGAGCAAATTCAGCTAAAAGTAAAACAGATCAGCTCTTACAGGAACTCCTTCAAGCTAATGCCTTCATTTCTAGCAGATTGACCAACTGTCCCTTGAGGACCAGCTGTTTTGGCACCGCATCCAAGCATAGGCCTTGGACAACGTCAGTATAATGACAAGGATCAGAATTTGATCCAGCCACAGGGTGATGTGGGACGGTTCAGATCAGAGGAAGGGCTGGATGCCAGGATAAAGGAAGGATGTTGTACCCTGGGATTCATGCAGCTGCCTGATCTCAGAGCAGAGTTCTGGCTGTTCTGGGGAGAGCAGAGCACCTGCAGGCTCAGTAACAGGAGCAGAAAGTTGATGTCACTCCAGGGAGGACAAAGCAGGAAGAAAAAATGTCCTCATGAGCCCAGGAAAAGATGCTCGGGGTTACACAGGAGGTTCATCTTAGTTTTTGTTTTATGGAGCTGAGGAGAAGGCATTAGAACTAGTTGGGGTGGGGGACACGCTATTGGCTGTAGATAGCTCTGTCTTACAACCAAACTTTGTTTTCCTGAAGAATAAAACTTATGTGAAGTCATGGGCTGTGTTTTGACTGCTCATTTGTAATCTTCAGGTCTCCATGGAGAAGAATGTGTCCAAAGAGTCTTACCTTCAGTTGACAGTCAGTCCTAATGGAAATGGATAGCTACATCTACAAAACAACTCCTGGTCTCAAGTCTCAGAAAACATTGTGCATGAGGGATTGGAAGAGTCAAAGGAACAGAGAGTTTACTGTGAAATTGTGTCTCCTAGTAATGTCAGAAGCTACAGCAAAAAAATCTCATCACCACGACTGCAGACATGAGCTGAAAAAGGATGACCACAACAGGCATGCCAAAGTGGTGGGGGAAGAATGCTCATAAAGCCTCATCCCTACACAAAGAACTATAGGTAACTAAGGAATGCTGAGAATGGGAGAAATAGTCTTCCTCAAGGAAGAACATATCAATGGTTTATCCAATACCAAATGGCCAGCCCTGAAAAGATATCTACAAATAATATCATACAGACTGAGTAGGTTGTATTTAAAACACACACACACACACACACACACACACACACACACACACACACACACACACACTAAAAAAAAAAGGAAAAGAAGAAAAAGGAAAGGAAAAAGCAAGAAAACCATTTAGTTTGGGGGCTCCTGGTTTTAGAGAGTTGTTGTTTGTGACCGTCATGGCAGGAGTATGGCAGAGGGCAGACAGTCATGGTGCTGTAGCTCAACTGAGAGATTACATCCAATCAATAAGCACAAGGCAAAGAAAGCTAACTATGAATGGAATGACCTTTTAAACTTCAAAGCCCATACCTAATGACCCACCTCCTCCAAAAAAGGCCACACCTCCTATTTCTCCCCCAAAGAGTTCCACCAAATGGGGACCAATCATTCAACTATTACAAACCTATGAAGTTCATTCTCATTCAAACCACCACAGAGGCCCTTTGCTTTATATAATAAGAAACATTTCTTCTCTTAATAATAAGAAGTGTCAAGGTCAGGGGTTAACTTGAGGTTAATTCTATCCTGTTATTCCTATTCAACCTTGGCACGAACAGATGACTATCTGTCATCTGAACCCTTTTCATTAGATTTTTTTAATGCATATTTGTATACTATGCATATATGTATATATGGAGTCAAATAGACAACTTTAAATCTCATCCTTAGAAAGGTTCATTTATCCCCCTTTAGAAAGACTCTCTCATTGACTTCGGAGCTCACCAATTAGGCTAGACTAAATAGCCAGGGAACGCCAGAGGTCTGTCGACAGCACTGGGTTACAAGCATCCACTAGCACAACTGGCACTTTCACGTGGGTTCCAGACTCTGGTCCTCCTGCTTGGAAAGCAACTGAGGCATCTCAGTTTAGAGATACTAAGTCAGGAATCAGGAAAATACAGAACACAGAGCCAAACCTGGAGAGCTATATGTTCTTATAAATAAAGTTTTATTGAGACACAGAACCTCCTTGCTGACATATTTTGCCTCTGGTTGCTTTTGAGCTCCAATATCAGATTTATGTAGCTCCATAGAGGTCAAATGGCTCTCAAAGCCTAAAATACTTACTATCTGTCCATGTATAGAAGTCTTCTGACCTCTATCTGAGAAAAGTAGATAAGAAACCCAAAGTGTATAATTAAGGTATACGCCCAAACTTCATAAAAACTAAGAGAGAGCTGGAGAGACAGGGTAGGATTGATTGGCTTGAAAATGGCCATAGGAGGTCAAACTGGATTTTTCATGGCTTCTGCTTGGCTCCCCAAATATGTAGGCGTCTCACAGGGGCCTGAGCCATGTCTCACTGGGCAGGAGCAATGTGTTTGCATTCTCAAATGTGAGACATGGAGCCAGTCCTCCAAACAGGACTTAAATGTTCCCGCCAGCAATTGTTATGCAATCTGACACATCCATCCATTAGGGCCGCTGCACGGAGCCTCTGGCCTGACCGTAAAACACTCAGCCTCAGAGCTCCTTGGGATCCAAACAGGAGTCCAAGAAAGCCCACAAGAGAAACCTGTTTATATAATTTTGGTGTTTTTTAGTAACACACAGTGGATGTTAGACAAATTTTAATCACTTGCTGTAAGGATGGATTTCTGTGGAAACCTAAGAATGACACAACTGGAAGTCTAGAGCTCTGGTTTCATATCTTTTAATTTTTATCATTGTATGTGTATGTATAATATTTTTATATGTGTGTATGATATGTGTTTAAGTATGACCTCAAGGGTCAATCATGGCCTTCTAACTGCCCTTTAAGGGTTCACCATGGTCTATTTCAAGTCAGTTGACAGCGAGCTTCAGGAATTGCCGTCTCTGCCTTTCATCTCTCTGTGGGAACATTAGGATTAGAGATGTACATTATTCAGATTTGGGGATTTGAACTTTGGTCATCAAGCATCTGTAACAGGCACTTTGCACACTGAATGACTTCCCCAGCTCTAGTGCACATTCTTAACCAGAAATGGAAGAGAAGAAAAGGCACATGAGAGACTATTGTTGAGACATTCTAGCTCTCGACAGATGCTAAGCCCTCTACTTCATGATCTTACCTTCCATATGATGGGAATGGTTCTGTCTCACTTCCTTATGAACAGACAGGAAAGTGGGGCCAGCTCTGTGTTCCCCAAACCTGGCAGGTTAAAGCACTGGTCTGTGGGTGCAGGGACACCCACTTAGTCTACCTGCCACAAGGCCCAAGGGTCTGTATTTCTCACAGGTTCAAGGTGAGTTCCGGCAGTTTACCCCAGCCTGCTTTCTTGGCACTCTTGACAGTTTTTCATATGGGCAATGGATCTCACAACAGCTTTGGCGGGGACAGTTCACAAAGCAGGTGTGGATGTGTGATTCTATTCAATTTGAAGTCACTTTTAATAAACCGATGTCCATGAGCTTCCAAAAGAGCAGAAAAATGTTACACCCTGGGAGGAAATTACCCAACAGACATTACTTCCCAAATGGTATTTTTGGTTATCTTAGGAATTGACAATTGGGTCGTGTATGTATGAGCCACATGAGTCATTACACTAGAATCATTACACTAGAACTTTGACCTAGGAAAATAGACCTACCAGCCTCAAGATAACGAACTCAACGCTTATACAAACTAAATGTTCCCTCTTGGGGTGTGTGTGTGTGTGTATGTGTGTGTGTGTGTGTGTGTGTGTGTGTGTGTGTGTGTGTGTGTGTGTGTATGTGAGAGAGAGAGAGAGAGAGAGAGAGAGAGAGAGTCTAAAGTGAGGGCAGGGGAACAAGAGAGGATAACAGAATATTAGGAGATGGGGACCAGCACAAGGTATCAGGTAAGAGGAGATGGATGGATGGCAGAGGGCAGCTAAGAACAAAGCATAATGATAAATATGTATAAAATAGGAACATCATACTGAAACCCGTTACTTGGTATCCTAACTCAAAAAGTTAATAAAAAGAAAAATAATTTCAATATCAAAAAATTTTGCATTGAATATACAAAGTTAAGTCCTTATATAAAGAGGTTCTATTGTATAATTATAAATTATATGATTTATTATGCATACAGTCATATTTTTATAATATACATGTATGCAAACATTTGTGCATGTACTTATATAGTATGTATTGATATGATTATGTTGTACATTGATTTTAATCAGTGCATCATTAATATAGCTTCAGTTCTTCTTGACTTACAATTACTTTGGACTCTAATAAACCAATAATGACCTGAAGATACTGTTAAATGAAAATTCATTCAAAATACTTACTGTGCTACATACCTAGGTCACTGAGCCTGGCCATGACGCATGCTCAGGTTGTTGCTGTGAGACTACATAGTCTGGCAAAGCCCGTCTGACGTGTGCAATGATAATCTTGTGTATTTGATTAAACGATGGAGAGAATGAAAAACATTTGTTATAAAGGCTTTTGTAAATCATGAAGACCAACTATGTATTAATATTGTTTTAACGTATCATTGAGAACACTGAGGAAATATGTGGTTAATATAGTTACTGTTCATGGATGTGCTCTATATATCTAGGTACGATTATGAAAACACACAATTATGAATTACTACTTATTCACTCTAGGCAGGGATGAAGTGAGTAAAGTCTCCAGTTCCGTAAGGATTACCTCCTTGCTGAGACTATGCTTCTTCTGAAATAGTTCTGTGACTCCTTTTTCTTTTCTCTTTCAGCCTCTCTGTTCTGAAGCCTTCCTGGGGCATACTCTCGTTTCTGTCTTTTGCCATGTATTATCTTGTTCCTCAGCCTGGAATACACCCTGCCAGAGAGACCATTCATATCTGGCTTGTTTTGTATCTACCACACTAGGCGCAGTAAAGATGAGAACCTCAGAATGGGAAAACCATACATTTAAACAGAGTCTGTGGGAAGGAAGCGGGTCTAGCGGTAACACAAATATGTTGTCCTTGAAGAACAGCCACTAGTTTGCAAAACAGCACTGCTTCAGGTCCATGCAGGAACAAAGGTCCCAGAATCTTTCCAGCTCTGGAGAGGTGGGACTGAGGAATGACACTACCACCCTGCCATGCTGCCCACAGCCACCACAATTTGGCACGTGTTTGAGAGTAGGGCTATAAACAGTTCTTAAACCAAATTGTAAAAGGGCTGTAATCCTAACTCTCTTCTCCTTTAAACAGACTTACTGTGTTTTGACATTAGGCTAGATCACCGTGTCACATGAGGCTAGAGCTTAACTCTGGGTATCATGTCACGGGACGTTAGGGAATGTTCTAGAAAGCAGGGTAAATTTTAAAATCACCCACACTCAAGGTTTCACATTTGAATCCGAATTCCTTCTAACTACATAGATAACACTCAAGTAACCCGCCTTGATGTGGAGGCAGGAACTCTTAAGGTGGCTATTCTATGTTCATGAGAGAAGATTCCGGCCATCCCCAGATTCTCAGATCATCTTAATATTCTGCCAATAAATGCAGGAGAGAGAAAATCCACTGTGCATATCGACTGACAAGCAGGGGTGAAGAAGTAGATGCAGCAGTGATTCTGCTTTGTGAAGGGGTGAAGTAGGATGCAGGGGTGATTCTGCTTTGTGAAGGGGTGAAGTAAGATGCAGTGGGTGAAGGGGTGAGGTAGGATGCAGCGGTGATTCTGCTTTGTGAGCTAGGGTTATTGCTAGAGTGTAGACTCAGCTTTGAGGGATGAGTAGGCTAAGCATGTTAGCAACAGCTACCAAATTGTTTCAAAGCACGATCCGCCTGGGTGCAGCAGTGAGATATTCGCATTGTGGTAGTTAAAGAAAATAGAGACAGGACTTTCTAGAAATGCAGAACGGGAAGGGGTAGGGGTATTCAAAGTCTGGGAGTCTGTGAGTTGGATATACCTGCTAGGTCTTCCAGAGAGCTTCTAACTCAGCGGCTCCTGTGAGAAATACCTGACCCACCAGGCTGAGGAGCACAGTTTCTATGCTTGCCAGATAATGACACCAACTAGAAATTGCTAGGATTGGGAGCTAGTCCCACAGGCAGTGTGAGTGAACTCTGCCACCCAGCTCTGCTACATGTTCCCAGAACTGTTTTGCCTAACCATAGGGGGATGGTGCTCACAGATGAGCCAGCTCTGAGAATTGTAGGCAGAACAACCTGGGAGCACTTCCTTCTATGCACACCACACTCAGGGTCGCAGTGTGTCTTTTAGATTAGAGAACCAACAAGTTAGTACTGACTGGTTGTCAGTGAACACCACACCAAAGCATTCCTAAGGAAAATGGAATTAGGAGGAAGGGAGGAGGAGGAAGAGAAAGAGGAGGAGGAGGGGGGAGAGAAAGAGGAGGAGGAGGGGGGAGAGAAAGAGGAGGAGGAGGGGGAGGAGGAGGGAGAAGAGAAAGAGGAGGAGACAGACTTACAATTCACAAGTAAAGCCCAAAACCTACCTGGAGAAGCAAACACACATGCATGTGGAATGATTTAATATTTCCACAGCCACTCGCCAAGGCCCATAGCAAATAGGCTCTAAGCACACACCGGCCATTTGGAGAAAGCCAATGTTCAAAATGATGTCACTGGAGACAGGAAACCAAACGAGTCCCTAGACAAAGTCAGGGCCATATAACATTTTTTTTTCATGTTTCATCCTCTAGCAGGAGAGTGACAAAGAGCTGCTGTCATTTGGAAAATATTTTCTAGAAACACCTGGCAGAACTAATTTAGGAACAGAATTTTTTCACACAGATTTAACACAATGAAATATAAGGTGTGTCTGAGACACAAGCTTGCCTTGTTCTGAGCTTAGATCAGGGGAGATAAAGTCTCTTGATTCCCACATCATTTTCATTACTGCTTAAATGGGCCTTTGGGGACAGGTGTGAAGATTCTCTCTCTCTCTCTCTCTCTCTCTCTCTCTCTCTCTCTCTCTCTCTCTCTCTCTCTGTGCTCAGAAGGCTTATTTGATATTTTTCTCATGAAGACCACTTTGAAAAAGAAGTCACTAGAAAGGCTTTTTGTAAAATCCATCCCTAGTTTGCCTCGCACTGTCTCGGTCTTACAGCTCCGCCTGCTGCAACACGTAAACTAACTCTTGGCTGTTGTGATGATAGAGTGAAGTCTGCCAGGAGTGAGCCCCGTGGACTTGCTTATCCTGGGGGCTGAGTCTAAACCTGCAGATTCGTACAGTCCTTCTTGCTGAGGAGAGCACAGGAAGCCACACACTGGTTCTCCATGTGACTCCGTAGGGCCTGCAGAATTGTTGATATTTATGGGCTTTTTTTGATGAGCAGTTCACAGTCATTGTTTGGTTTATTAAAAGGAGCTATTTCTGTTATGTTTTCCTTTCCTTTTTGTGTTTGGCTTTTTGTCTTGATGATCTTCGTTTGCTTGACTATTGCCTATGATTTTGCCTGGGTATCTAACAGGCACTACAAACTGAGTTAAGTTCATCAACATCTCTTAGAATCCTGCAAATCTGAGGAGGGCTGGTTCTCAGATCCTCACAAACACTGACACCCAGGACCCTTGAAAGAAACCTGTAGCATTTGCACAGAATCTACATGTGTCCCCTCTGTGGTTTAAATTATCTGTTACTAATGACACTAGATGCAATGTAATTACTATATAAGTAGTTGTACTGCATTATTTGTGGAGTAATAAAGGAAAAAAAGTCTTTATATGTTTGGCATAGATACAAATTTTATCAGTTCATATCTATTGTACAAAATAATGGGGTTCACAGTGGCATATTATAGATGCATGAGATTTAATTTGATCATATTCTTTCCTGTGTATTTTTCTAAAACATATATTTGGTCCATGGTTGGTTAACTTCATGGATGTAGACCACATAGGAGTATAGGTTTACTTTTACTGGCAGACATTATATTGACTATCCATATAACACGGGGCACTGGGAAGTGGACCCTGCTTCCAAAGAGCCTGCCTATGGTTTAAAAGATGGATGGCAGGAAGGTGGAAGGTTGGATGTGATCAAAATACATTGAACAAAATTCTCAAGAAATTAAAAGTATTTTTAAAAGATGAGAACAAAACGTGCTTACTTTAAAAACAATAAAGTAGCCACCAAATTAGAGTTTTCTCTATTGGAGAGCTAAGAAAGCTTAGGTGAGGCATCTGTCTGAGAAGTTTAGGAGGATAATGCTTGAGGAACTGGCATCTGAATTTAGTTCTTAGCAACAATTATAATTGCAAATGCATATAAGTAACTTCATCAATGCCAGGTATATAGAGTTTAAATGACTAGCCAAGCCATAGAAGTGAGCATTAGAGATTCATAGTGTGGCTAGACCTAGGGAGGTTGACTGTAAGACTAGAGCAGAAAAAGCGAGGGGACCAAGCTAGAACATTGGGAGGAAGGAGCTTACAGAAGGACCTGTGCTCACACTGAGAGCCTCGCCAATTACATGGGCAGCAGGCTTTAAGACAGAGGTGAAGGAAGTGTGTGCGTGCATATGTGTGTGTGTGTGCGTGTGTGTGTGTGTGTGTGTGTGTGTACAAGGTTGAATTTTATTTGGAGAGATCATCTCTGTAGTGGTAAGAAGGATGAGCCAGTGGGCAGGACCACAACGTTCTATAAGAAGGGCAAACCACAGTAAAGATGTGGAGGTGAGGTGAGAATGGAGAACCTGAGACACGTGGAGGCTGGTTAGCGGGTCCACCAGCTCTGAAAGCAGCTGTGAGACAGTCCCCAGGATGCCTGCCAGCTCACAGTGACCCTTTCACGCAGCTTTCTCTCATACTGTGCCAGTGTGATCACCAGCACTGGAGAGGGGGTTGGGAGATCATGTCCAAGGCTAACTATAGAAGAAGATGAATACCAGTTAGTAGTGTGGCCTGTCATTCGCCACACAGGACGCCCTCAGCAATTCTTCTAAATCTGACTATGGTTCGCATTGGTGGGCTAAGATATGATGATTAGCCCAAAAGGATATAGTCACAGTGTTCTCTTCGATTGCACCTTCTACTCTGCAAAAGATCTACCTGCGTCAGAGTCAGCTTTCACGGGCAGATGTCAGAGAGCTCACCAGTATCTGAGGCTTCAGATACATTCCCCAAAGAGCTCTCAGCTCCTGGAAGTGGCTCCTCAGACATGCTGCTGTTACCTTGTGGAGGGATTTGAGGGCAGTTCTTGAGTCTCCTCTGCGAGCCTGGTGTGAACTGGTTAACTTACCCTGGGGATCTCCAAAAGAGATGAACTGTCTGGACAAGCTCCGGCTGGCTCAGTAATGCCGCCAGCAAACATCCCTGGTTGTTTCTCTGCGCCAGCAGCTGTTTACAGCCCAGGAGCCTGGGCTGGTGGGTGAGCCTGGGGCCTGCCTGGAGAGAGAAAAGGCAGATGCCACAGGACTGTCACTGCCATGGGCACCAGCCATGTTTTATGTTGTTATTGATGCAGCTCAAGAAGGTATAAACATCCAGAGCGCCCTCCTGGCTTGATAGCTGAGGCTGCCACAAGCATTTTCCAGCTCTTTGCCAGAAACCATCCTGGAGATAGTCAAACCACTAGAATGTAGTGTCTCTGGGTTCCCTGACCAACTCACAGGACCTGAAATACAGCTCAGATTGGACTGTTCCTCGGCGCCGACTTTTCCCTGAGATCACTGTGTGCATCTGTTCCATGGGTAGAAGTTGAAATAGGCTGGGACAGCTCATTTCTTTAATGAAGGATTACTGGAGTGGGCTGGGCTTGCAGTTGTTAGAATGCTTTCCTAGCATGCACGAAACCCTGGGTTCAGTCTTCAGCTCCATGTGAAACCAGGTGTGTTAGGATATGCCTGTAATCCTGTCACTCACAATATAAAGGCAGGAGGATCAGAAGTTCAAAGTCACCTTTGCCTAAACGTTAGAGGCCAGCCTGTCTCAACCAAAACAAACGATTGTTAGGACAATCCAATGACAAATGTGATATTAAGGATAGAAGCTAACTACCTGACATTTTATTAGATTTTAATTTATTTGTATACTGTTCACTCCTGCCAACATACTGTAACCCCATGAACACCTGGCCTTTGCCTGTTTTGTGCCAAACCAGGGCACAAAGATGCTTCTTAATAAGAATGTGTTGAACAAATGAGCATTCTTTACTATTTAAATTTTTCCTTATTTTATCTTTAACTAGGAATACAGGTATGTGAGTGTGTGTGTGTGTGTGTGTGTGTGTGTTGTGTTGTGAAGGGTGGTATATGCAAATGGGTGCAGTACCCTTGGAGACCAGAGGGGGCATCAGATCCCCTGAAACTGAAATTATAGGCTGTTAAAAAGAGACTGTAACTCAAGTTCTCTGCAAGAGAAGTTCATGCTCTTAACCATTAACTTCCTTCCTCTCTTTCTTTATTGATAAATCTTTTAGACAAAACAGGGTCTCAGAAAGCTCTTAAATGTAAATCTGCTCCCCAAAAGAGCAAGCAATAATGATCTTGACACCTCCCTTTCTTCCTCCTTTCTCCCTTTCTGTCCCCCTCCCTCTGTCCTGCCTTCACTAAGGTGTCACTGGTTTGTATTTACTGACATCTACTAGTAGCTATTTGCTGCTGTGACATACATTACAAAGATACACGTACCCTTATTATCCAAAATGTTTGGGGGGGATAAGGGAAGAAGTTGGGACTCTCCTAAATGAATGATGTTTATCAGTGCTTGGAGAATTTGCTGAGAGATGAGATTCAAAAAAGAGACACAAGTTGAACAGAGCATATAGCAAAGTCATGAAAACCACTCAAGAGGAGAAATATAAAGTTAGGAAGGGAGAAATAATCTTACTATATTTTTATGGCAAAAATATTTCCTAGATCAAGTCACAGTTTCAAAACATTCAATACAAATCCATCCCATGGAAAAGGCAAAGAATTTTCACCCATAAACAAATGAGGGACCTGTGGACGATCCTAGATGCAGGGTAAGCAAATTATAGCCCATGGACCAAATCTGACATGTAGCTTATAGTTATGAGTAAAGCTTTATTGGCACAAAAATGTGCTCATTCATTTATATCTTAGCCTAAGAGTGTTTCCATGTTACAATAAGCAATAGAACACTTGTAGCCTGCAAAAACACCTTTCTCACTGAAAAGGTTTCTCAAGACCTTCCTTCACAGGGAAGAAGTTCTGATGCCAACCAAGATCCTTACAAAGAATTTAGTCCTCATATTCAGCTTGGCACATGGATGTTTGTACACCTGTTTTCCTTATCAATGAAACGGTTCCTGTCATTACATCGCCAACCCCAATATGTTATTGTTCTCTATAATTCTCTCCTCAATACGGTCACAAAATTAATGATCTGGGATCATTTCCTGTAAGTGAAATTGCTGAGCGATCAAAGTATTTTCAGGGTAGCCTTCCTGGTGCATGGACCTTGGGCTCCGTCATGCTGAGCTGTATAAAACAATCACGGCAACCCATGTTTACCCTGCGGCTGGACTTGGCATTCAGGGGCTACATAACTGCAGCCTCTCCCACCTGTTCATGCTGTGTGGTTACAGGTCTCAGGATGCCCGTAAACCTGATTAAACTCGTCCCTCCTCTGCCTTCTCAGTTCACATGCACATTGTTTGTGATTCCGACTTACATAATTCTGTGGTTTCTCAATAAAGAAATCAGCAGGTGGTGTGACTTTTTGTTTTCTAAGTTACCTCCCTGTGTAAAAATATAGGGCCAGGTGTCTCTCCCCGAGTCCAACAGATCCAAGCACCGAGACCTTCGAGACCTTAAAACACAATCCCAGGTTTTAAGAAATGGAAAGTAAAATATTTACCATGAGGGGCCAAGGCCTTTGACTGGTCTCCCTTCTTTCGCTGTGTGCAGACACTGAGCAATAGAGGCCTCCCTCGATGTTTTTGGGAGTGTAGCTTCCAGATACACAGCTATTATATTTCTTACAGTTTAACACATGCTTGTCTTTGCTGGATCTGATTTTCACTTCCAAGAACTTCTGTGGGGAGCAGGAAGATGAAGATCGAGAGATAGATAGATAGATAGATAGATAGATAGATAGATAGATAGATAGGGGGTGGGATTTAGACCTACACTCAAGGATTTCCCCGTGGCTAGTACTCAGAGAAATAGTGTGTTCCTCTATATTTCTTGTGGACAGACAGTTGTGAATGTCCTCATGTCTCACAGCAAGCATGCTTATCTACCGAACCATCTGCCTGGCTTTGGATAAGGTCATCTTAACTAGAGGAAAAGAAGAGATGGAGAGTGTGTGGGATACACTAGAAGGCCATGGAAGCAAGGAAACCATGATGCAGTTCTCACTGGGAAGGCACCATAAAGGAAGAGGCCGACAGATATTCACAAGAGAGTGTGCTGTAAGAGTCCAAGCATTATTTGTTATAAATCATTAATTTAGAGTTCTATATATTTAAGGAGTACCTACCAAGTACGTTATGGCTCATGAATACAATGCAAAATAAATAAACTAATGAACTTGTCTATCTTTTCAACTACTGATATTTTTCCCTGGTAAGTATATCTGAAATGTACTCTTGTCAGTTTTAAAGTCTGGGCAACATGACTGTTAGCTGTAGTCTTTGTGTAGCATGAGAGTCTCTGAACTCAACAGAAGCAACTGTTCTTGCTGACATTTTATGCCCTTACCCACATCTCCCCAGTGCCTCCTCATTCTATAAATATATGTAGGGAATATAAACTTTTATTTCTTAATTCCCATTAGACCGGGCTGGCCTTGAACCCATGACCCTCTCTCTGCTTCAGTTTCTAAGGGCCTGGTGTCCACGGGTGTGCAGCCACTGTGCCCTGAAGGAAGTCTGTTCACAGTGAAGCTGAGGGTCAGTGAAAGTGTTTACTCAAAGTCCCCCTCTGTCTGATATCTTCTTCCCTCCTGCTTTTCTTCCTCTCTCTAGCATTCAGGTATTCACCGACTACTGAATGGTGCTCTCTGAGGTCTTGGAGATACAGGATAGTGAGGAATCCATCTTGCTCTTTAGAATCCTGAATTTAGGGATTTCATTTCATTCCCCTTGTTGCTCCACCTTGAAGCACATCTCTACCTAAAGCCTCTGTGACCCATAGGGAGAAGGTTAAGGGAGAGGTGGGAAGTAAAGACGTTTCCCAAGGAACCCACAGGCAGGGAGGGAAACACACAAGCCAAACATCGCCATAATGAGTCAAAGCCATGTTCTTCTTTTTAAAGATTTACCTTCTTCATCTATGAATCCCCAAGAGACTGGGGAGGGCAGACATGGTGCCCTCAACGCCCTGGTTGCCATTAATAATTCAGGATATTTCATTAATCTATTTGTGAAAATCTAAAACGTATTTGTATTGTCATTGGTTTTAGAAAAGCATCTGTGCCTCCAGGAGACCCATTGCCAAGAGTGGATCCTAGTGACACTAAAGATTTTGAGTGATGTTGTATCACCATAAGCTCAGGTCTCTATGGTTGGGGGTATCAGTAATTGGGGGGGGCTGGGTATGTATGGGACATAGAAGACTATAGGAATGTATAGCCTACATAGTTTTGAACATCTTCGCGGTATTGTAGGTATGAATGCAGCAAAATTTATCTAAGTAGTCTTGACTTACTGGTCATTTAGGGTTTTTTTGTTAACATAAATGATGCTACAGTGAATATATCTGAATGTGTATTTTTTATATTGAAATTGTTTTTGAATCTATGAATCTTTCCACTCTTAGAGGACAATCTGATAAGCTATGTATATTTAATATGTCTTGTGTGAGATAGACCTTCTTTCTACAGAGTACAGGTTTAGGCAGAGGTCCGAGTCATTCCAGTGCTAATATTTCATCTAAGTAAGTTAGGAAGAAGATTTAAATAGGACATATTCAGCAGTTCCCAACCTGTGAGCTGCAACCCCCTTGACAAACTTCTATCTCTAAAAGTATTTATATTATGATTCATAACAGTAGCAAGATTATAGCTATGAAGGTTAATGGTTGGGGTCAGCACCGTATTAAACTGTATTAAAGGGTCACAGCATTAGGAAGGTCAAGAACTGCCGACAGATGTAATTTCTTCAGTTCAGAACCTTATGCACACACAGTACATGCTCACTAGACAGCAGCTGATCAACGTGACTGACTGTTGTTCCTTTCGTTTGGTCAAAGTGCCTTTGCCCACTGAGCCATTGCACCAGCCCATCCTCAAGTTTATAAACACACAGAAAGATATCAAGTTTTACACAGAATCAGATTTAATAGAGAGTAAATGGATTAAGAAAGTAGAGGGTGCAAGTAATTTAAAACTTTGGTTCTTTTTTTTTTTTTTTTTTTTTGGAGACAAGGTCCTTGCAACTTATCAAAGACTGGCCTTGAACTCACTGCTCTCCTATCTTTGTTAGAATTGCAGTATATCTTGCTATATCTAGTTACTATACATAGTTAAAAGATCTTAAAGAAAGAAGAAGCCACCCTAATGGGATAAGTGCGGAGATTTTTATTCACGTGAGAACACAGCTTCGTTGCTATGGGAAACTGAACCTGAGGCCAGATCATTTCTTAATCACAGCACCATGGTTCTATTACTGCCCTTTGTCCACAAAGCATCACCTCTGAAGAGTAAGAAGGCTGCATCCACTTACCAACCTGTCTTTCAAGAGGTAACAATGAGTGTGGGTGGCACAATAGGAGGGAAAGAGGGAAACAGGTGGCTTGGAAAATGTAAGCTCAGGGTTTATTGTTGCAGGTGTGACTGGCCCAAGCATAGTGGATTTGCAATGGAAAAGTAAGCTTGTCCCTGCGGGGAGCTGGGCCAGGTAGAGAAAAGAGGCTATCCAGAGAAATCCCATGCTGGGCCCAGGTGGCTCACAATGGGCTCCATACCTTCCCTGACAGTCCCCATAGTCATTACCTTGAGCTTCTGAGTGACATATTGTCAATGCATCTTAAAAAGAAACACTGGGTCAGTTCTCTGTTATTATTATTACAAATACTCAAGAAAAGCCACTTAGAGAAGAGGTCTATGCTGGCTCACAGTTCTGGGGACTTCTATCCCAAATCAGGCAGGCATATTATTTTATGTCTCTAGTGGGGACTGGAAGGCTATTTAAAATCTGAAGTGCAGCAAATGGTCTCTGAGAAGACAGGCTCCCTGAGGGTTGTTTTGAGACCTGCTTTTTTTTTTTTTTTTTAAATCACCAGCTTACTGTTGTAAAAAACAAACAATGAAAAGAAACTTATTAGGTCTCACTTCTCAGGCCCTACCCTGATAGGGAGCTCCGCACACCTCTGGCACCGGGTTTGAGCTGCCACCACCGCCCAACTTGTCTACAAAACTCCCGCTTGTTCTCCACCTCTGTCCCAGGGTGTTTCAAAATCCCACAGACACAACTCTACAGCCTGATAGGCTTTCATACAGGTTTATATATCTAACTCTCAATCTACAAACCTTCTACATAACAAGATTGCATCAAATAGACAAAGATACAAACTGCCTTTTTATATGAGATACTAGACCTGTAAAATCCTTAATGTTCATAGCTTTTTAACACCAATCAATCCCACCTGCGTCTAAATGGTCCTTGGAAGCTCCATGTTGCCACGATTTTCCCCCTCCTTCCTCTGACCTCCTCTGACCTCCTCTGACCTCCTCTGACCTCCTCTGACCTCTCAGCCCTCTCTACTTCTCTTGCCCCACCCAGTCACTGGCTTTTCTTTATTTTACTAATTAAAATAGGAAGGTTCAGTTGGAGTCATGTGACTAGGCAGCCCTTCTGGGGGAAGTGGAATTAACATTAAAATACAGACAGCTTCAGGACAATCTACATCCCATAACCTTGCTGGCCAGCTCTGCCTCCTTCTAGAGTATCTTTCTATTTTCTACATGCTTGATTTGGGAAACTTAACAATTATTTGTTTTAAAAAATAGCATCCATGTTTGAACAGAATGAGGAGTGAAACTGTTTCTCACTAAATGCAGAAAAATGGGTAAAGAAATCTAGCAGGAGTGGGCAGTGTGTACCTTCAAGTTTAGACACACCTGGACTCCATGTTTGGTCACTATGCCCAAGGTGATGAGCAAAGTTCTGATGAGGCTGGCTGCTTTCCACTAAGCCACAGGAACAGCTGCTCCCCATGTCTCTGTGTGAAGAATGTCTGTAAGTAGGGAGAGTGCTTCTTGTTAGACCACAGCTACACATTCTCACCCCTTTCCCTTGATTTGGAGAATCATTTCATTTTGAGGGTCTGAGCCTTTCCATAATGGATTTTGGGGGTGTGTATATGCATGTAAATGCATATGCGTATGGTTATGAGTTTGACAAAAGTGAAGATACAAGGCTAGGGAAGATAGCTGAATCAGCAAAGTGTTTGCTGTGCAGCATGGGTGCCTAAGTTTGATCCCCAGAAATCATGCTTTTTAAAAAAAGTCATGTAGGGTAACTCATATCTGAAATCCTAGGGTCGGGGAGACAAACTTAAGAGGATATGGAAGATTACTTCCAAGCTGGGCTAGCCCACTTAGAGAGTTTTGGACCAGTGAGAGAACTTATATTAAAAAATAAAATGGATGCTGCCTGAGGAATTATAACAGAGATTGTCCTCTGGCCTCTATGACCATGTATAAACTTCTGAACCCCTCTATACACACATGTGGACCCCATCTTAGCATCCCTGCATAGCAGTGGGGCTCAAGAACATACATTTCAGTAAGTACTGTGAGTAGTACATCCAAGCTCTAGAATCAGTCCAGGTTAGTGCTTTGCCATCTTCATAACTAGACCATATTTGCTCCAACAAGTACACTCTCTCGGTAGAACTTTGCTATCTACAATTCTTAAGTTTCTTAAATGGTTCTTATGGAGCGGACATGGAGCATCTTCCCTGGTGCAATGTGACAAGAAACAAAAGTCAATATAGGAAACTCAGCTCTGAATCAAATCTGTGGGAGCACATGTACCCCAAGCTCTCAAGAGCTTCCTTCACAGTGTTAGCTGCACTCTGTAACTTTACCCAACATTCAAATCCCACACACTTAGGATTCTTAGTAAGTCTGTGCTCACAGGAATTGTTGGGGAGCTTGGTGAAAGCCAGCAGCTGGGTCCACCTTCTGAATGCTTTGGCAGGGGTAGATGAAGACAATGAAACAGTAGCTGTAACACGCACCCAGGTGACTCTGATGCAATCTGTCCATGGTCCCTCTGAAAAAGAATTTTTAGGCCAGATTACTTTCAATTGCTCTGATAAATGCCATAGCCACCAGGAAGCTGGGGAAGGAAGCATTTGTTTGGGTCACATGTCCTGATCACAGTTGATCATTGAGGGAAATAAGAGCAGGGACTCAAGGCAAGAGCTGAAGCCAAGGCAGCAGAATGCTGCTTTCTGATTTGCTCCTGATGGTTTGCTCCCCATCTGCTCTCTTATACCATGGAAGAGCACCTGCCCAAGGATGGCATCTTCCACAGTGGGCAGGGCCCTCCCATATTAATTATCAATCAAGGAATGCCCTATAGACTTGTCTACAGGTAATCTGATGGAGACATTTTCTCAATTAAGGTTCCTTCTTTCTGGATGATTCTAATTTCTGTCACGTTGGTACAAAATTAAGCAGTACAAACGCTTCTCAATTTGGGATCATGTTATAGGGGGGCATTTGACCCTGTTTAGAGACATTTTTGATGGTTATAACGTGTGTGTGTGTGTGTGTGTGTGTGTGTGTGTGTGTGTATATATTCCTAGTAAATAGAGGTCAAAGACAGCCAATGTCTTAAAAAGAACGTTATTGACTAAAAACTATTTTCCTGGCCCACAACACCAAGGTTGAGGAGTAGTACTAATCTACTAGCTTCCAAAAAAAAAAAAAAAATAAAATAAAATCAATAACAATCCCCTTTAGAACTTTGATAGCTAGGATGAAGTACAGCATGGCCTTCTTTGCCCAGCATGTACAAAACCCCGAGTCAACCCTCAGCGAGTGAGCAAATAAACTTAACTCCGCAGCTCTTCCTAAGGCTAATTATCAGCAGTACATGATTTCTCACCCTGACCAAAGACAACCCTTCTTTGGATCAGAATCCTCGTTACATTTGCTTCTATTCTGGCCCCATCCTTTCTCTAGCAGACACTCCACAGTTGACAAATGCTAATACAATTTTAAGCACACGTTCCTTGGGACAGGCCACAATGTGGCTTAATGTCTGGTGGGTCTTCCCCATGTCTACAGGAAGAAGGGCACACCCACAGGCCGAATTTTATTTTGAAAGCTCAATAGGAATGTGTTGGGGTTTGAAGTGAGGTTATGCAAAGATATGATGAGCTTGTGACCCGGACATGGGGATGTCCCATGTTCATATTTTTAAGAAGGGAACTTGAAATGGCAACAAGTGTGAGGAAGGACACAATGATGCCTGCAACCTTCCTCGATTTCTAGAGAATATTTAAAATAAATGACACTGCCATATCCCAGATGGTTTTCTAAAGACAAATCACATTGCTGTGCTTCATAGAATGTTGAACACGCTGCCGGGACAACAACCTCTCTGTTGACCTTGGGAACTCATAACTGTTATTAAAGGAGCTGGAATAATAGAATGAACCTCATTGTGCCATTGTACCTAAGTGTCGGAGTTCCTTGGAACCCCTTGTCTCCTGCTTTAATTGTTCCAGGATCAATCAGGAGGCAGCTTGGTCACTCCCACATATGTATCAAGCTTCATCTAAGAAGATAGTATTTTTTTCTACAACCACCAAATAATATATTTGCTTCTGGACCTCCCAGGGGAATCTGTGGGCACAGGCGCTACGAGAACACAGGGACCACCCAATAAACTCAGTCATCACATGAGGGAGGAACCTCGTTGGTCCATGTCTGATACTATGTCTGGCTACCAGTTGCTAACAGTAAGCAACTTCGTCCCTAAGCCAATCCTGAATTCCAGGAAATTAAAGTTCAGTAAATAATCTGCACAGATCTTCTAGAGAAATGTCAAGGAAACGGTATCCCAAATGGCTCTAAAAATAGCCAGGTAATTTCCTTTGAAACTCTCTTGAGAAGATGCACTCAGCTGAAGAAGTGAAACAGCAAAGGACTCATTTGTTTGTTGACAGGCACTGTCTCTATGTAGTCAGCCAGCCACCTCTGAAGTGGGTGTTGGCAACCCAATCAATATTTGGGTACTATGGAGTTACTATGCCGCTGAGTTGACCACAGTTAAAAACAAGAAAGCCCATCATGTGGCTTCTTGAAGCCACACTATTTACTAGAGTGATCATGCTGGTTTTCCTGACCTCAACTTTTTGTTCAAGTTGTAACACTTGGCCTGAATACCGTGGCAGGTGTATTCACCACCTCCCTCTCTCTCTCTCTCTCTCTCTCTCTCTCTCTCTCTCTCTCTCTCTCTCTCTCTCTCTCTCTCTCTCGCTCTCTCTCTTGGTTGAGGCTATTGATTTTTCTAAATGCTACTTTAATGATTCCCCCACCTTCTTTCCAACAAGACTGGAGAATCTAGATATGAAATTCTTGAACAGATCAGTGGCAAAGTTCAACTAGTTTAGCAAGTTGTTGCCTGTAGTTTAGGACCCACCGACCGCTTTACTTTCTCTTCGTGGTGTTTTAATTTTCCATCTTGGCAACAGACGGCAAAGTGACTTGCAGTTATGAAAAGCATGAAGTTGTGTTTGTCTCAAATAGTTTGCTAGATTCTTCATCAGCCAGAGGCCCACCACAGGTGTGAATATTTGTTTATAATTCAAACACAGCAAAGTAAACGGTCACATTTTGCACACCCCTTTCCCCATACAATGCTTTGAATATTTTCTTTGTGATGGTCAATGACTTTGTTTAACTTCAAAAACAGCTGAGTGGAAAGGGAGGGCTGGGAGATTTGAAACTGTTTGTACAAGGTCTGAAAGTGAGTGATGGCTAGGCTAAGCCAGGCACAGAGTCCTGACATTTTGTCAGCTCCCCAAGGAGGCAGATGTAATGTCCACGACTCACCTGCCATGTGTTGATAGAAAAACAGCTCTGTCATGCATAGTTTTTAAGGCTCCACACATGAACTTTAACCTCAGAACCTTTCCAGAGTTTTCCACTGGGTATCAAAATTCTTTCAAATATTTCCAGCTGGGTATCATCTCCTTGAGCTGTGATTGTGCCTCAGCATTTTAACATTGGTGGCTATTGTTTAAAGGATATTTTCCTTCCCCGTGGCAAGGAACATTTGGTGAAATTCTGCTGGTAGCCAAAGAGAGGGGGGAGGTCGCCAGGGTTGTTAAGCTTAGGCGTTTGCCTTCCAGTTGAGTCCTAGAGTCCTGAGAAGGGGAATAATATTGTGGGTGCTCAGGTTCCTGTCCTCATGTCAGGTTTCTTGATAGATCCTGGGAGACAAACAACTTTTCCCTGCTATGAAGTTCAGTGTTTCCACAACGGAGTGGAAACTCAGACACCCTGACTCTAAAAACTAGACCTGATGCTAAAAAAAAAAAACAATAATAATAAATATAAAAATAAATAAATAAAAATCTAGTAACTAAATTTTAGGGCAAAGTACAAATCTTTTGATTGATATTTTCCACTACTCAGATTAAAATGGCCAAAGTGTGCTGGCACTCAGAGGTGGACTCAGGCACACACATGCACTCACACACATACACACAAACACATGTAAACACACACACACACACACAGAGAGAGAGAGAGAGAGAGAGAGAGAGAGAGAGAGAGAGAGAGAGAGAGAGAGAGAGACTAGTTGGAGAATTTACGGAGGAAAAGAAAGAGCACCTATAGTTGTCAGTGGTGCCCCAGCAGGGTCTAGCGTCTCTGGTGTGGTCACACTGACTCCTGAGATCAGTCAGAACTGTTCTGCTCTGCATCACAGACGACGGCTCCCTGGAACTTGCAGTGAAGCTGAATATTTCCACTGTTCCTTCCAAGGATGGTCCATTTATTTTTCTGGCTTCTCAGCTTGTCAGACCAAAGGACCCCAACATTTGCTGTGCACATGGATGCTTGTAGCATCTTCATAGAAATTTCCACTGAAGTGAGCTAAAAATAGTCAGACGAAAGGAAAGTGGTAGGCTCTATCTTTGGAATTATTAACATCATTTCCCGGACAAGGCCACTGAGATACAGCGAATCGAATGGTTTCTCTTTTGGGTAACATGTTCATAAATGAGAACACTCTCCCCCTTTTTTGCTAAAGATTTATTTATTTAACACACATGAGTACACTGTTGCTGTCTGTCTTCATGCACACCAGAAGAGGGCATCAGATCACATTACAGATGGTTGTGAGCCACCATGTGATTGCTGGGAATTGAATTCAGGAACTCTGGAAGAGCAGTCAAGGGCTCTTAACACTGAGCCCTCTCTCCAGCCCCAATCTTTCACTTCTTTAATGCCCTGGTACAAAATTCAGTGTCAATCTGTAATATCTAGTTCACTCTAGACACTGTTCTGTCTTGAGGATTCAATGTACTAAGTTTCAAAACCGGTGGTAGTCTAGGAATAAAACAGGCTATAATTACATTTCTGAAATTTCTCTCTCTTTCTCTCTCTGTCACAGACACACAAACACACACATGCACACAGACACACACACATGTGCACACATGCAGATACACACAGAGGTAGACACAAACACACACACACAGACACACACATGTGTGCTGACACACACAGACAGACACACACAGACACAGGAGTTGTCCCTCAGTATCAAAGGAGTTAGTTTGGCACCTCTGCAGATGGCATTCATAAAATGGTAGTGTTTGTAATAACCTATGTACATCATCCCACCATACTTAAATCACCTTCAGCTAATCTCTATATAAGTATTCATTAAATTGTATTTTTAAAAGAATAATAATAAGAACAATCTGTACACAATAAGTACTGATATGGCTGTGTGTGGAGTGTGTGTATGTGTGTGGGTGGATATATATGTGCAGACTAAGGAGTGTGTGCCATGTGCTTGGAAGCCAAGGGACAACTCTGGCTAGCACATTGCTCTACCTTTAACCCACTGACCCAGAGCCTGTCAAGGAGGCTGTGTTGGCTGACCAGTGAACCTCAGGTACTGGCTTTGCTCTGCTTCCCTACCACTGGACTTGTAAGCATACACCACCACAGCTCGGCCTCTTATCTAGGAGGATTCTGGGGGTCAAACTCACGTCTTCATGCTCGTAAGAAAAACATTCTACTTGTACAGTTATGTCCGCTGCTCCAGACACAATTTTCCCCAATATGTTTCTGTTCTGTAAAAAAAAATATTCTGAATTAGATCCCATCGAGTCCCTTTCCTTCTTTTATCCCCCCCCACAGGTCCCTGCCCTGAGCTCCACCACTCTTAAGCTGACAGTCTACCTGTGGTTGGTTGAAATCCTGGGTGCACAGTTCGCACATATGAGGGCCATGAGTAAAAACCACTAAAAGACAAAATAATGATTAGCCAGAGTCATAATCATGAAAATATTTGGCAACATAACAAACATCACTTCACACATGGTTTTGAGTTGCTGTTGGTGGTGACGAGACATGCCATGAGGTAATAGAGACAGACTCTTGGAGTGAACATCAATGTTTATGACTTCATGGAGGGAGGCTTGGCTCAGCAGCATCTAGCCATGGTAAAGAGGCCTGTGTGGTATGACCTGAGGGTTTCAGTGGTGGGTTAGTCCAGAGCAACTCTTACTCAGATGCAGAAATGCTTGAATTGAAAAATCAGAAGTGACCAAGTTTATGGCAAAAGGGCACAGTGTATATTTATATATTGAAAAGCCATGGGACAATATATGTGAACACCATACACATGTATGCACATGTAACATACCCATGTATATACCCATGTGCACACATGTGTGTACACAGAGGTATACTCAGGCACAGACATGTACTCACACACATACACACAAACACATGTAGGGATACAAGCAGATACCTGCTCACACACAATGCAAATATACACACATAAACACGGACAGGTGAACATATGAATCCCTCTATATACATATATAAAGAATCACACACACACACACACACACACACACACACACACACACACACACAAACTTGACTCCCAATGTGACTATATTCCAGTAAACTCAGCTTAAGTTAAAAACAATTTTAAGTCAAATTGTACTTAGGTTGCCAAATATCATAGTTTATCCTAATCTACCTTAAATGGGCTCCAAAGACATGTACTAGCCTACAGTTGTGCAAACGCATCTAGCATAAAGCCCATTTTACAGTCAAGTTCAACAATAAAAGAATATTATGGTAAAGAAATGGCATACCAGTTATATAAAGTTTGGAAACACGGCAGACAACATTTGAGCACTCAAGTACAAGTCATAAAAATGGAACTTTGCTCAGCAGTGCCAAGCCTCTAACTGCGAGAGCGGCTGTGCAGGTAGAGGTAGGAAGGAAATACACTGCGGTGATTCATGGAGAGCAACACTGTTGCTGGGAGGAAGCTTAAGCTTGGCACAATGGCATCATTATGTCTTCTTCGCATCATTTAGGTGTCCAAAATACTGATTATGTTAAAGGGAAGGATTTTCCCCTTTAACACCACATGGCTCTGCCCTACCTCCTTCATCCCACTGCTGTTACCATCAAACAGAGATGAACTCCCTCCCTCCCCTCTCCCTCTCCCCCCACAGGTCTGCACACTCCCATCCATCCTTCCCACAGGCCTCTGCATGACTTCAGCAGTCTTGCTGCTCAGTTTCTAGGTTCCTGTTCCAGCCTAGAATTTCACCAGCACCACTAAATCACAGGCTGTATCCTGGGTCTTGTAGTCCAGAATGTCTTTGCCCAGTACAGATACACTCTTCTTCACGCTCTTGTGGGCCTCATATTCCCCTGATCTCCTATGGGCTTCGAAGGCTCATCTTGTTTTCTTTCCACAATCCTAACCCAAGTTATTTTCTTCTTTCTTGGCCAACCTGAATCCATAACCAATATCTTGGAGCCTTGGTACCATCTGTCTTGCCTAACCCCAACCATCAACCTGTCTAGTCCAATACCATCCTGTGTAATCTTGGCCTAGTCTGAATGATGCTCCTAGAAAGCCATGGGACAGTCCTTGCCCCAGCGTCTCAAACCCATAACTTTCACAGCAGCCAGGCTCTGGGTCCAGATGTTAACCTTTTTTTAAAAAAATCTCAGTATTTAACAAAAAAAGTTTATATTTATTTTGTAATAATGTTTTCTTTTTTTCTTACAACTTTATTTAAAAAAGAGAGATACATGTAAAAAGTATGGAACACTTCACGAATGTGCGTGTCATCCTTGCGCAGGGGTCATGCTAATCGTCTCTGCATCGTTCCTATTTTAGTACATGTGCTGCCGAAGCGAGCACAGATGTTAGCCTTTTGATTCACTCCCAACTGGAACCATTCTCCACTTCTACAGCATCCTGCTTCTTTCTCTGGAGTGGTGAGTTACCTGCTTTAAAGAACAGAGGCTATAGGGAGGTGTTTTAGAGGTAACCCACAAGGAGCTGCCTTTGGCAGGCTCTAAACACCTTCCCTTACATTAATGTGAAACGATCCTCATTAGTCATCTTAAATACTGGTTTTCCAAGGAAGCCGTTTCATTAGAAAGGTGTTTGTCTTACTCTGTTTCATATTTCTCTAGAAAAATGCCTAAGTCTAAATGCTTATAATAAAAAGATGTTTGTGTAGCTTATGTCTTCTTTGGAAGCTGAAAGTCTAGACTGGGTGGTTCCATTTTTCTGCCCCCTAGTGGGAGCCTTCTGGCTGCATCACAACATGGAGGTGACTCAAGGAAGGAGCTTGTGTGAAAAAGAACAAAGAGCTGAGGTGGGGCCGGGCTCACTCTTTCACATCAACCCAGTTTTGCAGGCACTGATGCAGTCCCAAGAGATCCAATTCAGTGCTATGAGACTGCCGTTAATCCTTTCTAAAAGTGCTGCCCTACAACCCAGCTATCTTCCCTACCTCAGTACTGCTACATTAGAGGATTAAGCCACCTCATGAGTTGTAGTGGCAACAAACCTCACTCAAAGCATTACAGAGTGAGGGTGGAGGCCCTACTCTTATACCCTTACCATGGAGGTTGTAAGACAGAGCTATTCTCTTACACCTCTTGAGATGTGTTACCCACCTAGATTCTTACATTGTTTACCCCCATCGAATGTCTGTACCTACCCCCAAGGCCCACACACTGGGCCACCCGAGCATTTTCCTACCCCTTTGTTTTTTGGATGCTGGCTTGCTCATTTTCAAATATCTTCTTGTCGGTCAGCTTGGTTCTCCTCGTCATCTCCCATCAGCATCCCTCTTCCATCTAAATAGAGCTTGCTTACTTTACAACTTAGAAGCCCTTTCTCCTACCAGTAGACTGCCACCCTCTTGAAGGAAGGCACCGTCCTTATTTTGTTTAAGACAGAGTGGCAGGGTTCAGGCATGCTCTTAGCTCCTGTTGCATTATCAGAGAAGGGCAGTCTTAGTTTGGGTTTACTACTCTAAAGAGACACCATGACCAAGGCCATTATAAAGGACATTTAACTGGGGCTTTAACAGGTTCAGAGCTTCAGTCTATTATCATCATGGCAGGAAGCACAGCAGTATTCAGGCAGACATGGTGCTGGAGGAGCTGAGAAATATACATCTTTACCCAAAGGAAGCCAGGAGCAGACTGTCTGTAGGCAGCTAGAAGGAGGCTCTCAAAGTTGACCCCCACAATGACACATTTCCTCCAACAAGGCCACACCTCCTAATAATACCACTCTTTGGGCCAAGATTTGTTCAAACTACCACAAGGACCTTCACCTGCAACTGCCCCAGTGCAGAAGAGACAGAAGGAGAAAGCACACTTGCTGTGCAGCTGCAGTTTTGATGAAGGGCCATCCTTAGAGCCAGATGCTGCCCCCGGGCCTTGCCTCATAGAAATGGCCTTACAGAAGTTCCCACGCTGCCCTGGGGTCAGTGTACCCTTGGTATATTTGCTCTATATACACAGGAAGCAATTGGGGAATATTAATTAAGAGTCAAGTCTTTGCAAGACTGAAAAATATAATCTTAACAATCACAATTTGCCATATCTAAATCAGCATGCTGAGGAAGACAGGGGAGATGGCTCACTGAGTAAGGTACAAGCACGGAGACCTGAGTTCGATCCCCTGAACCCACACAAAACATTAGTGTAGATATGTGCTCTGTAATCACAGTGTTGGCGAGGCACAGACAAAGGTCTCTGGCTAGTCCCAGGGAGACGCCTTGTCTCAAAAGGCATGAGGGATGGCACCAACACCCTAGGTTGGTGGCTGGCTTCGCATATGAATAAAACAGGAAGAAAAATATTGGCTGAAGCTTAGCTATTTCCTCCTTCCTCAAGATCTGCCACCTACCCAGCAAAGAGAGATTTTTTTTAACAGCGTGCTGCACTCGAACTTCACATGGAGAGTAGAGAGTGTGCACAGGGACAGGAGTTGTTGAAGGAAAACTGATCCTAGGATTAATGGGTGAATTGCTGAGGCGTTCCAAGACACAACTCAGGAGGCCTCAGTCCACTGTGGGCTGAATAGCAAGACTTGCCGACCATGGGAAAACCTATAGTTGTGACACTCTACTGCAGGACACAGAACAGTAGTCATTTCAATTCCGTGAGATAAATTAGATGTAATCTACAATTAAGGAAGCCAAGCCCTGAAGAGAGCAATCTCAGTCCCGCTTGTGTGTGAGTCATAGGCCTGTGCTTCCCCTGGCAAGTGTCCTTTTTCTCCCTGGGCAGCCTTGTCTTCCAGGCTCGAAGAATGAAACACGAGAATAGAGCAAATAAATGGTGTGGGTGTTTCTGCTGTTCTGTATCAACAAGAGGAGATACAGAAGCAGGGACTGGCTTCGAGCCCCAACAAGGGTCATGTACCTGGGGAAGCAATGGGGACGGCAGTGGGTGGAGATCCATGAGCAGGGCGTTGGGTCCCGGGCATGGGAACAAGCCGTGGGGGAGAGCGTGGCTGGAGTGTGGTGTCTGTGCCCCTTTCTCACACTGTTTTATATGATCCTCTCATAAATACTCCAAGAGAGGTTCTACATGGGAAGACAATGACCCCCAGAGACGTGAAATAATCCACCTACAATTATAGTTAGAGTTCTATTGTGTTTTATTGATGTTTGTTTGAGACTAAAGTCTTCACATGGAGTCCTGGTTACCCTGG
The DNA here is from genome assembly GCF_963924665.1 of Micromys minutus. Lineage (NCBI taxonomy): Eukaryota > Metazoa > Chordata > Mammalia > Rodentia > Muridae > Micromys > Micromys minutus. The sequence continues at coordinate 50,625,328 of NC_137972.1, read as the reverse complement.
TTCTTGCAATGTAGCCTAGGCAGGCTTTGAGCTCACAGTGATTCCACTGCCTCAACTGTCCAAGTGCAAACTTGCAAGGTTAAACCTGGCTCACAGTTTGGATTGTGATCTAGTTCTGCATACTTGGAAACTTTGTGTTTATAACCATCATGATGTTTCCCCCAACTTCTAAGTGACAAGACAAAGAGAGAAGGTATGCCTGAACAGAGGCTTACACTGGGCAGCCATTACTTTGCTTATTTTGAGATAGGGTCTAATGTAGCCCAGGCTGGCCTCAGACTTACAACATAGATAAGGATGATTATAAATTTCTGATCCTACTGTCTTTGGAACCTGAGTGCCAAAGCTACAGGTATACCCTCTACCATGTTTGGTTTTTGGGGTACTGGAATTGAACACAGGACTTTGTGTATGACGGCAAACACTCCACTAACTGAGCTCTGTCCCTAGCACCTTAAGGAAACGTTCTTATAGGTTGACAATACAACTGTGAAATATCCTGCTTCAGACAGTTGCATGGAATACAATAAAGGAGCAATGAGACAGCTCCTCTTTAACAGCTGTTCCTAGGGTAACAAGAAGAGCTCTCAGTTCCCTCCTTTTAAAAAATTTGAACAAACAATAGAAAACATAAGCTTGTAGTGGAGATGATGGGAGGAGAAAGAAAGATTGGGAGGCAGGAACAGTCAAAAATTCGAATCACTGAAGTGTTCTAGTGAGTTTACCAAATGCTTCCTATGGTTAATGGTTGGATTTTGCTGTAGTGACTTCTGACACAAGCAGGGCCTGATTGGGTTCTTTAACAATGGGTAATTATCTTCCTGAGCAAGTAGTGACTTTTCATTAAAGAAAACTCATAAAGAGAACTCAGGAAATGGCAGCCTACCCATACACAGAGCAATAGGACAGGTACCTTTTCCACCTGCAGGCCTTCGCTGCTCAGGGCACCCCCCCCCCATCCCTGCTGGCCAGGCAAACAGGCACACCAATGGAACCAGAACCTGTATGTATAACAGGATCCAGGGGTGAGTTCTCTGTGCATTAAAGCCTTGAGTATCTTGTGTCACGTTGGCAACTTGGTGAAATGTGTCTGTCTGTTAGAGCCTGTTTTCGTACCAACCCAAGCCATGCCCTCAAAGTTACTCACATGGTCCTGTCTTCCATTTTCCTGGAACTTGTATGTTGCTGGTGGTCTGTCACTAGTCACGAACATAGAACTCCTCTTTGTATCTCACAAATGGTCCGTGGTGTCACTTTGACAAGAGGCTTTAGAAAGTCCCGAGTGACTTAGTTCAGTTATAATTTCTCAATGAGAGTCCTTCCTGGCCAATGGTCTTTTAAACATTGCCTTGTTAAACCAGAAGTCTGTGGGCTGTCTCTTCTCACAGGTTCTGAGTCCATGTTTAGTTGGGCCCAATTTGCAATTTTGAAAAGGAATTCTGAGCATTTCTGGTGTGAGTAGAATATTCTCTCTTACTAAAGACAGAAGTAGAGTTACTGGGGGTGGGGGATGGGTGCAGCAGGATGGAAGTAGAGGAAGCCAAGGGGAGAACTGGGGAGGATGACCAACAAAACGTACAAAAATGTCATAATGAGACCCTTTGTATGCTAATCAGAAAAAAAGCACTGAGAAATGGAAGAGCAAAACTATGGTCTGGAAACATTTTGTGGTACCCAGAATGCTGAGCTAGTGGCTTAGGAGACTTTTAGTACGGTCCTGATTATTATCATGGTCTCTGGCCACCAGGTACCATGGATACCTTAATCTCTCAGCAAGGACTACCAGATGTAGCTGTACCATATGTCACTACAGGTGGAGGACAGGGAGAGATGACTCCCTTTTCTGTGACAGCAGTGAGCTATTCAGGGCTCATGGGCATCTCTACTGCTGTGTGAGCCTGTCCTGGGACCTACTCTAATGTTCTGGGAACACAGGGTAAAGCCACATCCACAGGTCTGTGTGAGCGCTGTGGTGGTATCGGGATATGTTGATGATCTGAAGTCAAAAAGCCTGGCTGGGAGGTGAGAGATACCCTTTAAATGACAGGGAATTGGAGCCTGAGGCCTCTTGTAACTGGGGTCATGTCGGTAAGAAGGTGTTGAGTCAGGGATCCAGGCACAGTTAAAACTATCCAGAGACTGTGGTCTCTGCTCACAGTCTATCAGGTGGTTGGTTTGCTTGTTTGTTTGTTTTTCAGCGATTCTGCGTCCCCTCATAAGGATGCAGAGGCACACCTCCTTTATGGCAACCTTCTGGTTTTCATGGTGACTACCACAGTAGCTGCAGTGGTCAAACACAAGTATTTTAATTAAAATTATGCCAAGTAAAAACGTCAATTTCTTGGCTTTGCTTTTAGCCACATCTAAGTGTTTAACAGCTTCCTGTGGGTAGTGGCTCCTCAACTGGACAACATAACTATCCACCATCACAGAAAATCTACTAGGTAACACCGTCCTATAGTTTGGCTCCTAACTTGACAAGAAAGAATAAATTTCTACATGTTTAAGTCTTTGTTGCTTATAGCTGAATCAAACACACGGCATAAAATTATTTTAATGTGAACACATTGATTTTACAATATAAAACTAACAGTTATATATATATATACACACACACAACTAGACATCAAACGTGGATTAAAACAGACAAAAAAGACGCTATAAATAATCTAGTTTGGTTATTTTTAAAAAGAGAAAAAATATATAGAGTCAAAAATAGATTTTTTTTTTAAACCCAAGTACATAACAGATCAGGAAAACATAAACATTTAGATTTATTTCCTTACTCCAAAGCAGACAACTAGGTATTGGAAGTTTACATAGCCTTCACATTGAGCTGACATAGACAGGTAGGCACACACGTGCCAGTGGCCTCGGTATCAGAATTGCTGGGAGAAGTGGTGAGCATTTGCAGGAGACACTTTTATACGGATAAGTTATGGTCTGGTGCTTCCTAGTCATTCCTCATATTCTGCTGTTTGCATTTGGAAAATATACAATACCATGGCGTCTTAAATACACTGTTGCACTGCACAGCCTTTGAGCCCGCAGCTAAATTATGATACCATTGTGTATTTTTAAAGATTAAATATTTCTCATAGTTTTGCACCATAGCAAGCAAACCAAAGGCTTTTATTGTTGTAGGTCACATGCTCTGCCAGTTTCAACAAGTCTGTTTATTCTTCGTCAATGTGTGTGGGACTCAAAGCAATCATTTTCTTTCTTCCATGAAGGTGACACACAGGTAATTTTAGCAAATGACTGTCAACCCTGTGCTCATCTGTCTGAAAAATGTAGCTTATAAAGCCCACTGGACAGGTTGAGGGGCTGTCAACCAAAGCACCACCGTGGAAGCTTTAACCAAAGAGAAAACCTAACACTTTCTCTCAGCCAGACCTTCATTATCTTCTACCTCCCCGTGTGTTTGTGTGTGTGTGTGTGTGTGTGTGTGTGTATGCATACCTGTGCATACATATGCGCATGTGTTTAATTTTCTGAGCAATAGAGGTTTGAAACACATGCTGTTTTTATTCAATTTTAGTTTTTAGTTCTGCTGCAAGTCAGAGAGCCTTGAGGTGAGAGACAAGACACAGCATGCATGTTCTCGGTGGGTGCTGGATATGTTGTAGAACCTTCACTAGTAATGGGGAGTAGTTTCATGAGTGGGGTCCACAGGGCCACCCCTTTGCTTGAGACACAAAGGGAGCTTGCTGATCTGGTTTGACTGGTCAGCAAACCTCAAGGATTCTACTCCCTCAGTGCTGACATCCAAGGAGTCCAGCTCATGTCCTCATTCAAGTCCAGCAAGCAGGTCACTGAGCATGCCATGCCCCAGCCTCTGAACCGCAACCCAGACCTTGTCTCTGTTGTAAGATAGAAAAGCAACATTCTCCCCAAAGCAAGGTCTATCCGGTTCTGCTGACAGCCTGCACTTTTTATGAACACAAATGTATTCCTAGGTATTGTATAATGTTTTTGAATAATTTAAAAGAAACACAGACATCATTTTTGGGCTTTGCAAACTCCACTCAGATATCTGTCGGGCTTGCCCAGACAAGGTGGGTGAGCGTGTTCTTCAGAAGCAACTAGCACTGCTATGCAAATCAAAATATAAATTCACATTGTACTTCCTGCTTTGCACTTGCGTTTTCCTGATAGCCTCAGTTACTAAAGACCATAGATCTCACTTTTAAAAAAGATTTACTTATTATTTTATGTAAATAAATACACCGTAGATCTTCAGACACACCAGAAGAGGGTATGGAATCTCATTACAGATGGTTGTGAGCCACCATGTGGTTGCTGGGAATTGAACTCAGGACCTCTGGAAGAGCAGTCAGTGCTCTTAACCACTGAGCCATCTCTCCAACCCTAGATCTCACCTTTAAACAGTGGTGTAGTATCTCTGAAATAGCAATGGTGATAAAAAGAGCGATTATAGGAAGAGGTGTAAGGCAGAGACTGCTGCCTTCCAAGTCTTTATTTTATCTTCATGGAGGTCCATGAAACGAGCAGTCAGTATTGCTCCTATCTAACTATGAGAAATCTCAGAGCTAATACAAGAGTCAGTGTTTTATATCACTGGTTGCCTGGCAGTTAGATTGTTTCAAGTCAGTTGCTATGACAAAGATGCAACTGAATCTTTTGGCCCAGGTGCAGGTGGGTTGGGAAGAGATGGGTGGGGCATGCATGCTTCCATTGGTCATTTTACCAACAGATACTGTGACAAAAAAGCCATTATATTGTACAATTAGTAGAGGCTAATAAAAGTGATTGGGTCAGAGCCATCAAGATGTTCAGCGAACACGTGCTTTCACTGCTTAGTTCTGATGACTTGAGTTTGATCCCTATACTCTTCATAAAAGTGAGAAGAGCTTACTCCACAAGGTTGTCCTCTGGCCCTCATCTGTTAGCTGTGGTATGTCTGTGCCTTCCACAGTACACATGCACACACCACACACACACTCATACACTCATAGCCAATAAGTAAAATCTAAAATCAGAGACACTGTGAACTCTGAACAGGATGGAGAGGGGGTTGGGTGGCAGGATTGCCAGCAAGGGGATGGGTGGAGGCGTCCTTCCAAGTTGTCGGCCATCTACTTCTCAGTTATGCATAAAGATCATCTCAGAACGAGAACAGTTAGAGGGCATCTCCCACCCTCCATCACATACCTCCAGGGCGTCTTCTGGCTTTCACTCCTTCTCTCCAGCCCCTAGGACCTTTTACCACCCCAGACCATCTGGGCTCCAGCTGCACTAGCTTTGTTAGGCTTAGGCAAGACATCAAGCCCTCCAGTATTTACTTTATCCCAAGTACATTAAGGAAGGCAGACAGGCTCCATACATATGCACCATTTACACAGATGTCAGACCTGGACATGAGTTCATTTTTCATTCTTTAATCCACAGGTATGAGTTAAACCATAACCTACCTCTCTGACATGGTGGTATCAGTAGTTTCTCAGACTGGAAGGTGGTCTCCCTGCTCTTACCCAGTGTTTAAGTATAAACACACTGTGTGGCATTTGTTTTATGCCAAAGGAATGCAATGTGTTTTTCTTAACACATGACTCAATTCAAACATGGAGTCAAACGTGAATATTCCAGAGGTGCTTGCAATGGGAAGGAATATGCTTGCCACCTTCTTCATGGGGCGGGCTTATTGCTTGAGACAAATTTCTAGGATCTGAGATGTTCCTAGTTTCTCAGATAATTGAGATCTTAAGTCCAAATGTGTGCCATATAGGTAGGGTGTTTTAGCTAGTGTCTCTATTGCTGTGAAGAGACACCGTGACTTCAGCTTTTATAATCAAAAGCATTTAACTGGGGCTGGATTACAGTTCAGAGGTTTAGTCCATTGTCATTATGGTGGGAAGCATGGCAGCATGCAGGCAGACATGGTGCTGGAAAAGAAGCTGAGAGTTCTACATTCAGATCGGCAGACAGCAGAAAGAGAGTGAGATACTGGGCCTATCGTGAGTATCTAAGAACTCAAAGCCCACCCGTCAGTGACACACTTCCTCCAGCAAAACCACACCTACTCCAACTAGGCCATACACTCCTAACAGTGCCATTTCTTATAGGCTTATGAGGGCTATTCAAACACATATATTTATATACATAAAATAACCCTCAGATATTTTAAAAATCATTATCTAATAGTCAAACTAATAAGTAGAATGCATGTGAGTCAGAATACTCATAGCTCTGTGTATAATATACCAATGAGGATCTGAGTTCAGATTCCCATTACCCACATAAAAAACTACTGTGTTAGTGCATGCATGTAGTCTAAACACAGGGGAGGTTGAATCAGGTGGATGCCTGGTGCTCGCTGCCCAACCTGCCCAGTAGAATTGGGAGCTCCAAGTTCAGTAAGATACCTTGTATCAAACTAATAAAGTGGACTGTGATTTAAAAATGCCGACATCCAACTTCTGACCTGTACACACACACCCCATACTCATGCACATGCAACTGTACTTACACACGAACACACACCCAAACATATATGCAAACATGCGTGTGGTAGGCAGAGAACAGCCTCGGAGTCATTCTTCATGTGCTGTCTACCTGCTTATTGCTGAGTCAGAATTTCTCACCTGCAGGATCTTAGTAGCTAGCAGGCAGGTGAGATCTATCTCTGCTTCATCAGAGCTGGGATTACAAGCATGTATTGCCATGTCTGACTTTTTAAAATGTGATTTCTTCTAGTCAAACTTGGCTGCCCACGCATGCTTGTCTGGTAAGTACATTATGGACTGAGCCGTCTCTGTCTCCAGTTCGACTTTCCTCAGCTCTTTAACCTTGAGCAATCCACTCTCTTCCCTTTTCATTCTTTTGCTTTGCTTTACTTCCTCAGTGCTGCAGTTTCAATATTCACTTCCTCTAGACCCATGCATTAAAGGCTTACTCCCAGCTTGGTACTACCAGGAGGTGGTAGTAAGAGGACCCTAGGCCATGACAGCTATGCCCTTGAGAAAACTGATGGAGTTCCAGGCTCTGCCGTGTGCTTGGGTTTGACATTCTTTGATAGCACACCCAAAGCAATGGGTCAACAGCCATCAACAGAAACCTCAGTCTGTGAGGCAAGAGCAACCCTTTGTATTTGTAAGATGATCATTTCAGGACTTTGATACAGTGACAGGAACTAGCACACCCATGACATTAGCAGTGGGATAGGGCTGAGGGACACAGTCTCAAAGCATAATGCTATAAACTTCGAAAGAACATGCCGATAGCCATTGACACCTTAAACGCATCAGTGGCTCGTCACCATTTCTGCTGTGATACCCATGTGGGCATCTGAATTGAAGGAAAAGAAAAGTTTTGAGGGGTGCAAGGAAGAGGAGGCCTTCTGGAAGCAGGGAGTCTCCTGATAAAGGGCTGATGATCGCAAACTGGCTCTGTGGGGGTGTTAGCAGCTTCAGTGCCTGTAAGGAGAACAGATCTCTTAGAAAAGCAAAGGATATTAACAAAATAACAATAGGGCCAAAGGTGCACATAATTAACATCACGATTTCACATAGGCTGGACTCCAGACTGAGCCAGACACAGCTCCTGTGGCCTCCAAGTAAACTGCTACCAGAGCAGGCAGTTCTACCTTGGAGACTTGAGGAAGATTTCAAGTACTGACTATAGGCAACAGGCCACACCCAGCGAACTGTGCCCTCTAACTTCGCCTCATTTGTTAGGTTGACCATCTAGATGGTTCTCTGATCCTGCCTGGGACCATTCACCCTCAAATTTGTCACACGCATTCCTCCCTTCCGAAGGGCCTCTCAGGTTTCCCTTTAATGAGTCCAAGCCCAAGTCCTCCTTCCCACTGTTTACAGTTTCTTCTCCTTGGTGTAGTGACATTTATGTCTTTGCTTTGGGGCTGTCCTATGCATTCCTGGCTTGCATCCCCTAAATGTCAGCAGCCCCACCTCCCAGTTGTGATATCAGAAATTGCCTACAGACATTGCCAAATGTCCCCAATAGACAGATCATCTGTAGATATGAGACTTCATGAAAAAAACTGGTTTCATTCACAGTCATAATATACTATCATTTTTAAATCATACTCTGTTTTTGTGTGTGAATGTGCACATTTGCGTCACAGCACACACGTGGAGGTTATAAGGCAGTCTGTGGAGACTAGTTTCTTCTGTCTCCTACATGGGTCCCGTGAGCAGAGCGAGCCCTCTCAGGCTCCGTAGCAGTTGCCTTTATTCTGTGAAGCATCTTTGCAGTTCAACATGTTGTGTTGTTGTTATAGCCACAATTGTAGGTGAAGAGAAGAGGCTTACACTGACCGGAGTGTTCTCAAGGTCTCAGGCACAGGAAGCTTTGGACCCGAGTTCTACCGGACCCCCATCTATGCTCTCTCCTTCTGTTTCACATACTAACTTTGGAGAGCAGCCGGTCTCTGAGGATTTCTGACGCCTGACACCTAGCAAGTTTTAATATTAATTAACGATTTTCCAAACTCTTTGCCTCTCAGTATGAGCAGCTATGGCTGTGAGGGAAGGGATTCTTTTGGTGGCGGTTCTGCGGGAGAGGAGCACTCAATGAAATCAGGATGAGGAGAGCTCTGCTTCTGACTCCCAGACATCTCTCCTCCTTAGGCATCTTTCTTCAGGGTATCACGACTAATTCATCGCTATATTTCATTACCGAAACTAACTGGAAGGTTATAAGTAAGTACTTTCCAGACTGAGGGTGCAGCTAATTTCAAGTTCAATCATGATGAATGTTTCTGATTTAATGCTGATTGATCTCATAATGCAGAGGAGTCTTGTGGAGCCTGGCTGGCAGCTTCAGACTCTATCTAGGCTGGGCATTTCCAACAACCAAGCTGGGGATCTGAAGACATTTATTTAGATTTCTCCCATTAATGTTTATCTGCTCAGGATAAATCACAGAAAAATGCACAACAGGCTGAACATTTGCAAGGAGAATCTGCAAAATGAAGTCAAATTTAGAGATAATGTGGTTATGACCATGTATCATGTCTAGCATACGGTCAGTGGTCAGACAATGCATTCTTATTATACCTGCTTGTTTTGAGGGGGACCTCACCCAGTCAGTAACCCTAAATTAAGTTTACATTTGTAGTATATGTAATTTGTATATCTGAATTACCTATAATTATCATTTAGAGAAAGCCACGAGGCATGCACTGCCAGCTTCACTAACCCATGGGTCTTTACAATGAGCTTCGACTCCAAGTGTGGTATACAAACAGATTATAAGTTTAGAGACAAGCAAGATGCATTTCAGCCATTTTTATATTAATTCTGAATAAGTAATTCATTGTGTTTTCAAATTATAATAAACCTGAGAGCCTTTTCTCACTAAACTAATCAGGGAAATTGAAAAATTACCTTCTCTAGGAGTTGCTTTCTGCATCCTATTATTCTAAAGGTCTCTCTCTCTCTGGGTTTATTATCTCGATGTGGACATGAATAGGCAGCTGTATTGCCAAAACAATGTTCTTCCTCCCCTTAAAGGAGAAGGTGAACTCTGAAAAATGCTAACTGTTCAGGTAATTTCATTGCAGGAAGAGTCTGGAGCCTGCGTTGAGAGCTCCCATTAAAGAAGCTCAATTAATACATAGACCATGGACTTCCAAAGGGACTGATTTTCTGCCTCAGCAACACACTTCCTGGAGGAGCACAGAACCGTGAGTCATGTTGAGGGCAAGGAGTCACCAAGGTTGTAACTTGTGGATGCTCACGAGTCTTCAGAATTCTTGGAACTATTCACTTAATCTGGAAATCATAGATTTCCTCCTTTTGAATTTTGGCAGTACTGAGTATTGAACTCAAGATCTCATACATGTGAAGTAAGTTCTCTGCCTCTGAATGCTACCATCTTAGCACTTGGAGTTCAGTATGATCTTTTATTATGTAATTGTTTGAGGTTCATATATACATTCCCCCTACTCCCCTTAATAGTGTCCCTTCTGTTTTCATGTTATATGCATGCATGTATCAATTGTGTAATATAAAGATCAACTCTAAATATGAGAGAATATATATATATTTTTTACTTCATGTGATAGTTTAAATGTGCTTGGCCCAGGGAGTGGCACTATTTGTAGGTGTGGCCTTGTTGGAAGAAGTTTGTCACTGTGGGCATTGGTTTTAAGACCTTCCCATCCTAGATACCCAGAAGCCAGTCTTCTCCTAACAGCCTTCAGATGAAGATGTGGAACTTTCAGCAACTCCTACACCATGTCTGCCTAGATGCTGCCATACTCCTACCTTAATGATAATGGACTGAACCTCTGAACCTGTAATCCAGCCCCAACTGAATGTTGTTCTTATAAGACTTCTTTTGGTCATGGTCTGTTCACAGCTGTAAAACCGTAACTATGACACTTAAGCATGATGATGTCCAGTTCCATACATGTCTTCTTTAAAGCATGTATAAAACCTCACTGTATAGAGATGCCATATTTTCTTTACCTATCCACCTATTGTTGGGCAACTAGGTTAACTTCCTGTTTTGACTGTTGTGAACACAGTAGTGATAAATATGAATATACAGCTATCTCTCTACTATGTTGACTTATATGCATAACATACTTCATCTTAGTGGTATTAACACTTCAATCATAATGAGGTTTTTTATTTCTAAATAGAAACATTTATAAGCTAATAATCAAAGCCTGTGTGTAGCAAAAAAATTAAAGCCGTGTTTGTTCAGGAGAGATCGTTCAGTAGGTACAGTGCCAGCCATACAGTGTGGAGTCGAGTTTGAACCCATTTAAAGCCAGCATAGTGGCATATGCCAGTCCTTGCAGCACTGGGGAGGCAGACAAGAAAATTGCTGAAGCTGACCAGCTAGTCTAGCAAATGGATGAACTTCAGGCTCAGGGAGAGATCTCATTTCAAAGAAGTAAGGAAGATACCTACTCATATGTGTGTATATGATCTTAAGAAACAAATGATGTATTTTATAAATCTTTCAACAGACTACCTGTCACATAATGCATATTCAATAAGAACAAATGGTACTCAATATAGGTATGTAAGTTATTAAAAATTTTATAATAAAATATGCAACATCTCTATTTCTAAATATTTTTGTCAATCTCTTGCATTCTAAAACCTTAAAAGGATTTAAGAGATACTGTGAAGGAAACTTCCTTTGCAACCACAGTGGAGTTACTGTTCTGTCTTCTACAGCATTTCAGTACTTCGACTCAACCTGTACCTATTTATTGTACTGTAATAATTCCCCCTTGAGAGGACACAGCCTCCTTGAAGGCAAGAACCATAGCAGCTCTGACTTCATTCCTCCTACAGTGCGCTGTGCCGTGTGGCAGAAACTCAGCAGACAAAATCACTAGGCAGAGAGACAAGGGGAACGCTCCCATCTTTATGCCCAGCTGAAGATGGGAATGTAGAGAATGTTTTCTTTGAAAGAAAAAAAACAATCTCAGGGGCTTATTTGAAAATAGCCCGAGTGCTCACAGAAACGAGTACCAGATGCAGTATGAGCAGCCCCGACCCTGCAGCCCTGACTGAGCAGCCCTGGTGCTAGGAGAGATTCCTGCCCCTTTCCTTGGCTGAGCAGCTGCCACCCAGATGGGAAGAAATGTGGCTCAGTCACACTGCCACTGGGCTGAGGAAAGAGGGCCGGCCAGGCTCGGAAGGTTAGAGTATGCTTTACCACCACTTTGCCCACCTATCCTGATATGTTTTGCTCTTCATGAAGAAAAAAGACGGTTCTAAAATAGGCCCACACAGCCCTCACGATGGCGTGAAGCAGAGATACGAATCATCTTGTCTAACAAAGCCTCCTCTTTTCCCTCTTCCTCAAGAACTTGTATTTTTTTTTTTTTTTTCAACCCATAGAGTGACATGTTTGGGACAAATGTAGTCAGAGTGGCGGGAAACATCTGAGTAAGGGACTTTGGGCCAGAAAATGAATGTGGATGGGCTGAGTCTGCAGAAAGTGCAACGGTTTGGCGCAAAGCCACTGCCACACAAGCAAAATTTTAAGCAGCTGTGTATGCTGCTCTCCCCCCTCCCCACTGCCCCCAGGGTTGAGAAAATGCTCTCCATCCATCCTGCCTAGCTTTGAGGGTGCCACAAAATAAAGAACAGCTCTTGTTCCTTCTCTGAATAGCTAACGAATTGGTACACCCACTCAACCCCAACCAGGGTACCCAATAGGCATGTGTAAGGCAGCACAGGGCTGAGGAAGCGCTTGTCCTCCAGCCATTCCCAACTTTGTTGATGACAGACTGTAACAAGCCATTACAACATAGTAGTGATGGGACCCAGAGAAAATTTGCTCAAATAATTGAGAGGAGAATCAGGATAGTAAACTAGGAAGATGAGGGTCTCTTGCCAACCTGGAGAGAGCACTGGAGGAGCCTAAGCACTAAGCATAGAGTCTAGAAAAAGCACCGGGGTGCCGGAGTGGATTTTAAAAACCCCACAGCACCATTGTGATAAGATAGTGTTTGGAGAAGTGGTGTGTGTGTGGAGTGATCCCTAATGGAAGGGAGTAAGTACTTTGTAGGCTTTTAAAGGTGTTTGTAAAGTAACATCATGGTCTTAATGTGCATCCAGGGGATACATACCCTGTACTGTCTAGAGCAGTGGTTCTCACCCTTCCTAATGCTGTAACCATTCGACCTCGTTCCTCCGGTTACGGTGTCCTCCAACCATAAAATTATTTCTCTTGCTACTTCATAACAGCGATTTTGCTATTGTTATGAATCACACATAAGTATTTTTTTGGAGAAAGAGGTTTGCCAAGGGTTGTGAGCCACAGGTTGAGAAGTGTGGATCTAGAGCCCTTTTCTGTGTGATAGGCGTGTATGTGAGCCCATCCTTTATAGGGTGCCATGGAGGACATGGAGGGTTGATACACTGTTAACCCGTGCTCTGGAAACCCTGTGCTCTTATTCTGTGTAGGTGTTTCTGGCTCTTTAGAAACTAGTGGCTGGGGTGCAGGAAATTCAGGACCATTTATGGGAAGAGGAGGTTGCTGTGATCTCTCAACCCATCTTCCGCCAGAAGCACTTGGGGGCAAAGGAAGCATGAACAATAGGCAGACAGAGAGGTTGAGGCTCATGTCTGAGCCAAAGTCATTTCTGGTTATAATGAGCTAGTGGAGACGACAGATTCATGTGCCCACTCGAAATATTCTAAGTTAGTACATGTCTGAATCTCTCAGGGTCTTGGACACAGCCATTTTGTAAGACAAATAGAGACATTTTTGCAAGACAAATGACTTCCGATGATTCTGATTGTGAGGATTTAGATTTTATGATGATGCAAAATTAATAGGCACTCAGTTGAAATTTTACCTCAGATTTAAGAGCTTTAAAATGTCAACGAATTACTTAAGTGAAGCCGATTATAAAACAGGCACTGAGTCACATGTCTTGAGAAGTTGTAGAATAACATTAGGTATTTTGGAGCACAAGTGGTGTTTGATAGATTAGGGTATGGAATGCATATCTGTCTATAGTATTTTCAGTTGATACTGGGATTCTGGGATCCAAACCTGCCAGGGCTTGAGGTATGTCTATAACATCACCGCAAACCCAGCACATCTTTTACAGAACTGTGCCGGTGTGTGATATGTCATAGTGCTGTGATCTTGTGGTATTATTTTTTCATTAAGCTTCTCTTCACTGGAAATATAGAAATGTGAGGAGGGAAAGGGTGTTGGGAAATAGTACAGGGAGAGAGGAGAGAGACAGGGAAAGAAGAGGGGGAGTCAGGTAGGAAAAACTAAAGAACAGCAGGTGATGTAAGAGGGGATAAAACTTCCGTGTTTCCAAAGATGCTTGGCATGAAGACCTCTGTGTGCACCTGTGCATGTGTAGGTGCATGATCAGATGTGTGCTCGTGTATGTGGAGCCCAGAGTTCTATGTCAGGCCCTTTCTCAGCTCACTTTCTTCTTATTCACACAGGACCCTAGCCATGAAGCAGGAATACCCACATATAGGATAGGCCTATCTGTTGTTCTCTACTAGATAGACAGATAAGTGGGTAGACAGGTAGACAGACAGACAGACATTTGAGACAGGCTTTCTCTTTCCTGAATCTGGAGCACTGGATGGTCAAAGAGCCCCTGGGATCCTGTGGGTGTTGCCTCAGTGTTGGAATGACAGGTACGTAGCACAGCATCCAGCATTTATGTATTATGGGGATCTGAAGCCAAGCCCTCATACATGTAGAGTGCTTTACTGACTGAGTCCCATCTGGTTTCACATAGGAAGAGCTGTATAAGGAGGACAATCTCAGGGCCTTTCTCCTAAGTAAACACTAAATACAGGAACAATACTTCGGAAATTGAAACTTTGTACAATCTATAGGCATTGTGAACCCTTTCCATTGTTGAAAAGGATTAGCAAGTTCCGGCTCCCTCTTCCTTCCTCACCCCACCCTTGTGTGCATATGTGGGAAGAGTATATAGTAAATGTCTTTCTGTTGTGTAGCTCTATAGTTTCTGTCATATCTACTCAACACTGAATCATCCACAGACCACTACATGAATGAATGCAGACAGTTTTGACTCTCTGGCTAAACACTAAAAGTTCATATAAGAAGATCAAATAATAATGATGATGATGATAATAACAAAAGCAATTTTACTACAGTTTCTTTCTTCTTCTTTCCATCCTATCTTTCTTTTTGGTGCAAACACAGAACTCAAGGTCTTGTGCATGCTAGGTGAAAATTAAAACCAAGTCCTTCAATTTATATTTTGTCCAAAGAAGAGAGATACCCAGGGACACATTCTGTGTCACCTTTCTAATATTCACAATTCTGCGCTGAGTCAAGAAATGTTGCACTTTGTCTCTCAGATAGAAACCTCGATGGGACTTGATCACACCCCTCACATTGTAGCTAGTTCCATAATTTTACATCTCCAGTGTAGCTAAAGCTTTGTGCCCTAAGAAAACAAACAACCAGAGAAAGTTCAGAGCAAGGATGCTGTGGCCTGTGGTTTCCAGAAACACAGCTAAAGCCTAAAGATGAATCTTTTGGCAAGAGGTCAGAGGACTCATGATGCAGTTCTTAGCTGTGCTGCCTCTCCCTCCTGCTTTCTTGTTCTCCCCTCCATAAAGGACTGGCTCCCTTGAACTGTGAGTGTAGATAAGTTCTTTCTCTCTCCAGTATCTTCTTGTCAGGGGTTTGGTCTCAATGAGAAATTAATGTACAAGGCATCTTTGATTTGACTGAAATCTTGGGTCAGGCACTGACTTACAGAATGTAGTGTGCAAATGGCTAAAATTAAGTATGAGAAAGTAGAGCAGATTACAGAATTAACACACACACACACACACACACACACACACACACACACACACACACACCACCACCACCAGCCAGTCAGTGGTGATAACGCATGCCTTTAATCCCAGCACTCAGGAGGCAAAGGCAGGTGGATCTCTGAGTTTGTGGCCAGCCTGGTCTACAGATTGAGTTCGAGGGGTAGCCAGGGCTACACAAAGAAACCCTGTCTCTAAAAACCAACAAAACAAAACAAAAGCCTCTTGGCAGAACTGAAATAACAGAAGGACTCAGATGTCAGATAGGTTGAGACAAAATAGCCATATTATTAATATAAGAATGAAAGGGTAAAAATATCTCTAAGTTCTAATCACAAGACTATTTAAAACAATATGAGATAAAGCAAAATTCTTGCACAAGAAAAGGACCTGACAAGGTCCTCAGAGGTCATTGTCATGGGATTTGAGGACCTGACAAAGTTACAGGGTGCAGACATTTCAAAGGTTTTTTTGTTTTTAAGTTCTTTCTTCCTCCCATAGCAGTGAGTCACCGTGGAAACCAGTAGGAGAATATCAGAGGAGAACTTGACAGTTACCAAAACAAGGAAGGGAGTTGTGGCCAGCGGGACCCTTTCATGATAATCTCAACAATGCAAACTGGAAAGTTGGGTGAAACCCCACCTTATAGGCTACTTGCCAAGTATAGGAGTGTCGAGAGGACGTGGTGGCCTAGGACTCTGTAGGACACACTTATTTTCCATTAGTTCTCTGCCTCTAAAAGTGAGCTCGGAACAACACGGTTATCTACCCTATGTTTTTGTGAAATCTTACCTGATCCTCTCTAAAATAGCAATAAATGCCAGGAAATAGTTCAAGAAAGTGCTGGAATATTGTATGCACTGTGCCACTACCACCGGACCCTTTGCTCAATTAACTGTAGAAGTTTCTTTTCTCTGTTCATTTCTTCTTAAACAAATTTTATGCACATGGGCTGGAGGGCCATAAGTTTCAGCCCCTCCCTCCCCCTCCCTCTTCCACAAGTGAGTTGGAACGCAAAGAAACAGCAGCAGCTGTAAACGGCGAAAGGACAGAGACAAAAAGATGGCTGAAGATCAAGGACTAGGGTTTTGTGAAATTTGAGATTTTTTAAGGTTATTTTCAAGCCCTCCAACTTAGTGTTTTTCTCAGAATACCCACCCCAGTTCCTCTTGCGCCTTCTCACCCAGATGACTGCTCTCCTTTTGTTTCCATAAAATTGTTTTTGCACATTTGATAGTTTCTGCAGTCCTTGAAAGTGAAACATGACATTTCATGTTTGGGAGGAGTTTGGTTGTTCTCCAGCGGGCAAAATTAAAAATTGAAAGTTTACATATAAATAGACATCTGTGAAAAACATAAGGTTTGACTCGGTGAACATCTGACAAAGTGGACACAAAATTAGGTAGTGCCAAAATACAGAAATGTTCCTGGCACCCCAGAATCCCCCTGGGTCTGCTTCCTGGTACCTAAGAATCCCCCGGGTCTGCTTCCTGGTACCCCAGAATCCCCCTGGGTCTGCTTCCTGGTACCTAAGAATCCCCCTGGGTCTGCTTCCTGGTACCCCAAAATCCCCCTGGGTCTGCTTCCTGGTACCCCAGAGCTCCCCCTGGGTCTGCTTCCTGGTACCCCAGAATCCCCCTGGGTCTGCTTCCTGGTACCCCAGAATCCCCCTGGGTCTGCTTCCTGGTACCCCAGAATCCCCCTGGGTCTGCTTCCTGGTACCCCAGAATCCCCCTGGGTCTGCTTCCTGGTACCCCAGAATCCCTCTGGGTCTGCTTCCTGGTACCCCAGAATCCCCCTGGGTCTGCTTCCTGGTACCCCAGAACTCCCCATGGGTCTGCTTCCTGGTATCCCAGAACCCCCTGGGTCTGCTTCCTGGGACCCCAGAATCCCCCTGGGTCTGCTTCCTGGTACCCCAGAGCGCCCCCAGGCCTGCTTCCTGGTACCCCAGAATCCCCCTGGGTCTGCTTCCTGGTACCACTTTACTCTTCCCACTCTGTTATTAGTATCAGGAGATTAAACTGTGTCTTGTTTTTTGAGTTGCTCCCAGACATTTGGCAATATTTGGAAATGCTGCTGACTTCAACAAATGGGGAGTGGGTACTTCTGGCATCTGGCAAGGCTAGGGATGCAGAAGAATATCCCACAATACACAGTATCACCCCCAAACAAGAAACTGCCTGTTTCCAAATGCCACTAATAATGCCAGGGTTGAGAAAGTGTGGTTTACACAAAAGGTACTGTCATGTTTGGTGTCACTTGCTCACCACAGGATCTAAGAACTGTCTCATTACGTGCATCAGGACTGCATTTGTTCTTGATCCTTCACGGTTTTCCCTCCGATTACTTTTGTTTCAGTGTGTGTGTTCCTGTGTGCAGGTGCATGTACACCCATGCATGTGAAGGCCAACTGACAACCTTGCCTGGCATTCTTTAGGCACTGTCCACCTTGTTTTATTGAGACAGTGTCTCTCATTGGCTTGGAGCTTTGCCGTGTAGGGTGGGCTGGCCAGCAAGCCACAGTGCTAATATGACGCATACTTGCTACCATGCTGGCATGGTTTTTGATGGGTATCAAGTTCAGATCCTCATGCTTGGAAGGCATACATATCACCCATAGAAGGTATCACCCCAACACACACACACACACACACACACACACACACACACACACACACACATACACACAAGTAATTTTTAATCCTAGAATTTCCAACACCACAAGCCACTCATTTCCCTCCCGCTCTCGTGGTACTGGCGTGTGCAGAGATACAGGTTACTGCAGGAGCCAGGCTCCAGAGCTTTCCCTCGGTTATGCGCAGCAGTACATTCACACCCAGTTTTGTGGACTAAGCCAGACGCAGGACTACATCAGGGCTGGCTGGAGTCAGGCAGAGACTGTGGAGAGGGAAAACATCACCGGTCCTGTTTTTGATGTGTTGCCTAGGTTCATTCCCACACTGCTTCTGGATACATGCTTTCATCTTTGAAAAGGCAAAGCTTTCAGAGTCCAAGTTTGAGGTGGGAAACTGCTCCCCACCCCATATTCCTGTGCTCTGGGTTCTTGATTCCTTACAAGGATCTTTACCAGATGGACAAGATGAGCAATAAGCAGAAAGGTTCACTTCATCCTTCAGATAGTGTTTTTTTGTCAAGTTAACACAAACTAGGGTAAACTGGGAAGAAGGATCCTCATCTGAGAAAATGCTTCATGATACTGGCCTGAAGGCAAAAGTCTGCGAGGGCGTTTTCTTGATGGATGTTGGAGGCCCAGCTCACTAGGGGCAGTGCTATCTGGGTTCTGGGTTATACAAGAAAGCAGGCTGAGCAAGCCATGTAGGAAGCATTCCTCCACTGTATCCGTTCCAGCTTCCGTGTTCCTTCTCTGGCTTCTCATCTTCATGGACTGTGACCTGTGACCTGTGACCTGTGACCTGTGACATCCGAACCTGATAAAGCCTCTCCTTCAGAGTTGGTTTTGGTCATAATCTTTATCAAAGCAATATAAGAAAACTAGGATAGTAACCAGTATAGTATTAGTAAATGGCTAACAGGGCTCCAGGTTAGTCTGCTATCATCCAAATTTGATACCTGTTCCTAAAGAAAATAGTATCATGTGTCTGAGACAGATGTCTTTACCTAGAGCTTCTCAACTCTTAACCACTATTAACATGTGGGAGCACTGTATCGATTCTCTGATGGAGCTGCTCTGAGCATCCCAGGGTGCATTGCTGCATCTCTGGCCTGTACTCACTAGACTGAGGAGCACTATTTCATCTCCCAGGTGGGGGAGGGAGACAAGAATTACTCCAGGTTGAGAACTACTAGTTGACAAGACTTAATTTATGTCATAGAAGAACCTTCAGTATTTTATTAATAAGTAGTCCATTCAACTAAATGACTTAATTGGGCAATGCCTGCCAAGGAGATTCCTTTGGGATCTGTGTTCAAGAAACCAGGCAGATTGAGGATCTTGAATAAGTCCATCAATGAAATTATCATTTGAAGATCAGACTCCCTAACCATTACATCCTGGCTCCTTTTTCTGCTTTCTGACACAGACCTAAGGAATGTTTGAAGGCTAGCTATTGAAGATAAACCTCACAAGAGAACCTCCATCTTGGCATGGGCACAGCTTTAGTCTGGAATGACTGGAGACTACTATCTGAAGGCATTTCCCTTAGACTTGTTTGTGTTGGTAGCTAATGTTTCTATTATGCTTAGATATTCCATCCCAGGACCACAGTTCTCAGGACCGAAGTTATAGAGCCTCCCAGCATTTCGGGAAAACCAGCTCTTGGCAGATAAGGAAGGAAACTGATAATCTGCAGAATGTGACTGCTCTTCCTGGACACTTCACAGGCTTTACTCAATCCTCAATCACTGAGCTCCTGTGGCAGATATGGTTGCTTGCATCTTAATAGCAGAACGAGAATGAAATGATCCATCTAGGACAGAAGAAATATCTCGCAGTGGTGCTGGGAACTAAACCCTAGTGTGGCCTGTGGGTTCTCAAGAGGCTCATTGGTTCTGTGCCACTCCCTGCTTTGAAAGGTGGACTGATTTCTTCTGCTGAACTAAGAGCAGGAAGGAGGTCTTTTCAGAGTGGCAAATCCCTATGTCTGAAAATCAGGACATTTCCCCCTCAAATGCAGGTCAGAAAGATACAATAATGGAAATTGAGCATCTTAGGTTTCTGAGCCACAGGGAAGTCTCAGAGGAAGAAAGAGGGAAAGAGGGGCAAGAGAGGAGAATGAAAACGTGAGTGTGGAAAGTCACAAACTTTCCAGGAAGATGAATGAAGCCTCTTTGGATTTTTTGATCCAACTCATCCCGAGCAGAAGAGGGTTAAATCACTATTTCAGCTTGTCCTACAACATCAAACCCTGCTCAGCCCAGATGGGTAAAGGAGCAAAATTGTTCTGACCTAAGCCACTAAGTTCTGGGGGGGGTTGTTACTCAGGTGTCACAATTAGTGTTTGTCAAGCTGTCACAAACCTAGACATACCTAGGAAGAAGGAACCCCAGTTGAGGAATTGCCTTCATCACACCTCTAGGAATATTTTCTGAATTGCTAATTAATATCAGAGGGCTGGCTCACTGTTGGTAGTACCATTTCTGGACAGGGTTCCTGGGTTGTATCAGAAAGACAGCTGAACCAGCCACAGAGAGCTGTCAAATGAACAGCGTTTCTCCATGGTTTCTGCTTTAATTTCTGCACCCAGCTTCCCAGCTTCCTAGCTTTCCAGGCTTCCCAGCTTGGGTTCCCTCTTTGGTTTCCCTCAATGATGGGCCATAAAGCTTAAAGTGAAATAAATCCTTCCTTCCCCAAGTTGCTTTGGGTCATGGTACTTGTCATTACAACAGAAAGCAAACTGGGACACAGAGACAGCTGGGCAAACCCAAATTATCTGCTTGACTGCAGCAGACCTGGCAGGTCTAGGAACTGGGACAAGAGCAAAGTCAGAAGACATACTTTGTGCCACCTCTGTCCTACTGCAGAAATGAGTTATTCTGCCTTCAACAGCCCCCCCCCCCAAATTCCACACACCCTTCTCCCATCTCAGTGCTGAGGCTGAGCCCAGATTATCCTCTGCTCTGTAAATCTATGATTCTGTAGTGTCCCTAAGTACCTAGGTCACCTTTTTCTGTTTCACCACACTGACATTTGGAGAGTCTTGTGAAGCCTGCATTTTTGGACCTTTTTCTGGAAAGCTTATTGTTCTTGGGGATACTTCTAGAATCCAGAGCTTCCATTAATGACGAGACACTGGGATCTATATCCAAACAAAGCAGTATTTCCCAAACCGAAGATGTCACATAAATACAGTAGGTAATTAATAATTGCTATTTATTTTACAGCTGCTTTCTAGTCTCAGCAAATAGTACTGGCGTTCTGTATGCCAGAGACAAAAATGCAAGGGTAGCTTTGTTAGGACAGTGAAAGTGTTTCTAAAATATTAGTGTGCACAGGCAGTTTAGTGGCAGTATGAAAACATGGCCACGATGATGGGTGAATCACCACAGTTTAGAAGACACTGGGCAGTAGAAGATGAATTGCCAGCAGAGACCATCTCCCTGATTCTTTGAGAACTGCTGCCCTGTACCTTGAGCTGTTTCCTCGGATCACACAAGAAGATTGCTCTTGCTGCACAAATCGTTATTCATGGCAGAAGTAGAAATGCATGTAGCTCAAGATAACAATCCGGAGGAAGAAGAAATAGTATGAAGAGTATGATGCTTCTGTGTGCATGTGCATGTGTGTGTTGGGGGCGTGCATTGGGGATATTAGAAGTTTAACTTGGAAAGTGGGGGCTTATGTAGGAGAGTTTTGTTCCCCTTGAAAGGCCCGAATAATAAATAGTGTGATAGTCTTGGCTTCTGGGCTAGAAGATGATGTGGAGAAACATGAAGCCAGAAGGCAACAGCAAGCTCTGACAACGCATGGGCACAGCCACGCTGCTGTCTGGAGTTGGTCTGCAGACCCCACAGCACAGACCTTCCTTTGTCCTGACTCCCGTGTAACCTTACCTTGCACACTGTAGCTGCCAGCTGCAACTGGACGTGACTCATGCCTTTCATGTTTACAGTAAAGTAAATGTGGAAATGAAACTGGATATATACATACCTCAGAATCTTTATTATTGTTACCTTCAGATGGGGCATAGGTGGGATGTTCAATTCCTAGTGTTTAAAAAAAATGTTAAAGTTGGCTTATGTTACATGTTTGTACAGAAATATTTTAAAATATAGATTATAAAAAATTAGGGCTGGGATTTAAAATTAGAGCAGCTAAGAATTGGGTGATAATGTCAGAGATCTCTGGGGTTGAATTCCAGCCGTGTACCAAATAGATGGGCTACTTAATTAACCTTTCCAACGCTCAGTTTTCTTGTCTCTAAATGAGGACGGTCATGGAAGTGTTGTAAGAACTGAATGTGGTCCTCTACAATAGCCATTTAGTGTAATGGTAATGTAGAAAAGAGCCAATAAATGATGATCATTAAGTCATTATTGAGTCCTTAGTGTGTAAACAGTGGGAATCTTTAATTATAAGGCAATAACTAGTTGTATAGCTCACCATTATTTGATTTTATACTATTGGCATTACTATTCTTGTAAACTAGAAACCACTGTGAACTGGAAGCAGAGCTTACGTAGGCAAAGGGTATTATTTCAGCGGTGCACTGGCTGGCTCATACATTGCTATGGAGCCGGTCTCTGTATTGCTGGGAATACACATTACACATGTGATGCTGGGAATACACATTACACATGTGATGCTGGGAATACACATTACACATGTGATGCTGGGAATACATATTACACATGTGATGCTGGGAATACATATTACACATGTGATGCTGGGAATGCATATTACACATGTGATAGACACTTAAATCCAGGGAAGTTTAGCAAAGGAGATGACTATTTACAAGTGGTGGGCCTCAATCAGGCAGCTTCAGATCTGAAAAAGACTGACTTTCCCAAAGAAAGAAGAGATTTTTGCATCTAGACTGTGCTCCGACACTGTACTACCCTATCAACTGCTGCAGACATTTCTGGGCTGCTGCACAGAGTCCCCACAGTTGTATGAAGCAGTTCCTTTGCATTGCTTTCTTTCTGTTTACACATATGTATATATAATGTATATATGTATATGGTACATGTATACCTATGTATATGTGTATATATAGTACCAATATATGTATATATGCTAGTACATTAGTATATATTAAATATATTAGTATATATACACATATGTACCCATAGCCACACACATATTACCACATCCTACTTGCTCTGCTGTTCCATCAGTTGTTCCCAGCTCTTAGAAGACATCTGGGTTATGTCACTTAGCCCACAACATCTGAAGCTCAAGGGTGCCAGTGAACATTCCATAGTCCACAGGATGAGTAGTACTTTCAGTGAAGAATTGTCCAAGCCCAGTGTTGCCAGGGCTAAGAGTTGAGAAGCTCTCAGTACTTTCTCTACTCTATGAGTGAAGCACTTAAAGCTCAGTTTAAATATTCTTGACATTGGTTCTATCAGGCAGAAACTGGCAAACTGGAATAGGAAGGAAGACATTTCCCTGAGGGGAACAAACTTAACACACCAAGGCAGGCAACATGAGTGAGGAGTTCTTCAGATTTATGCAGCACTGACGGTTATCTCCTGATGCCTTGGCCCCTCCACACCTCAAGCTGAAATGTGATGTGATTCCCCAAGACTGCATGTCACAATGTTATCGCTTGATTCTCTGGTCCTTCTACACTTCAAGCTGAAATGTGATTCCTAAGACTTCATGTCACAAGTGTAAATCCTTGAGTAGATCTTTGGCTGGTACTGGATTTGTTAGCCTGAGAACAGGTGGAGCAAGGCAGGAACGCCCTCATCTGCTTGACCTACTCGATACTTGCCTCTCAATTTTTAACATCTTCTTACCCTTTTTGTATAAGCGCTTTTGACACAGGGTCTCACACAATAACCTAGGCTGAACTAGGAGGACTACACATGGTGATCCTCCTGCCTTAGCCTTCTCAGTATTGGAATTATAGGCGTGTACCATTGTGTTTAAATAATGAGGCCCTCCCCAGATGCAGCCACCTGATGTTGGGCTTTTCAGCCTTCAGAAGAACTCTGAGCTAAAAACACCCTTCTGCCATTTATAGACTACCTAAGCTAAGCTCTACTGCTACAGGAATCAAAAATGACCAACTGCTCTGGCATCAGAAAAGCTACATGTGAATGCTCTCTCCATATAATTAATTGTTCCCTGGATTCACCAGCAATCGGATCAGAGAAAAAGGACACCACAGCCGGATTTGGGGACCAGAGAAACTGGCAGACCACTACAGCATGAGGACTGATTTTGTCATTTAACATCTAATTTCTATGGTGGTGCGATAACACACACCTTTAATTCTAGCACTTGGGAGGCAGTTGAGGCAGGAGGATGGATAGATCAAAGCCAACCCTGATGGATTGTGAGAACTTGTCTACATCAAAAAGGTTCAGTTGCTGCAAAAGCCAGGAATTCTTCTAGCTAAAATATAAAATAGAACAAAATCCTTGAAGGCAAAGCTGTAGAACAGCTAATCCTGGGACTTTTCCTTTAAACATAAGCCAAGTAGAAATGTGGCTATTGTCCTTGTCCTTGTGACCGTGACACTCCCCCACCCAGAGCTTTTTTTTTTTTTTTTCCGACTCCCAAACTCAAGATAGAAGTGTTTTAAAGCATGTTGTTCTAGCATTCCTTTGCATGGCAGATAAGAAATGGGCAGCCTTGGCCTGTGGGCTGTCTGACCAGCAGAGCCCTTTTCCAACTTCTCAGCAGCTTTGAATTGTACTCAAAACACCAGAGGGGGGAATATGGAAATTGCAGGTCCAGTTGAATTTTTTGTCTTGTTGGCTGTTGTCCTTGAAAACAAGTTGCTCTCACAGAAAGAATCTGCATGGGGTTCAATGACAAGTCAGCTAATCAGTCTGTGGGAATTAGTGTGAGTAAAGTCTGCATGTCTAAATGTGAGACACATGTGTGACCATTGACAAATGACTTCCCCCCTTGACCCTCAGTTTCTTCCTATGTAAAACAAGAAGGGTGGGTTAGATGACTCACGAAATCCTAGGAATCACATGTTGACAGAATAAATTACTGGTCACTGCGTTTCAGATATCCACCTCTCTTTTCTTCTCTGTCATGGGCTGATTTTAGAGGGCAAGAGTTTTGAATAAAATTAGCAGGATGCTATATGTATTGGAAAAAGCAAATTGATGATGCTATGTGGTGTGTCCTTATCTTTGGGCCAAGTACTAATACACAAGTCAACAGCAAAATTACATAAGGATAAAATTATATATGTAGTCACACACATTATATAAATATGAGACCAGAGAACCATGTTGAGAGTGGTACCCCATCTGACTTTATTGTGTTTATGATCAAGGCTGATGTGTTAGAGAACTATTAAAATTGTGAGAGGACCCTATGCAGTGACTACAGTCACCTGCAGTCTGGTTGTTTGCCCCTTAGTTTTTCTAAGAAATGGCAGTAGATGTGTGTTTGTGCTCACTTCCCATGGCAATGCCTATTTTCTCATGGGTACAGTACTTGTGCTTATGCAGTGGCTGAATTGATCTCTAGGGGATAGGACACTTATGTGTTAAACACAGGTCTCAGTTCAAAGCCAAAAGCTTCAGTGTATGACTTTCAATCTACAAGTTTTGATGGAATTGTTTGGGTTTGTTTAGGTTTGTAATTCATCCTAATCTCCAGGGGTTCTAGATGGTAACCATGAAACCCAGGGAGGGAGATGCTATCCTTGGCTCTTGGAAGAGATGCCTGCAGGACCTTCTTAGCTATTAAGCAATGAGCTCATCTGTAGTAGCTTCCTGATCCTGACACCTTTCTAACTTGAGTGACAAAGATAAATTCTAGGAAATCTGAAGCCCTGGGAGTGTTGCTCTATCAGAAATGGCTTGGTTTTCATACCACAACTTCATGTTCATTTGGAATCCCACAGGAAACTCTGTCAGCAGAGTAAAACTTAGTGTTTGTCAAGACAGGGCACACATGCCCATGTGTGGGAGAAGTAGGTGTCACATCCCCTGGGACTGAAGTCCCAGACAGTTATGAGCTCCAGATATTGATGATGGGAAATGGGAACTGAATTGGGTCTTCTGAAAGAACAGCAAATGCTGTTAACCTCTGAGTCATCTCTCCAGACCCAGGACAGTTTCTAGCAGTGTCTTTTAGATTAGATCAGCAAACAGGCCATTCTCATTTAGGGACTGGGACATTTGAATACTTGGTTGTCAGGTGGTGATGCTATTTGGGAAGGTTTAGGGGTGTGGCCTTCCTTGAGGAAGTATGTCACTGGGGTAGAGTTTCAGAATTTAAAGACTTTTGCTATTTTGAGATCACTCTTTAAGCTTCCTGCTTGTGGTTCCAGATGTGAGGCCTGACCTCTCAGATTCCAGCTCCATGCCTAGCTTTCTGGCATGCTTCTATACTGCGATGATGTTAAAATTGTTAACCCCAATAAACTCTTTCCTTCCATAAGTTGCGATGTTTTAACTGATACAGAGATTAACTAGGAAAATAGAAATTTCCTATTCTGAGCAAAAATAATATAGGTTTTAAATAAAACTTACTATTTTTCTATTTTTAAGGCTTGGATAAGTACATTCAGGTTCTTTTTCTTTTATATGTGCATGCATGTATGCATTTGTGTTTGTGTTTGTGTGTGTGTGTGTGTGTGTGTGTGTGTGTGTGTGTGTGTGTAGAAATTTAGGGTGGTAAATTATTTTAACAATCTCATATATATAATCTTCTATTCCAGTTCTTGTTCTACAGTACTTTAAGGACAGGGCAAGCAAAGTCCAAGACACCAGATAACTTGAGTTCAGGTGGTTCTATCTCTTAAGCTGCTCCATCCTCTAAAATTTGTATGGCAACTTTCTGAAGCAGGTATCTGGAGTTGAAGGCATTGAAATTTTGCCCAAGTTTGTAAATCTCTAGTTTACATGAACCCAATTCAGTGTTGCCTTAAAAAAAAGGCAGTGGTGCACAACCATAAACCCTAGCACTCAGGAGGCAAGGGCCAGCCTGGTCTACAGTGAGGGAAAAAAAAAAAAAAAGAAGAAGAAGAAGGAAAGAAAGAAAGAAAGGGAACAGAAGGAAGGAAGGAAGGAAGGAAGGAAGGAAGGAAGGAAGGAAAGAAGGAATGAAGGAAGTAAAGTCACCTCTGATATCTACTGTTTGTGGAAGGCCCTCATTTTTCTCACAGTCCTTGGTGCCTTTCCAGGGCAGTGGCAGTGTGGGAGAGACCTTTAAAAGAGTCTCTGCTGTGCGCCTCTAACACTTATCTCTCAGGTGCTGCTTTGGTCTGGCTGCACTTTGGAAACCAACAGCCTCAGGGAGGATTTTGAGACCAGCACTGACTTTTCTTGTGAGCGTGCCAGTCTCTCTGTGATTCTAGCCCAGTCAGTCCTGTTGGGTCTTAATGCTTTTTCTCTTTTTTTTGTTTACTCCCCAGGGAATTTCATCACAGTGCCTTTGGGAATGAACTGATTACAATTTTTGTGTATAACTTGGTACTGAATCTCAAATTGCTTTCCAAGCATTAGGCAATCTCTCTTTTGACATTACAAAACAGTGCTTGCCTGTTTATGTGTTTACTTATTTATCATGATTAAACTTACCTTCTCTGTGTTCAAAAAAACTTTGTGTTGGAGTTTGTTACTCTGAAGGTTAGAATGAGTGGTTTGAGAACGGAAGGGTGATCTGGGGTGTAGGTATGTGTGTGGTGATTGTTGGGGTCTCCTTCCTTCTTAGCACATTCTCTGGGTTGGTTCCTTGTGAATATTATAACGATGGAGTATCAGTCTGAGAAGAAGCCACTTTCCCCACTCACTGGAGTCAAACTTCGCCAGCTCGGTGGAGTAGGTACCACAGGCCCGCTCTCCAGTTGGAGCCATCCCGGTCCGCGTGAGGTAGGCTATCATATATCATTTTCATGTTTCTAGTGTGAAAGGACAATTCTTCTAGCCAGCAGATCACATCACTTTGAGACAGGGGTTTTCCTATGCTTGAGGAATAGAACGGGGGGGGGGGCTTTTATCATTAGTCAACATCACTGTGCTTTGGGAAGTCCCACTGAGTGTGTCTAGGCCCACAAACTGCAAGCCTGGGCGAATGTCAAACCTTAAGGGATCCTGGAGTTTCAGTTCATCAGACATCTCTCCCAGAAATGTGAATAATGCCCCCACTTGAGTCTAGTCCCCCTGAGCACTTGGGGGTCATTAAGAAGAATATGGTTAGTTGGCTCATAGTCTATATTTCTTCTGGTGTTATTACTTGAGCAGAGATAATTCCTTTCTTTGCTGGATCTTAGCCGAAAGGTGGAGAAGTGATGCTAATTCTTCTTTTGTCCTTCATATTTTTTTTTCCTTTCTTTGGTGGCAGTGCCTCGGATCAAACCCGGGCCTGCACCTGTCAAGTAAGTTCCATGACCCCCGAGTCTCACTTAATAAAACATCAAGATCAGCTACCATACCATGTTAGTACCAAAATATAACGCATGAAAGTGAATCCACATGTGGAAACTCCTGGTACAAGTTCTGATGTGATGTACTGTTGATTTCCTGCTCTAACCTCTGGGATAGCTGGCTGTTTCACTAAACTACTGTCAGGGACTACAGGGCTTACTCCCAGCTCCACCTATTCTCTGATGTCTTCTGTCAGGTTTCCTCTGTTACCTCCCTCTGTTAACAGCCTTCAGTCCCTGCAGATCCCATGCTGCACCTCCAGACACAGTTGTATTTCTGACATCCTTCTTTATAGTTTGACCTGTTCCCTGCTGTTTCTTGGATGTGCCGGACGGTGCCCAAGGACCTCTGTTTCCCCAGAAATCCACACGGCTTACACTTTCACGGCTTACACTTTCGTCTTCTCGGAGGCTTTGCCAGCAGCTTGTGCATCTTTCTTTTCTTTTCTTTTTTAAAGATACATTTATTTAATTTTTAAACATATGTGTATGTGTTTTGCTCACGTGTGTGTAATGGCACATGCATGTGCTCAGTAGCTGCTGCATCTCCTGGAACAGTGCGGGTACTGGGAACCGGAAACGAGGCTGTGAGAGCAGTCAATGTCCA
>NC_137972.1:50568876-50591376 GCF_963924665.1 Micromys minutus | reverse complement strand
GCACCCCTCTTACTTGTCCCAAAGGCCACTCTTCCCTTTATATACCATAGGTGACAAGTTCACACAATGCTTCAAAATGATTTGGAGATAATGTTCCTGAGAATTCTGCTGAGAAGAGACTTTTGTTTGTTTGTTATATTTTGTTTCTAACATGGTGCCAAGCCTTTTATATATTCCTATGTGGAGGAAACAGAACTAGAAACCAGAAAACAAAAGCTTAAAAGTCTCAGAAAAAAAAAAGATGGGCTGGAGAGATGGCTCAGCTATTCAAAATGCTGATTGCTTATTCAGAGATCCATGAGTTCAATTCCCAGCAACCACATAGTGGCTCTCAACCATCTGTAATAGGATCTGATACTCTTTTCTGATATGTCTGAAGACAGCTACAGTGTACTCATATACAGAAAATAAACAAGTAAAAAGAGAAAGAGAGACAGAGAGAGAAAGAGATGGAGGGAGGGAGGGAGGGAGGGAGGGAGAAAGGAAGAAAGGAAGGAAGGAAGGAAGGAAAGAAGGAAGGAAGGAAGGAAGGAAGAAAGGAAGGAAGGAAGGAAGGAAGATGGTTACTGTATTCGTGCAAACTTGGGGATTTCCACTTTAGCTTTCGATCCCTGAGAAAGGAGCATTGTTTTGTATATTCTGAATCTGTGTTTTCATTGTTTTAAGAACATGGATGCAAACTGCTGTCCGTCAACTGATCTAAGGACAGTTTTCCCGACTGAAAACAGGAAATGTTCCCCGTACCTCCAGTGCTCTGTTAGCACTTTGCATATTGAGAGACAAAGCCATAGGCGAAGTGTGTCTTCACCTACCATAGTTAGTGTAGTGGATCTGAATGAAATGCACAAATCAATTACATGTCTTCCAAGGACAAGGATGTTCCCACCCCTTCAACTGCCTACCTGTTTTCCAGGATGCAGTGGAATGACGGGAAAAGGGCTTTTCTAAATGAAACTATATAATATCTGATGAATAATTCTCTGATAGCTGATCAATAATTTGCCTAAAGTCTGTTTTAAAAATATGGTATTTTATAAATATTTGAAGGAGAGTGAACTAACATTTACTGATTTTTTCCTGATTTACTTTTAGTGTAGTACTTGCTTTAGCAATATCTACCCATCTGAATTTTCCCATGAGTCACTATCAAGGTTACTGAAAACTTAGAGAAGTCAGGTGATTTGCCCAAAGTCTTTTTCAATCTACACAACATTTCCACTTGAGCAAACAACTCGTCGGGATGTGGTGATTTTTACATCATCTGTTTCGTTCTCTTGTTCAACACTGTAAGCTGAGTGAGCTAAATGATAAAATAAATAAGTTCTGAAAGGCAGTGCCACAGATGCCAGCAAAAACTCAATAATGTCACTTGCCTTGGGTGGGACATAATTATAAAATTAAATGTCCTAAGAGTGGACGATGTCAGTGCTCTTCAGCCAAACATAGCTGGTAGTTAATTTTCTGAGCCTGGGACTATTTCTGTGAATTGGAGGTGTGTTAAAACTACAATTATTTTTCCTGAATAATCACAGGGCCAGAAGAAGTGTAAAGGGAAGGACCCTAGTTCTGATTCCAAACATAATGTGTTAGCCCAGAACTACCAGCAAGTACTCCCTTCCCTAACCACTCTCTGGTGGTACTTGCCCATGCTTCAGAAAACAAGACACAGGGCTATTGGGGATATCTTTGGTAGATGCAGTTGGCAATTTCCCCTGGCCTGTAATGGATGTCATCTGAAGTTTGTACATAGTGCCTTTGTACACAGCTGGCTTCTGGACTCACAGAAAGGGCTCTCTATAGCCCACAGGAGCCCATTTGGCTTACATACAGGAGGCCAGGCTTAAAAAACAAAGTCTCTTGAGAACAACCACCAAGACCAGATTGGAAGATAAACATGCCTGCTCTTGTATGCTGTGAAGGACCCACTTCATGGTGTATTCTATGAAATCTCTGGGTCTCTGGAAACACGGAACCCCATTCTGCCCCAGCGATACCCTGCTCATTGACATAACCTTTGTTAACTTTCTCCTTTTTTCCATCTCATTCCCCAGTGTCCTGAGGTTTCTTCCCAAACAAACTGCTTCCACCTAAATTCTTTTGTCACATTTTAGAGAATACCACCAAAAAAAAATGTATTTTATGGTTTTGTACCTAACAAGTGAATAAAGAAAGAAAAAATAAATAAAGAACGAAAGAAAGAAAGGAAGAAAAGAAGGAAGACAGAAAGAAAGGAAAAGAGAGAGAAAAAAAGGAAAGAAAGAACATAAAGGCCATCTGTTACAGTATCATTCCCTGATAATGAATCTCAGTCATAGTCTACCCCTACTCCTAGAACCAAGAGGTAGAGTGAAGTGTAGGAACCCTCATGGGGATGGGTTTATGCCTCAGTCTTTTCAAGAGATCCTAGGCTCCTAATGTAAGCCTCCACTATGAAGGGTGGAATCTATCTCCCTGCTTACTCTGGGAAACATATGGCCTTTGTAGCTGTGTATAAGGATTATTGGAGAGGGGCAGAGAATTTGATTACAGATGTACTGGTTACTTTATCTGTTGTGTCCAAATTCCAGATGTAAGTATGTTAAGGAAGAAAGGGTTTGTTTGGGCTCATAGCTCAAGGGTATTGTCCTTGGTGCCACAGAGGGCCAGTGGCTGATGTGGAGCTACTGCTTACACTGCAGGCACAACCAGAACAGAAGAATGTGAATGCTAGAGATTTGTTGTGTTCTCTTTCAGTCTAGAACTTCAGCCTGTGGAACAACCACACTCATGTTTAGGATAAGTCTTTCCAATCCAGTTGACCCCTCCAGAAACTCCCTCATAGACCTGCCCACAGGTGTGTTTCCGTGGTGATTCTAAATTTGGCAAGCTGACAACCAAAATTAGCCAACCCAACAATTTATCTTTTCATTTGTAGATTAGACCCCTTTTAAGTGGATTTTCTGGAGATAAATATTAAAAAGATCCCTTTGGCAGGAAGTGAGAGCCATTGAGTTTTACCTAAACCGAAGAGGAAGAGCTCTGTTGACAATATGTAGACATCGCTTCAGAGAACAATAGGAATGGAATTTCATACACATGTTTAAGATATTCTCTTCAGAGTCTGTGTAATAAATATAGTACTAGATCCAAGAGGAAGGCTCACTCAGGCTTATGATTCTCGTTAGCTTTGCAAGTGTTTGTCAACAGAAAAGGATGGAAAATGTTGTATGAACCATTCATGCCACCAAACAGAAACTTTGTGAAGTCTCAACACTCTGCCTTTTTCCTTTTAAAGAATCTTAACATCCCAGCCCCCTTGGAAGTCCCTTCCACCTTCGTAGCCTACTTTTGAGGTTTATCCATAAACATCCGTGAGACCCGGTTCACTTACTTTAACTGCCATAAAGCATAACGTTGTATGAAAAAAATTATAACTTGTTTTTTCCCATCTTTCTGACCCATGAACACGTTGCCTTCCTTCTACTGTCTTTCCATAACAAATGCCGTCTCCTTGAACATGCTCAGGCATGGATTTTTTTTGGCCTTATGTGCAAGAACTCCTTCCAAGACAAATGCCTACAAATGGAAGTGCTGGTGGTGTGCTGTGTGAGGCTTCAACCTCACTAGACACTACCGAGATATTCCATGGAGACCTGATTATAATTCTATCAGCATGTGTGAAATCTTCCTCTCTCCCACATTCTTGCCTGCATTTGGTATGGAGAGATTTAAATTTTTTTTTTTTTTTTACCAACCTGTGGCCTGTGAAAAGCTTGTCATTTCTGGTTATAATTTACTATTCTTATTGCTACAGTTTCCGGAAGGGTTATTTATACATTTTGGATGCTAATCCTGTGGGGGTTTAAATTTATGGCAAACATTTGCCCAGTCAGTGAGTGTTTTCGAACATTCTATTTAGTGTCCTTTAACTTTCTAAGTTTTGATTGTTTTGTTTTTGTTTGTGTTTGTTTTGTTTTCTTGAGACAGGTTTCTCTGTGCAAGAACCATGGCTGTCCTAGACCTCACTTTGTGGACCAGGTTGGCCTATAACTCATAGAGATCCACCTGTCTCTGTCTGCCGAGTGCTGGAATTAAAGACATAGAGGCCTAAGTTTTAAAATTTAATTTAGACAAGTTTATCAATTATTTTTTAATAGTTATTGTGGTTTGTATGTTTTTATAGAAAATCCTTCCCTATGGTGATATTCTTGAGACTTCCTTTTACTTTACAGTTTTACTTGCTCTATTAGGCTTAAAACCTGCCCATGTATAAGTGTGAGTGTTTGGTTTTCATGTGTGGATGTGCACTGTGTATGTGCTTGGTACCTGCTGTGGTCAGAAGCGGAAGTCAGATCCCCTAGAATTGTGGTTGCAGTAGGCTGTAAGCCACCATATAGGTGCAGGGAACTGAACCTGGGTCCTCTTAAGAGCAACAAGTTCTTTTAACTAGTGAAGCCCTCTCACAGACGTTTTAGAGCAGATTGGTCCGTTTCATGATAAGCTTTACCTGTTGACATGGCATCTACTTAAACCATTTGAATCTGCTCATTTAGGGATATGCCTATGACATTGAAGCATCCTTTTAATATACATGTCTCTGTCTGGTGGACACTTTGGAGTGTTTCCATATCAGTTTGTCTTTATCTTCAATGAGGCTACATTTCTCAAACTTTTCACAGAAGGAGAAAGCCCAGGCTACCCCCTGATGAAATGCAGTAAGGCTGTGGAAGATCAGACTGAATAATAATCACTGCTAGGCTTCACTTTTGAGAACGTCTGTGAGAGACTCTCCAGTCTCAGCCTCCTGTTATCCTACATGTGTGCTGAGATTACAGATACATGCTACTGGGTTCTGCTTTCTGTGGGTGCTAAGAATCCAAACTCAGGCCTCCACCTTGTAGGGCAAGTGAATACTCACCGAGCCATCTCCTCTGACCCAAGAGTCTTCAGAAAGGCTCTGGTGACAACAAGAGTCCCCAAGACATTGCACTAGCTGTTTCTCAGACTTTAATAAAATGCCTGTGATATCACCCCAGGTTTCCTCTTAGCCCTGAAGCACTCTCTCAGTCTGAGCAGATAGCATGGCTAGGATTCAGTAACAGCTTTAGTTCCAAACCACAGAGGCTTGGGGTCCTTAAACTTCCTCGAAAGCAAACTTATGAATATCTCCTTTTTAAAAAGGCCACGTCTCTCTCCTTCTACCTTACCACAAACAGTAAGATGAAGCCAGGAAACAATTCGAGTATTTCTTTTTTCAAAAATTATTTAGCCCAGACCACCTGAATAAAGAACAAAGACCTAGGGGCAGCTTACGATGGACGGACTTGAACTACTGTGGCTGGAAGGTGGTCAGAAAGTCCAGGCTTACTATGTGGGGATCTGTGGAATATGGGGTCTCATGTGAAGCTATGGAGAAAGAGCCCTTTGATGAGTTTAAAATGGTCACATGCTGAGATGTGGTGCTCAGGGGTTTATGGTGCGGCTGTGGTCACTGTCACTCACTCTGAAGATCAGTCACATGGAGGTAAAACAGAAACGATTTGTTCACCCAGAGGACTCAGTTACATTTAGACCACCGAGGGAGTGACCAACCAGGAGAGGTCTTGTGAATGTTATTCTTAACTGTGTTTCTAATATATACAATTAGCAATGTATTTTAGATAAAGTCTACCTATTATTGAGCACTATTCCCAACCAAATGATTTCTGCTTTGGAGAGCTTTTAGACATGTGTAGTGGCAACTGTGCTGGGTCTTTCTTAGTCTTGGATCCTCCACATCACTACTTCTTGCTTTTCTCTCTGCTCCAGAAACTTCCTGTGGAAAGTTTAATGGCCTCTTGTCCCTAATGGCTTTCAGAAAGGTAGGAACATCCACTAGCAAGCTTTGATAAATAAAAAGAGGGAGAAGACTGATCCCAGCCTTTAGTCCCAGGTCTGGACTCCTCTTGTGCTCAACTGTGCTTTGAAAATGAAGGTCATAGCTTTGTTCTAAGCATCCTGTTCAAGGGAAGCATACTGTCTTAAGATGGAGGCCTTAGAGAAGAAAAGGCAAAGAACAAAGAAGGAGCCATTTGGCCCCACACATGTGTTCCAGTGACTCCAACCTCTGGCTGTGGTACATTCAGGAAGGAAAAGGCTGGAGCAATAGGCAAGCTCAACTCTAACCAGCAGCCACACTGCTTGAAAAATCACCAAAGAGCGCCCAGTGGTGGAGGTCAATCTGTGCTTCAAGAAGCTACTTTGGACACCTGGACCCCACTGGCTGCCAGTCAGGCTGCATCCTATAAGCTCAGTTCAGTTCTTGTGAGCTCAGCTCCGACCCTAAGTCATCTCCCAGTGTGTGTAAAGAGCATCATGTTATTTATGGCTCTCCTTTCAGTTCTAGTAGCTTTCCTCTCTACCTTAGGTCTATGGGAAGTGACATCTTCACTATAACTAGTCCATTCTTCACTAACTGTGGGTCTTTATCCCCACACAACTGTAAAAAAGACCCAGTGCACATAAAACTTCTTCAGCGAAGTTTGTTATTCGTTCTCCATCTGTCCTCACCAGGGCCCAGAGCCAGGATGGCAGTAGTGTACCTTTTAACATTTAAACTAGGAAACTTTTGCTTTCAATTTTGGTCTGTTTTCCTCTTCTGTTTGTCCCCTTTCTTCCTCCTCAGCCTTGTAGCCTATAAAAAGTACATGAGAACCAGAGATGTGTATAGTATTCCAGAAAGTAACTTACAGGGAACATGTGAAACAAAGAGTTGGTTCCCTCCAGGTTCTATTTGAGAATCAGAGCCTGGCACATGGGTTTCCCTTATATTAGTGGGAAAGGATTGACCCTAGGGATAGGATTGAAGCCTAACTGGTTGGTTGCCATCACCTTTCCCGAATCTCCTCAAATCGCTGAAAGTTGTTATCATCCATTGGAATTTTTACAAGGGAATTTCAGCAGGGAGCTAGAGAACTGAGTCATACTCCATTGTGTGACTATAGCTCTAAAACATATAGCAACAAGCTCTGAGAAATATGGGCCAAGCATCGAGTCCAGAGCTCGGCAAATGCTCAATATCTGGCTTTCCTCCGACAGTAAAATTTAACAGTGATTTTTCTTTCAGCTGATTTTTGGACCTTTGTATTTTTCCTTGTTTTGGACCAGCTCCCACTTCCTCTGTCTCTTTCCTTTTGTTTTCTAGAGAAGGGCATGATGAGGACAATCTGACAGGATTCCAAGCAGTTGGGCCATTTCTTCTTCAGGTTTTGTAAAGAAGATTATTGCATAGGATCTTTTGAGTGAGCAAACTTACTCGGATAAAGCTCAGTGCTGGTGTAAGCATCTGCTTGGTCAACAAGAACTGAGCAAATGGCTACAATTTTTTCCTAGAAGAAGCCAACTCAACATCTGGATTGAAATGCATTTGGCTTGTAGGAGCCAAAGCACTCTCTGCTTATTCCCCCAATAAAAGACCTATAAAAACTGAAGAAAATGCAAAATCTTCAACAACTGAAATCTTAGGAAGCATTCCCTTGAGTTTA
Organism: Micromys minutus; assembly: GCF_963924665.1. Lineage (NCBI taxonomy): Eukaryota > Metazoa > Chordata > Mammalia > Rodentia > Muridae > Micromys > Micromys minutus. The sequence goes on along the minus strand of NC_137972.1, from coordinate 50,583,874 downwards.
TGTTACACATACACACACACACACACACACACACACACACACACAGAGAGAGAGAGAGAGAGAGAGAGAGAGAGAGAGAGAGAGAGAGAAAGAGAGAGAGAGAGAGTTTATGAAAACACTCCTTTAAGGCTAACTCAAGTTAGGCATCAGCTTAGAGCTATCCAGAGCCATGGTGAAACAGGATGAATGTGGGAATTCTTTCCTATCCCCAGTGTACAGGTGAATTGTAGCACATCCTGGTAGGCTTCAGGAAGTCCACATATCCAGAAATGGAGTCCAACTACAGAAGGATTTCTGGTGGTCAGATGAAAGCCAGCTTTCTTCAGGAACTCCTGAAACAGGTTTTCCACCCCCCAAGGGAGTCCCTCCCTCCAGGAATGTGTCCACAGATTTGTCTGTTCAGTGTGTCCTAACCACGTTCTGTGTCTTGCTGTCTCCACTGCTCCCTCCTGCTGTCCCACCTCCCCTGCCCAGACATGTCCCACTTCTTCTTTTCTTTCTGCTCTGGACTCTTTTGATGCCTCTGGATATTTTCTCTCTCTTACCCACAATAAAAACCTTCTCCTGCCAAGTAGAGGTGGTGAGCGCCTTTAATCTAAGCACTCAGGAGGCAGAGGTAGAAGAATCTCTGTGAGTTTAAGGCTAGCCTGGTCTACAGAGCTACTTCGAAGACAGCCAGGGCTACACAGAAAGCTTTGTCTTGAAAAACAAAACCAACCAAACAAAGAACTTCCATACCAAACCAAACCAAACCAAACCAAACCAAACCAAACCAAACCAAACCAAACCAAACCAAACCAAACCAAACCAAAGAAACTTTCCACTAATGGACCAATTCTCTACTGTACTGCTCACACACAGTTCCCAGGACTTTGACTATATAACAGGTTAGCTCAAAATGTTGTTGTGTTGTTGTGTTAAACATTTTGCTCATTTCTTATCTCACAGTTTTGTACACTAGAAAATCAAACAGCTCTGTTCTGTGCTATTATGTCTAGAGGTTAGGATCTTGAGTCACCGTAAACATATTTTATTCATCTTCCTATGAACAATTATATAAGGCATCTTCACACACCACGGGCTTCCTTACACCTGACACTTGATTCTAAGGTGAGTGCTCCAAATAAAAAAATCAAACTAGCTAGGGAGCTTGTGTACATGCATGTACACATACATATAATTGACCATGATTGGGCCTTTGAGGGTTAGATAGCTCAGGCTAGCATTCATGCTACGCAGCTTCCTAATACTCTGGCCATGAGCTAGGAAACTGTGGCCTCTCCATACTTCAGTTTCTATACAGAACTGATACACACAGTCCATGAGTTGCCTCCTAAACAATCCCTTTAGTACTTGCTGCGTTAGATCCTGAGCATCTCATCCTTGTTATCTAAGGCAGCAGAAGGCATGCTCTGTCCCGAGTCAGCCACTTCCATTTGGTCCATTGTCTACAGGAAGGGAGAGCATCTGACACAAAGGCCAGGGAAGCTAATGTGAGTGGAGACTGAGTTTTGTGAAGAAGGCGTTTGTATCATTAGTTTCCCTAAGAATCTAAAAACTTCACCCTAGTCTTGGTCCCTTCAAGATCTGAGGAAACTGGTGGCTAAGAGTAAGTATAAGTGGCAGCAGGTGACGGCTCCCAGGTCAGAGGTTATGCTCCCTGCTAAGTCTGTGACAGCAGCAGTTTACAGGATAGACATTGGAGTGGAGATCCTGTGAGAAGGAGGGAAAATGGAAGGAAAGAATGGAGGAAGGGAGGGAGCCAGTTTGGTCCTAGATTTTTGTTTGAAGCAGCATCTCACATAGCCCAGTCTGGCCTCAAACTCTCCATGTAGTCAAGGGTGACTTTGATCTCCTGATCCTCTTACATCTATCTGCCATGTGCTGGGATTACAGGCTTGGTTGCTGTTGTGAGCTGCCTGGTTTAGATGCTACACTCCCAACCAGTGTCATCTACAAGAGCAGTTAAATGCTCTTAATGTCTGGGTCATTTTTTCTATTAATCTTAAAAAATTGTTTCCCAAGGCACCCAGAGACCCACGTACCAACAGAAAGAGAGAAGAGACTCCACAATGCTATCCCCTGATCTCTACTACATCCTCTGTGACACATGTACATGCCCCATCACGCACACACATACATAATAATTTTTATAGAAAAAGTCCTATTACTTCAGGATTAGGGTAAGTAGTGATGAGAAATGATCCCATGCACAGAAGCTGTCCTCCTCCCACAGTGTGTTGGAGTGTCAGCTACTCATCCTGAGGGCATCTCAGTGAGGAGTCAGCTGAACCAATCTCAGAGACGTCCTTTTTCCACAGAATTGAGGGGAGTTGGCTGACTCTCCTAACTCTACAGAATAACCAAGATTGGGTCACTTGAAGAACAGTGGAAATGTCTGCCCAGACTACTGTGACCTCAGAGACCAGATGCCTCCAAAAGCTACGGTCCCTCTCACAGTCACCTGCTGAAATTAAGTGAAGGGCCTACGTATTTTTGGTGACTCGAGCGTGGATTCTGCTATTGCAATTGAAACATGCTGTAGCTCACAAGAAGACATGGCTGGGGGAGGGTGGGTGAAAGATTGCAGAGCCCAGCCCAGCACAGTGCCCTGCTATCTTCTGCTATCAGCACACCCAGAACTCCCCAGGGGAGGAGGAAGCGCAAGGAGAAAACACCTGTGAATTCCTTACACAACTCCCCCCATGGCTGCATCCCACCCTCTGCACTGCCAGAAAAGATTCATTTGTTCCATCTCTGACCTCAGGGCATGGACAAATGGATAGAGGCCTGGTGTGACTTCTCTTTTCTTGGCTCTATTCCACTCACCAATTAATCACTGTACCCTAGCCTGACAAGCCTAGCTCTTTGCTGCTGTTCATCCTCTGGCTGTTGCTGTGATTGCTCTAAAGGCTTCCCCAGATGCAAGAACCCATCAGGTGGGGTTTGTATTTTCCCCCACTGATTCATGCCCTGCTGAGAGGGGCTTCATTTGCTTGTACAGCACTGGGCATGCTCAATATGAATCCTTGAGAATGTCAATGGACTCTAACTCTGTGACTCAGTAGTTTTGCCACTGTGGCCTTGTCATTTGATATCCCCCCCCCAAATTTCCAGAACTTTGAAAGAAATTAATGGTGTCAAAAGACCATATGATAATGATTTGATGTGAAACTCTTCAGTAGACGTAATTGTTAATTTTAGAACTGGGCAATCAGATTTCTATGAAATGGGTGTGTTCTGATAGGCTGTGCAGAAAGATGGTTTCATAGACAAACTAAGGCCAAACTAAGAAATGAAACAAAAAGCAGACATGCAGCGGTAAAAATAAAAGATGGGCTAAACTTTTATTCTGCTCTAGTGCTGGCTCCCATAGGGCCACCTTGCACTTTGGGGTATCTCCATCTTAGTAGAGGTGGAGAAAGAGAAATTGAGGAGGAGGCAACATGGAAGCAGATGTGGATGTTTCTCTCTCGGCACATCTCTAGATAGATAAGGTTGTGATGATTGTTTTTTTTTAAGGGTTTCTATGGGTCAAATTATCTTATCTAGGTGGGCAGCTTATATTTTTGTCAATTGGTTGTAAGCCTATTGTGTAGAGGGACTGTGGATTGATAAGTTAATGGTTGTGGAGTCAGGTTTTTACCAAGTATTGGAGGAAATTGAGTGAGTGAAACCAACATGCCCTAGTGAAGCAGAGAAGGCCTTCAGACCTCACTGTCTTTCTTCAGATCTATTCCATACATCTCTAATACATCCTAGGATCTGAGGAGCTCTTGATTAAGAAAACATTATTCTTATTATATTATAGTTATCATTTGGAGAATCATGGTAGCCCAGAAGGCAGCTGGGTAGCCTTTTACAAATTCCTTAACTTGTTTTTTTTTTTTTTTTCTTGAGGCTACATTAAATAACCTAGAATTCATGTTGCTGGAGGGGGCGGTCAACAATTTTCCCTTCAAACGTCTATTCCCTCCAGGAGTTAGAAAATAAACATCTGTACCCAATAAGAATGTCAGCTCTGTTGATACCTTGGTACCTGTCTTAGTCAGGGTTTCTATTCCTGCACAAACATCATGACCAAGAAGCAAGTTGGGGAGCAAAGAGTTTATTCAGCTTACACTTCCACATTGCTGTTTGTCACCAAAGGAAGTCAGGACTGGAACTCAAGCAGGTCAGGAATCAGGAGCTGATGCAGAGGCCATGGAGGGATGTTACTTACTGGCTTGCTCAGCTTGCTTTCTTATAGAACTCCAGTCTACCAGCCCTGAGATGGCACCACCCAAAATGGGCTGGGCCCTCCCCCCTTGGTCAATAGTTGAGAAAAATGCCTTACAGCTGAATCTCATGGAGGCATTTCCTCAACTGAGGCTCCTTTCTCTGTGATAACTCCAGCTTGTGTCAAGTTGGTACAAAACCAGCTAGTATAGTGCTATAGGGGCCTTCCCAAAGAATCAAAGGGAAATGCTCTCAAACACAAGTAGGCCACCCAGGGCTTGTGCCCAGCCTCCCAGCACAGAGACACAGTTTGGAAAGTGAGGATGGTGATACCCCAGACCTGAGTTTATGTCAGTTATCCAGGGTTGGCTGTGAATAGAGCAAAGGGGACCAAACGTGGCATGTAGATTTTATCACACTAATCCTTGGATTGATTGATAACTCTTCTCAAGCACAATTCTACCACACTTAGGATTCACACACTTGTAACTTCAGAGGCAGGAAAGATAGGACAGACAGAGCATCGAGGGTAGTACAGACCCTAGAGAGAAGCTATCTGGTTCATTCTGGGGCTGTTTCATTCTTTACTCAAGAGCTGGAAGAGAGGAAAAAGAGTTTCGCGTCCCCCAGAGAAAGATGGAGGCTGAATGGGCATAGAAGGTTGGCACTACAGGAATCCAAGGATTTGAGAAGATGCTTTCCCCAGGAAGATGTAGGAGTGATGTCAAAAGCACGGGGGGGAGGGCTAGGGAAGAGCACAAAAATACTAAGAAGCAGTCTTCCCAAATGTCCTGTTCTTGAAAGTTTCAGCAACCTGTTGGGAATGTTTGGCGCCTTCGACACATGGTAAAACCAAGAGTATTTTGAGCGGATGGTTCTGGAGTGATTTCAAAGCTCTTGCTGGTATAGACGTGTGCGGCCTTCTCCTCCAGCTGCCCAGGATTATGAACAGTGAGGGTTACATCACCATGTGGTAAGATGGAGGAGCTGTGTAAGCAGAGCCCTTTTGCAGGCCTCTGATGCACAAAGAACAGAGACCTTTCCCTTCTCCCTTACCTGAAAGCCCATTCTTTGCACTTAGAGGCAGCTCTACTCTGCAGAGATAGAGTCTGAACAACTCTTTATGGGGAGAGAGGGCCCAATCTCTTTAATTTCCTTTAAGCTCACACAAGCCAGTCTCATTTCCCTTGTTCCTTTTGAAGAACATGTGCTAAACACTTGCTTCTCTCACGTAGCCCCCTGCCTCCTTTCTGCACACTTTGGGAGGAACAGGGACCAAGCCTAAGTTGGGGGGCAGTAAGCTTTAGCCTAAGGGCCAGATCCCACTACTGCCTATTTTTGTAAAACAAATTTCCTTGGAACGAAGCCACTGTGTGATTACTGGCTATAGTTGCCTCTGAGCAACGAAGGCAGAGGTAAATCATTGCAAAAGAGACTGTCCACCCAACAGAGCTGAAGCTATTTTCTGTCTGTTCCTTCTGGAGGAAAGCTTTCCAAACTGTGGCTTACATGAAGGAAATGTGGGTCAGAGATGCTCTGAAAAGAATAACTGACCCAAAGTTTCGAAGGTGGATCGCTGAGATTCTGATGTGAGAGCGGAGACGCAGGCGAAACAGCCTGTATGTCACACAGTGACTGAGCATGTCAACCTCCTAATGCCGTGATGGTGGCATACCTGATAAAGCCATGATAACCCGAGAATGTAAGAACATTTTTATTTTCCATATCTATCCTATTGGACGCATTCACTCAGCAACACCACCCATTGTAGAGGGCCAGCTACCACAGCTCTCCCTGTCAGAGGGGCATGGATAGCTAGCTCAGGAAAAGATCCAAATTCAGAATTGAAGGTATTTTTTTTCTACCGAGTATCAGTTGTTTCTGCATCAGCATAAAGTTAGAAATCATAGGTTGGCCCATCACGAGCCACTTTCTTGTGGGAAAACATGTGCCTAGCATTCTCTCAACCCCGGGAGAGGGGTGCTGTCGTGGCTCCAGGACACGGCTGACAGCTTGTGTTTCAGAGACCATCTGCCCTGTCTGTGCATTGAGAGTCTGAGAGGTAGGACTCTGATGGCTCTCGGCGTCATCAAATTGACTGGCTGTAGAGTCACCAGGGAAGAATACCTCAGGGAGTATCTGTGAGGGCATTTCCAGAGATCTAAGCCAAAGCAGGGTGACACGCTGTGACAGGGGTAGCAACATTTCATGGCTGGGGTCCTGGACTGAGTGAAGGGGGGAGCTGAACACAGTACTTGTCTTTCTCCACTTCCGGGCTGTGGCCGCCATGGGACGTCTGCCTATGCTCCCAGCACTGTGACTTCCTCATCATGGTGAAGTGCGAGTTAAAACAAGCTCTTCCTCTCACAGAGACAAGAATTAATAGTGTCCAAAGTCCTAGTGCTGACAGGCAGCAGCAGGAACACTGAGAAAGAAAGACGATTTTCAGGCCTTCCATGGGCTCACATTGCTGCATTTGAAATGCTCTGGTATAGTGTGTGCATTCTCTGAGTGCAAGCATATGCGCGTGCACGTTTGTGTGTATGTGCGTACATGCATGCCTGAATGTATGTGTATCAGTATGTGTGCATGTATGTATGTATGTGTGTAAAAATATTTGTGGGTATGCTACTGTATGAGTCTGTATGAGTATGTGCATGAGTGTGTACATGTATATGTGTGAATCTGAAATTTTGAGTGTTATTTTGTATATGAGTATGCAAATATATGTGTTTGTATGTATGATTATGTATGCACATATATGAGTATGTATGTCTGTGTGTGTGTGAGTGTTTATATGTGTGTGCATGTGAATGTGTCTATGAATTGTGTCTGTGTGTGTTATGAGTATGTGTGTTAATGTATGCAGTTATGAATGTGTGTATGTATATAAGTGCAATATTGTATATATGAGAGGATACATGTATGTACATGTGTATGTGTGTACATGCATGTGCATGTGCACTTATGTGTGTGAGAATGTATGTGTGTACGTGTGTGCATGTGTGTGTGTGTGTGTGAGAGAGAGAGAGAGAGAGAGAGAGAGAGAGAGAGAGAGAGAGAGAGAGAGAGAGGTGGACTCCTCTGCCTAGCCATTGCTTCGTTCAGTTTTATTATCAGATTTTAAGAGCTGGAAACTCCAGAACTGTCGGTCACAAAGCTTTTTTGGGGCAGCCTGGAAATTTGGTAGGGGATGAGGTTGACCTAACACTCTCTAACTTCTGGCTAGCTATCTCAGGCCACTTCCCTTTTTATTTGTGAATAGATAAGGCCACAACACTTACTATTTGCTGTGACATCACTCCCTGGGGGGACTATAATAGACTGTGGCTGCTTCAAGGTTTGAAGACTCCCATACTTTAAAAGGGATAATCTTCTCCCTGTCCTTTCTGGCTCTGGTGAGAATTTTTCTATATTTGGGGAGGAAAGTTGTGAACCAGCTTTTCTCTCTTTACACTGTCATTTAAATTATTATTACAGGTATAGCCTAGGTCCAGATGATTGTGTTTGTGCTACTGTGTACAGTGGAAGAAAGAAGGAAGGAAGTAAAGGAAGGAAGGAAAAAAGGAAGGGAGGGAGGGAGGAGAGAGGGAGGAAAAGGAGGAGAAGCTAAAAGAAAACCAGCCCTTAATTCTCAATCTTTCTGTAAAGATTGATGAACTCATATGAGCCAAGCTGTAGCCCGCCCAGTGTTGGGGTCAGGGTCAGGATCAGAGTTAGGGCCAGGGACCATGGTTCTGTGAGCTGCCTTTCTTTAGTAGGAATGCTGGACATCTGAATTTACCCACCAATGACTCATGGATGACAGAGCACTTAGGGAGGCAGAGACAGGAGGATTACGAGTTCATGGCCAGTCTGAGCTTCATTATGAGAAAGAGCTCTTAGTGGCCAGCTCTGTGAGAAGGGTTGTCAGTGGGTCCAGGGAGTACAGGGAAAGTAAAAAGTGACTTGGGGTTTTATCTTTTACATGTATATGTGGTGTGTATCTGTGTGTGTCATATGCATGCACATATAAATGTATGTATTCATGAATGTGTGCATACATGTATGTGAAGGCCTGATGTTATTGCCATCCATTTTCCTCGGATGCTCTTTAGCAGGAAGCAAGACTCCTCACTGAACTCAGGGCTCACAGTTTAGCAAACTTGCCACAGGGATCCCCCATCTATGCTTCACAAGAGATGGGAAAACAGGGGCACTGCCAAGCCTGCCCAGGTAGGTTCTGGGGCACTGAATTCCAGCCTTCTGGCTTTCATAGCAAGTGTTTTGCCCTCTGAGCCATTTTCTAGGCTGATTTGTGTTCACTCCAATCCCTTTCTACTAAACTATTTCTAGTATAGACTTTCTACTGTATAAATTGGCTATTCAGAAAGGCACAACCATGATTTGTAAACAGAGAGCTCAACCATTTTTAAATGAAGAGGCTTATAGGCAAAACTCATCACATTCTCTTCCTCCCTTCAGTAAAGGTTGTAAACCAGATGCCTGGAGGGACCACCCACTCTGACTGCTTGTCACCACGTGGAGATGAGCACACACTTTGGCTCAATCTTTAGGTTTTAAAGAAGACGAGCTGAATAGTTAACCTAAAATTGGAATTTCTTTTCCTGGTCTTGCTTCTCCCAAAGCCGGTGGGTCTTACTTGCCTCTCGCTGGGACAGTAGTAATCTTACATCTCCCTGTTTACTCTCTGGTAGGATTTACAAGAAAGCCACAAGTAATACTCTGCAGCAGAACCAATGGCATTGGGAAGTCTTGCTGGGCTGGCCTGGAGTCCCCCCCCCCCCAGCCACGTGTTCTAATTAGCATTTCCTCTAAGAGGATGTGGGCCCTTCAGCCCTGCCCTGTCCTGGATATTCTGAGTTGGCTCCTCTGTTGAGCCTCTTCCCTCCCCCTCTAACCTCTATCACCATTCTCCCCACCCAACACTGGTTCAGCTCAACCTTTGCCAGCTAAGCTGCCTCTTCAGCTGCCCCAGTGGGAACTCCAGGGCAGGCAGGGACAGGAAAGGTCTAGGAGGAACTAGGAGGGGGACCTGGGAGGTCCTTTTGGGTGAGGCAGGGCCCTGGGAACATAATGGCATGGCTGGGGTGGGGCTAGGGATGAGATGGGGTGAGGGAGGTCTAAATCTCAACTTGGCCCCTCTCATTCCATTTGGATACCAGATGTAGAAGGAGGCCTGTTGTTTGACAGCTGTGAGCCAAACCCCAGTTCCCTGAAGGGCAGGAGCCCTTGTGTGTCTTAAAGGCCCCACAGAGGTTCCTTCATTCCCTAAGAGAACTCCACCCCCCCTCAGCAACCCTGCCCAGGCTTTAATCGTCACCAGTAATGGGCAAAAGTTCATCATCAGCTCCAACAGAAACCTTCCCTGCTGGGGTTCTTCTCAGTGGCTCTCCAGAGACCCCGGAGGCTCAGGAGCTGCTTCCTTCCTGGTGGTAAACGCGAGGACAATGGAGTGGGTGTTAGAAGTAAAGACAGAACTAAGTTGAGTCCCAGAGCGTTAAGTGGTCATGGGACATTGGACTTTTTGCTGAGTATCTCTTACCTTGTTTCTTCATTTGCAAAACGGGCAAAGCAGTACTTCAAGAGAAAGTATAATCCATATAAAGTGCACATGAAGAATTGCAGCAACATTATTCACAACAGCCCCCAGAGGGACAGTCACATGTCTATCAAGTGATTAAGGGTTGGTCTCCTCCTACTCCTTTCTGCCCCTCTCTGTCACCCACTACTTCTCTCTGTCCTGAATGCTCTGCCTGTCTACATTTATACTCACCTGCCTCTACCCCTTCTTCAGGCCTCCACTTTCCTCCTTTCCCCCAAATAAACCCCCTTATAGCAGATCTGTTGTATGGCATAATTACTTGGGGGCATACCTTGGCATAGGTCTGACAGGTACCTCCTTGCCACATTTTCTTCCATAACCTTATTGGTTATTTGGTAAATTTGAGACATTCTGGACTTCAAGAACTCTGTCTATAAATAACTAATAAATAAGTAAATACATCAATAGTCTTGTAGTATTTATATCGTGAGTATATAGATATAGTATCTATATCTACTATCATATTATATAATAATATGTGGTTATGTTTATAAGACAAAAATTACATGACATAATATGTAACTCTATGTTAAAATATACCAATAAACAACAATTTAAAAGTGATAATTATTTTTATCTACCACTTCCTCTTCTCTTAAGAATTTTCCTGATTTCAGAATGGCCTTCTAATTTTTTTAACTTTATCAACATTATTTTTGAGTATTTTAAATATATGTGCATATATACATATAGCATATATAATGTACTTTGTAACTATAATGTAGAATCATGGACTATCATCCAGCTATCTAATAATATACACTGTGTGCTTTAGTGTATAGGACATTATACCCATGCAGTCATTATGAACTATGACTTTTATGCTACATTCTCCCTTTCTCTAACCTTTCTGCATTTGGAATGGTGTCTCCAACTCTGAATGTTTCCTGGCTCCTGATATATTTGGAAAGAAAATAGTTCTGAGTTTGAAGAAATTCAATTACAATAATGACTTTAATTCAGCTGCCTCTTGTAGCTTCTGCCAGAAAACAGGGAAAATAAGCCAGGGTGCTCCTTCAGCTTCCCCCTCCAGAGTGGGTGAGGACAAGGACACAGGTGGACATGCAGGTGACCTGGGCAGCCACATCAGGGTTGGGCTAAGGGCCAGCTGGCTTGGCCTGTTCCTGTACTCAACGCTAGCTGGAGGCAGGGTGGCCTGTGGAAGGGTCTTGCCCATTGCAAATAAAGGGCCTTTCTTGGAGATCTTAGACTTTTGTAAAGGGATCCTGGGGACTTGGGGTCTCTGAGAGCCTTCAACCTAATACTGTGCAGGTGGCTCATTTTCATTAAAATGGCAGGTCAGAGTGCCTACTTGATTTGGTGACAAAGACATCATTGAAACTGTTGTCTGCCTTCCCTGCGAGCTGAACAGACAATGATCCAGGATATTTGTTGCCTGGCTTCTCCACTCCAAGCATTCAATCATGCAGGACTCTGGAGACAGCTTAAGTGGGCAAACTCTGCAGCAGCATTTCTGCACCGGGGGACATGCTTCCTGGACCCAACAATACCCTTAGCCCAGTCAGCTTGAGGCAGCATGGCTTCCTCGAAACTAGAAAAAAAAAAAAGGTCTTTTCCTCCAGAAACTCTCTGGAACTAAAGTTTCCCACAGGGGCAGCTTCCCCAAGTCCTGCTGATAGCTTCTGGAAGGTGGGTTAGTCTTAATTCTCAATGTTTTCATAAACCTCCCTGCCCATTTGTCATATAAATTAATTAGGTTAGGCTAATGAAACAATTTTATTTTGCAGATATTTTAGGTGGTGCTTGGAAGTTGTGCCTGGTATGGACTAACATTACTGGAATAAAGACAGTGTGTGTGTGTGTGTGTGTGTGTGTACATATGTGTGCATGTGACTTTGGGATTAAAAGGAATAACAGGCTAGTTTTTTTCAGAGAGACTGCTAAAGGGAATATTGTGTGCAGTGAGGGTCAGGGTAGCCCACATAACTTCAACATGTGAAAAGGGAGACTCAGGTACATCTCAGGTTGCAGAAGAGACCATTGGGGGTAGGGTAGACTTAGCTGCCTCCTTGCACTCTTGGCTTGGTATTCTCTAGGAAATACCTGCCTAACAATTCACTGCATCTGTGGGCACATGCACTTTTCCCTTACCTGTTCTAAGAAAAACAGAGGCTCAAAAATACAACATGCCACCATTCGAGGTCACGCAGGCGTGGCCCCAAGACTTCACCGCTGTCATTAGCTGCAGCGGACTCCCTGGGCTGTCAGGGATGCCTCCAGGCACTGTAACTTTCCTTAAGGATGCTACCATCGCATTAGGGTACTCCAGGAAAATAATCACTGGTCTTTGGTCCCTCAGGCCACTCATGAGGCTGTCTTCCCTGCTGCTCTAAGCCCAGTTTTCACCCCTACCTTTTCCCCTGCCCTTGAAGCCACAGGTTCATCCCTGCTTTCTGCCCTGAGGCTCAGGAGCCACGAATCTGATGCCTGTTTAAATGAAGAATATAAATGAAAAAGGAATGTGCAGGTCAGGGAAGGATATAAACCGCCCCTCTAATCCCACCAGCACTGGATTTTGCTTCCAGACAACCTGAAATGATTCCTTTTTCTATAGGTTCACTATGCAAAGCGGAGCAAGGTTTCCAGGAGGCAAAGTGCTTCACCTCCTTAATGTAAAGACTGAACACAAAGGGGAAGTTTTCAGAAGAATCAGATGCAGATGGCATTTTAATTGTATTTCAAGGGTTGGATGAAGACGTGGCTTGGTTGGCACAGTGAGTGTGCCATGTAGACCCAGCGGGCATGAGTCCAGTCTGTGTGGCGTTGTCTCTACTGTCAAAGCTCAGCTTCAGTCTCTTCTCTGCATTAAACTGAGTACAGTGATGTATGAGTACAATTCCAGAACTCAGGAAGGAGGATCTGAGATTTAAGGTCAACCAAAGCTAACAGAGTTTGAAACCAGCTCTGGTTACGTGAGACCGTGTTTTAAAGCCAACCAACCAAATAAATCGTAAATGTATTTCAGTAGTTATAACTTAAATTCCTGGGAAAGTTTGTTTGGAATTTAAACATACAAATCCTTTTGTCAGAGGATGGAGAGATGACTCAGTGGTTAAGAGCAATGGTTGCTCTTTTTTTCAGGAGCCAGGTTCAGTTCCTAGTACCCACAAAGAGGCTTACAACCATGGGTAACTCAGCTTCAGAGAATCTGATGTCCTCGTGTGGACTCCATAAACAGTGCACACATGTGGCGCACAGACATGCAACCAAAACATCCATACACATAACGTATAAATGAATAAATCTTTTAATAATTTCTTTCTTGAATAAGTATCTCAGTTTTGCCTGCTTCATAAACTTGGTTTTATATCCAGAAAGTTTTCTCAGAAGACGTTCATCCATGGTTCTTAAAAATTATTTTCATGGGATGTAGCATGCAGCTTGAGAGTATTGTTGGTTTTCAGACCCTGGGCAAACACTGAGGTGCATATTTAAAATACCAAATTAGACCTGGCCTCCAGGTTCTCCCCACATCCCCTGGCATACCCTGTCCTCTATTCTGAACTTTTTAGCTCTGGGGCTGGGCTTCCCTTTAGCCCAAGGCTTTTTCTTATATAATCTAGACATTTTGGTCCCTTCTCCCTTCTCCCTTTCTCTCCCTCTTTTGCTGTTTTTATTTCCTCTTCCCTCTTCCCTCCGTCTCCCTCCTCATGCATGGTGACTTCCCTGGCCTCATTCCCTGGGACCATTGAACTTGCCTGAAAGTGGTTTTCTAATAAACCTGCCTTTATTTATACTCTAATCTTGCTTGAATTGGCTCACTTTACTGGTGGAGAAATAACTTATTAGTTATTATCAGTAATATCTCTGGGGTGAGAGTGGGGGAAGAATTTATGTTCTAAGACATGCCTCCTGAGGAGACTGTATTCAGTGTTAATTTTATCACCTAAATGTGTGCCTGCTTGATGTTGGGGACAATGGTCAGCTGATAAATTCTTGGCTGTGTGCTTCCTCTGAAGGGAAATACCAGCAGCCCTAATCCCCCAGTCTGAGATGGTCAGGTGGGGGCCATACGGTATAGTCCAGAGAAGCAGCCATGACAGTTCTGCTCAGAGAAAAGCCCACAGGCCTCTCTTGCAACTCCCCTGTCCTGCACTCTAATCTCTCACACAGGCCATTTTCCTTTCTCTTTGGAACACCCTGCTGTTGAGTGCTCCTTGGCTGGCTATGTCTTGCCACTTTATATCTTAACTCAAATGCTACCACTTCAGAAAGACCTTAGTTGAGAACTCAATCTGCATTGTATAGTAAAGCTCAACCTTTTCAGTGGACAGTTGCCTGCATTTCAAAGGAACACAGTGTCATAAGCATCAGATCTAAGGCCTAGAATGCTAATCCGCACCTGAGCATGCTTCCCTTGGGATTTTTTGCAGTTGGCCACTCCTTAACAGTTTCAACCCTTGCTACAGGGAGCCCAAGTATATCCCTCCATTTTTGCATTTTCCAGAATATAATCAAGACAGGATCATTCAGGGGCTAGCCTTTTGATTATAGCTTCACATATGCAATTAAGATTTGTTTATGCAATTAAGAAGTTGCACAAGCATTTGTCAGTGTGGCTGTGCTATTGTGCATTCCTGGTAGCAGCATACAAGAACTCCAGTCACTCCCTGTCCTCTGCAGTAGCATTGTTAGCTGTGGGTCTTGCTTTTAAACAAACAAACATTTACTGTGTGTGTGTGTGTGTGTGTGTGTGTGTGTGTGTATGTGTGTATGTGTGCCACAGTACCTGTGTGAGTCAGTTCTATTGTGTGGGTTCTGGGGATTAAACTTAGGTCATCAGACTTGACAGGGACTGATTGTGTTACACATCTTTCCATCTGCCTTTGCCTGTTGAGCCATCAGCCCCATTGACAGTTTTTCAAAAGAAGTTTTACTGTTTGTATAGCAGAATCTCATTCAGTTACAAAATGTTATTCATTCATTCATTTTGTGTGTATATGTGTGATCAAATGTATGCATGTGTACCATGGACATTAAGGAACCCTCAGAATTCAGAAGAGAGCATCAGCTTCCCTAGAACTGGAGTTACAAACAGCTGTGAATGATTGAGGAGGTGTTTGGAATTGAGCATGGGTCCTCTGCAAGAGCAGCCAGTGTGTGTAACCATTGATCCATCTCTATTTACTTAGGGATGGAAGGGATTGGGTATCT